>NW_012267230.1:15706256-15715445 GCF_000151885.1 Dipodomys ordii | reverse complement strand
GGCCCCGCCCCCAGCGCGCGGGCCCGCCCACCCACATGGAGAGCGCGCCGACCCGCCTCTCCCCCGTAAAGAACAGAGGCTCCGCCCCCAGAGCGCGGCTCCCCCTCCCACATAAAAAACAGAGGCCCCGCCCCCAGCGCGCGGGCCCGCCCACCCACATGGAGAGCGCGCGACCCGCCTCTCCCCCGTAAAGAACAGAGGCTCCGCCCCCAGAGCGCGGCTCCCCTCCCACATAAAAAACAGAGGCTCCGCCCCCAGAGCGCGGGCCGCCCCTCCCAGAGAACAAAGGCTCCGCCCCCAGCGCGCGGCCCGCCCCGCCCATACAGAGAAGAAGCTCCGCCCCCGGCGCGCGGCTGACCCGGTGGCGAGGCGCAGCCGCGGCGGCCCCGCCCCGCTCCGCAGCGCCCGGCTGGCAGGTGAGGGCGCGGGTCAGTGTGCGGTTTCCCGGGCCAGGCCCCGCGGTGGCCCGCCTTGCGGGGCGGGGCGGGGGGAGCGGGGCGCTCCGGGCCCACAGCGCCGCCTGGCCCCGGGTCGCACGTTCTGTACGTCTAACTCCCCCCCCCGGGTGGGCGGGGCCGGGAGCGCGCGCGCTGCGGGGCGGGCCACGCCCCCGACGGCCGGGGCTGGGCCCGGGGCCGCGGACTCACCTAGCACGGCTTCCACGGTGCTGCCCGCGGCGGCGGCGTCCGGCGCGGCGGTGGGGGAGGAGCTGCCCGAGCCGGGGCTCGAGCCCGCGCTGGCGGCGCGGGGCTGAACCACTGCGAACACAGCCAGGTGGTTCTGTCCGAAAACACGCACAGGGTGAGCCGGTGCCCGGGGTCTGCTCCCGACCCTGCCCGAGCCCAGCCCGTCCTGCTCGGCGGCCCGCAGCGCGGCTTCTCCCCGATGGGCCCCGGAGCACGCCCGCGGCCCCGCACGGCGCTGGGGACCGTCCTTGTCCATCGCCAGGCGTGGGTCGCCGTCCAGCCACCGGGGCATACCATGCCACCTCCCGCTGCGAACTTCCGATTTGTTTTTAATTCATTTTGTTTGGATAAAATTTACCATCTTGATCGTCCCCTGTGCGCAGGTGCTGGTGTGGGGGCTTGAACTCAAGGCCTCAAGCGCTCTCACTCAGCTTTCTTGCTCATGGCTCACAGGCTACTCATTGAGCCATGCCCCCAGTCCAACATTTTGGAGGTTAACTAGAGATAGTCTGGCTTTGAAGCTGCCAGTCCTCCCGGCTCAGCCTCCTCAGCAGGTAGGGTTGCCGGTGTGAGTCAGCACCCCAGGCCCCCACCTTACCACTCATCAGGACTCTGAGGTGGTTCTCTCCCCCCTTCCAGTCAGGGTCTCAACATGTAGCTCAAGCTGGCCTCACACCTGAGCTTCTCCTGCCACAGCCTCCTCCACCCCCGTGCTCACCGCTTTCCAGTAGCACAGGCAAAAAACACCCCACCACTGAATCTGTAGAGCAGCACTGTCAGGAGGAAACGGTGCTTCTCAAAACACCAACACCCGCGCCCAGTGGCGAAGCCAGTGCTGCTCTGTCCGGGGGGGCAACATGAAACCACAGCACACCGAGGCTTGGCCACGCTCATGAGGGCAGACTGACGAAACAGAGGCCCGTCCACAGGCAGGAGCTCCACTGGACCTCAGGTGTGCCCAGAGCCACTTCTTGGGGACACAATCAGGTGAAGATGAGCTCACTCGGATGGCGCTCACCCAACTAACTCACGTCCATACAAAAGAGATGGCGCGCCGGGCGCTGGTGGCTCACGCCTGTAATCCTAGCTACTTAGGAGGCTGAGATCTGAGGATCCCAGTTCAAAGCCAGCCCGGGCAGGAGAGACCGTGAGACTCCTATCTCCAATAAACCACCAGAAAACCGGAAGTGGCGCTGTAGCTCAAGTGGTAGAGAGCTGAGGGACAGTGCCCAAGCCCAGAGTTCAAGCCCCACAACCGACAAAAAAATAAAAAAAAATGGCGGGCTGGCTCAGTGGTAGAGTGCTTGCTTCACATGCACCAGGCCCTAGGTTCGGTTCTTCAGCACCACATACACAGAAAAAGCTGGGAGTGACGGAAGTGGCGCTGTAGCTCAAGAGGTAGAGTGCTAGCCTTGAGCTGAAGAGCTGAGGGACAGCGCCCAGGCCCAGAGTTCAAGCCCCACGAAAAAAAAAAAAAAAAAACGATATAGAGCACTCAAAAAGCTGGGAGTGGGGCTGGGAAGGTGGCTCAGTGGTAGAGCACTTGCCTTGCATGCCTGAGACCCTGGGTTCTATTCCTCAGCTCCACATAAGCAAAAAGAAAAAAGCCAGAAGTGGCGCTGTGGCTCAAGGGGTAGAGCGCTCGCCTTGAGCTGAAGAGCTGAGGGACAGCGCCCAGGCCTAGAGTTCAGGCCCCATGACCGGACCCAAAAAAAAAAAAAAAAAAAAAAGCTGGGAGTGACGCTGTGGCTCCAGTGGTAGAGCGCTCACCTTGAGCTGAAGAACAGTGCCCAGGCCCAGAGTTAAGACCCACAACCAACCAAAAAGAGAGAGAGAGTAGGGCCCCTCACCTGCCTGCCCCTCCGCCCCACGCCTGCACCCCTCACCTGCCTGCCCCCCCACCCCTGCGTGGCATCGGGACTTAGAGAATGAACATCTGTGAGGCTGTCACAGCTGACCACAGAGGGGTGCTGAAGCCACAGAGAAAACTCTATGGAGGTTTGTGGTTTGTTGTTTCCTAGGACACAATGTTTTAGGCAATGAAACACTTGAATACAAGAAAAAAAGATACTTTTAGGAAAAACAAAAAAACCCAAACCGGTATTAACCGGATGAACCAAGAGCCAACAAGAACCACAGTGTGTTCAAACAAAGAGGTTAGCAAAGGCACTAGGAACCCTCAGCCCCTGGGCCCACCTGCTTGCCGTCCAGCTGGCTGCACTTCTGACTGCCTTCCGAGGGCGCCTCTCTCCACTTGGCCTGCAACAGAAAAACTGCTCAGGCTGGGAAGACCGAGCAGGCCTCACCCGGCAGCACACAGCCAACGCGCCGCTCAGGGCTTGGAAATGTGAAAAAAATTATTATTTTTTTGGCAATACTAGGGCCAGTCTAGCTTTGAACTGGGGTCCTCCCAAGCTCACCCTCCCGCGTAGCTAGGATTACAGCCGTGACCCGTGAATGCCCTGCAGGAAATCCCTGATTCCTGGAGAGTCCCACAACAGCTCGGTGCGGACGCAGCCCTGGTGACAGCATGCGAGCACCATGCCCCACCGCCTGCCCTGCGCCCGCCCGCGGCCCCCACCGCCTGCCCTGCACCTGCAGAGCCTTGGACAGGGCCGGGCCTGGACATGCGCACGCCCCTCCTTTGGTCTTGCTTGGGTGCCTGGCCCAGATCCGAGGTGGGGAAGAACCCATGAGGCCCCTAGAGTGGGCGTCCCCCGGAACAGCCCTGCTGGATTTCCCGGGGGAGCCCCGGGAAGGCAGGGGTCTCAGTATGCGGAACGCCAAGGATCCCGTGGGTAGGAGGTAGGAGCACGTCCCAGGAGGGCAGCGTCCCCTGGGGCTGTGCCCACCAGCCCACGCTCGCCAGCCAACTGGGGAGAGGGCAGAGGCCTCAATAGCCCGGACACAAGTGGCCTGCACCCCGGGCAAGCCGACCGGGCATGTTTCCTTGTGCCTGGAACTTTCTTAGAAGCCAATGAGCATGTTGGTTCCCGTTTCAAAATTCAGCTAAACTTTGACCCCACCCAGTCTAGGGGCTGACAGCAATGAGACCGTGACTTCCAGATGAGAGGGAGAAGCCGCCTGTCTGCGCCCTCACGCCCCTCCCCGCCAAAGCCCAGTGTGCTGGAGTGCCACGGACGGTGTCACACACACCATGCGGCTCCGTGATGACCTCCGCACCCCCCAGCTCTGTGAGCACAAGCACCTGCTAGGCCAAGGCCCCTCCTGCTGGCCGGCACTGTAGCCCCCCCGCCCAGGCTGAGGTTCTTCTAGGCTGTGGAGAGGAGCCCCAACACCAGCAGGCAGCCATCCTGTCTCAGGCTGCCGTGGGCCCGAGCGCGTCTACTTACATGTCCGGGCTGACTGCTGGGGGCCGGGGCGCCGCCGCTGGGCAGGTCACGACAACCCCACTCACTCCCTAGGACGAGGCTCTCTGCCAAGAAAGAGGAGCGGGCACTAAGGGCCACCGGCAGCGGACAACACGCCAGGCTTTCAGGCCCTAGAGAGTCAGGGCACGGAGCTCATGCTGCTCTGGGGACGGTGGCCAGCCAAGATGGTCACATAGACCAAGGCCTCCGTGAGGTCTTCACATTCAAGCCTTGAGTGAATTTAACACTCAAAGTCCACGTTTAAAATGTGAAGAGTAGAAAGCTGAGCTGGGAGCATGTCTCAGAGTGGTAGAGCACCTGCCTGGCAAGCTCAAAGCCCTGAGTTCAAACCACGCTACTGTCAAAATGAAGGACAGGCCTGTGTCTCACTCCAGCTGAGATCTGAGAATCATGGTTCCAAGGCAGCCCAGGCAAGGGCTCTCTGAGACTCTTACTGCCAATTAACCAACCAAAAGCCAGAAGCAGAGCTGTGGCTCAGGTGGTAGAATATCAGCCTTGAGCAAAAATCTCAAGAGACAGCACTCAGGCCCTGAGTTCAAGCCCAAAATTATCACAAATTAAAAAGACTAGAAAGTAAAATTTGAGTGTGGGTCTGGGAATGTGCAGAGTGCTTGCCTAACATGCATAGAGCCCTGGGTTTGCTTCCTCAGCACCACATTCACAGAAAAAGCCATACGTGGAGCTGTGGCTTAAGTGGTAGAACGCTGGCCTTGAGCAAAAGAAGCTCAGGGACAGCGCCCAGGCCTTGAGTTCAAGCCCTATGACCAACCCAAAAAAAACAAAAAACTGGAACCCAAACGCTAAAGCGGGGGAGCGTGCGGAGCAGGCTGCCACACTCCTCCCTGGGGACAGGACCACCTGCAATGAGCACCAGGCCCAGACCCGCTGGCCTCACTTCTAGGGCCTCTGGTGCCTCCCCAGGTGAGCTGAGAGACGCCCCTCCCTCCACAGAGGCCCACCCTGGGTCCTGGGCAGCATGGACCACCCCGGGCGAGGTGCGGGTGAGTAGGTGGGGCAGCAGGACAGGACCCAGGTCTGCACGGATCCCGGGGCTGGAGGCAGGAGGCCCCCTGGGCTCCGCACCGCCCAGTCTATGGCAGGTATGAAAGGAGGGTCCTGTGCCGTGGCCCCCCCCCCCGCCTCCCCCAGGGGGCCGAGCGCAGCCGGGCACTCCTGGTCCTCGGGCCGTGGAGCCAAGATCCTGTTTCCCTAGCCCTCAAAGCTTGCTCGGGTTGACCCTAACAATCACACGTGCTGAAGGAGGGCCCCCAGACCACCCGCACACACGTGTGCACCCTGGGACCGCCGACTTACTCTCTGCGTGTGCGAACGCACAGAAGGGGCCCCGCGGGCAGAAGCCGGTCTGACGCATGTCGTTGCACTTGGTCGACTTGTAGATCTAGCAAGGAAAACCAGAGGTGAGGGCTGCGCTGGCGGGCGGCTGGGAGAAAGGCGGGGGGGGGCAACCCCCTGTCCTGGGGCTGCCAGTCCACCGGCCACAGGGCAGGCGCCACGGGCCCACGGCCACCGCAGGCCTGACGCAGCGGACCGGACGACCGTGACGACCTCTCCTGCCACCACCCCGCCCTTGCTCCACACCCAGCGAGGCGCAGGCCGGTCCCGCGCCTCCCAGCTCCGCCGCCCGCGTCCCGAGCCCGACGCCAGGGCCCCCCTTCTCTCCTCCGCCACCCGCGTGGGGCCACCCGTGGCGGGGTGACCCCTCGGGCCCTGCCTCTGCTGGCGGCCCCCCTCGTGCGGCGCTCACCTCGGGGTGGAACTGCTGCTCGGTGCGGGAGTGGCAGTACTGGCAGCCGTCCCCCCCATCGCAGCGGGAGGGCTCCCCCCACTCATCGCCAAGCTTCACGCTGGGGCACGGTGTGGACCTGGGGGCGAGGACCAGCACAGGTCACGCCCGCCGGGGGGCCGGCCGGGGCAAGGCACCCCGCCGGGCGTGACCAGGCCGGAGGCAGCATCGGTGCCCCAGCAGAGACCCTGCGCGGGGCCAGGCCGACCCACCCACCTGTACTGGAACCTCCCGGGCTTCCGCCGGCGGTCCCGGCTGTTGTGGTAGTGTGGGCAGGCGTAGCCCTGGCGGCACAGGCGCGGCGGCTTCGGGCACTGCTCGGTCTTGTAGCTGCCCAGAACGAAGCTGGCATCTACAGAACAGGGGGGCAGACACCTGGCCCCGGGGCCTCCAACCGACCCACAGCCACGCGTGAGCGAGCATGGCTGACCACATGATGGACACTCCAGCCACGAGACGGCGGGCTAACAGCTCCCTCCACGTGGACCAGTCCTGAGAATGCCACACACAGCAGAAGCCACGGACACGGGGGCCACGGGGCTTAGATGTACAGAACAGGACGTCCAGACACCGAAAGTGGGACAGAGGTGGCCGGAGGCAGAGGGGGGGAGGCAGAGCAAGACTGGGGGGTGGGATTTCCTTTCCTTTTGGCCAGTCCTGGGGCTTGAACTCAGGACCTGGGCGCTGTCCCTGGACTGCTTCCGCTCAAGGCTAGCACTCTACCACTTGAGCCACAGCGCCACTTCTGGCTTTGTCTGTGTATGCGGTACTGAGAAATCGAACCCAGGGCTTCGTGCATGCTAGGCAAGCATTCTGCCACTGAGCCACATTCCCAGCCCCTGAGATTTCCTTCTGAAGTAGGGCTGGGCATAGTGGTGCACTCCTTGAATCCCAGATACTCAGGAAGTAAAGATCAGGAGGATCACCGTTCAAGACCAACCTGGGAAAAAGTTAGCAAGACTGCTATCTCAGTAAGCAAGCTGAGCGTGTTTTTGGTTCAGTGCTTTCTCCACGCACAGGCAGACCCTGAGAACCACCATTGGCTTGTGGCTCCATCGGTGCATCCTTGGGGATGAGTGGGCTATTCTTTTTTTTTTTTTTGGTCCAGTCCTGGGGCCTGAACTCTGGGCGCTGTCCCTCAGCTCTTCAGCTCAAGGCTAGCGCTCTACCACCTGAGCCACAGCGCCACTTCTGGCTTTTTTTCTTTTTGCTTATGTGGTGCTGAGGAATCGAACCCAGGGCCTCATGCATGCAAGGCAAGCGCTCTACCACTGAGCCACCTTCCCAGCCCCTGAGTGGGCTACTCTTAAAACTTCACTACCCAGAGGGGTGTGGACAGAAGCCGACAGACAGAGGCAAGCAAGCAGGGAGTGGGCTGCTGCCATGGGGTTTCCATCCAGGCGGCGGGAAAGTTCTAGAACTTGACTGGTGATGGCAGCACAACACTCGAATGTGCCGCTGAGTTGCTCACTTGGGCACAGTGAGCTCTGAGTGTGCGCTCTACCTACAAAACCCCCAAGCCTTCCTTGGTCACCACCAGCACACCAGCCCCAGGGGCCAGGGAGCACACACAGGCGGAGGCCCAGGGGGACAGGCCACCAGCGCAGCCAGGGCGGGGCGGGCGGGACACCTGGGCGCGGACGTGCGCCACCCCACGCCAGCCATCCAAGTGCCCACAGCGCCTGGGCCGGGCCCCCCGGGCGGTGCCCCTCCCGCTGCCCCGCTGGCTCACCTTGCCAACGGGGGTCCTCGCCCAGGGTCTTCTCGATCATGGCCTGGCTGGCCAGCACGCCAGGCTGCAGGTCGGGCACACCATCCCCGCCACCAAGCTGGCCATTCTGCAAGGCCTCCTGAGCCTGTAGCTCCCTGCAAGAACACAGCCGTCACAGGCCCGGGCAGCCCGGACGCCACGCGCGGACGCTGGCAGCAGCCTGCCACCCCTGGGTGCAGCCCTGGGGTGTGATGGTCCTCACCCGGACCCCGCGAGTCACAACTAGCTCTGCTCAGAAGCGTGCAGGTCCACCTGGGGGGCCAGGTGTGGCGGCACACGCCTGTAATCCCAGCCTTCAGAGAGCTGAGGGGGCGGGGTCTGGAGTTTGAGGCCAGGCTGGGCTACACAGCCACACACCCCAAGATGGAGAGCAAGGCAGAGAATGAAGAAATGCATCTCGCTGGGTCTCAGCAAGCTGGGATCGGAGCTGCGCCCCTGGGTCTCAGCAAGCTGGGATCGGAGCCGCACCCCTGGGTCTCAGCAAGCTGGGATCGGAGCTGCGCCCCTGGGTCTCAGCAAGCTGGGATCGGAGCCGCACCCCTGGGGGCCACGGGGGCCGCATGTCCTCACCGGATGTCCCACACGGGCGGCCGCAGGTCCAGGGGGCCATGCGCGAAGGCGCAGTGCAGCCCATTCTTCACGCAGTGGCCGCGGGCGTCGGTCTCATGGATGCACGTGCCCGTCTTGTAGTAGCGCAGGTGGTACTTGCGCTCCGTGTCCCCAGTGGTCCGGTGCAGGTAGGGGCACCTGGGAGGCAGAGGAGTGGCGCGTTCCCTCGGGTCCCTCGGATGGGGGGCTGACCCTTTGCGTCCCCCGCCGTGCCACACCCCGCCCCGCCCCGCCCCGCCACACGGGGGCGGCAGACTTCTGATCTGGCTGCAAAGAGGACCATACCAAACAGGCACCTACCCCCAATTTGGGACCCTTGCCTAAGGACTGAGGCCAAATCTCCCTGTTGTATACAGCAGGGAGAAAACAATCACAACCACTGACTGTGCGGGAAGCCAGGCCTTGGGCACATTTAGTAACAGTTCTAAAGTTGTCGGTGCCTGGCATGCGGGCCGGTCCTTTCCTGGCAGGCGTGGTGACTACCTCCAGCACCCAGGGAACTCAGGGACCAGGAGAGGGGAAGGGGAGGCCGGGGGTGGGAGAGCCCGGGCCTGGAGGGGTTAGGGAAGAGCCGCAGATGGTGGCATCGCCTGCCACGGCCTCCTCGGAGAGCGACGGGCAAGCGACTCGCAGGGCAGTGGCTCAGCCGGTGCCTCCCAGAGCCTGAGCTGACCCTTGGATGGGAAAGAGGAAGCTGCGACCTCAGAGGGCCTGAAGGCCCGGGGCGGAGCACACACAGGCACACGCCAGGACCGGCTGCCCACCAGGCTGCACTCCGTTCCTATGGGGGCAGGGTGTCATCCACATGACCTGGGGAGGCCAAGGGGACCCCACCTGGGGCAGGCCTGCCCAACGGACCAAAGTGTACCAGGCGGCCCCAGAGCCAGGCCAGTGGTGAGGGGAATGGGGTGGGGAGGGGGACGGGGT
>NW_012267230.1:15703915-15705928 GCF_000151885.1 Dipodomys ordii | reverse complement strand
GGGGGACGGGGGTGACGGGGTGGTAGGGGGGCGTGTGGTGAGTGGAGCTGTAGGGAAAGCGGGTGAGGGCGTGTGCCCACCCATGCAGGAAATGGTGGTGGCACAGGGCAGTAGAAACAGCAGAGCGCCCAAGGGAAAGGAGAGCAGAACTGAGGACAGTGGCAAGGCAGGAAGGGTGGGGGCCGCCTGGAGAAGGGAGGGAGACAGCTGGGAACAAAGACAGGGTGCCAGCCTCCTGCTCAAGACCCCTCCAAAGAACCGTTCAGAACAAGGCTCCGTGCTCTTTGATGTAAGTTCATGGTTTAAATATCAGCTTGGGCTGGAAGGAGCGCACTGACACGGAGCACTGGACCCCTAATCTGACTTAAGACATTGTAACCTCTCTGTCCAACCACGTAGCAGATAATAAAGTAAAATGATGAGTTTGGAGCTGGGACCCGATGACTCACCCCTGCGATCCTAGCCATGCAGAAGGCTTGGGATCTAAAGATCTCAGTTCAAAGCCAGCCAGGGCAGGAAAGTACATGAGGCTCTCATGTCCAATTAACCACCAAAACCAAAAAAAACTGGTAGTAGAGCTGTGGCTCAAGTGGTAGAGCAGCCTTGAGCGAAAAAGCTAAAGGATAATCAATGCCCAAGCCCTGAGCGCCAGCGCACATACGCACACATACACACGCACAGAGCCAATGAGCTCAAAAGACCTCATTCTTGCCAAAAGGAAATACCCGTTCACAATTTCCTAGCAACTCTACATGAACCAAAATATATAGTTCATCGGGAGGAATGGCAGCTGCTCCTGTGCTTGTTGGCAGCCTTCTCGTTGGAAGGATGGGGTGAGCGGAGAGAGCATCCCGAGGGAGCCAGCTGGTCAACTGCTGCCCAAAGACCTGAAGCTGGACACTGTGCAAAAGTCTGTAGCCACACTGCTTTCTTTCTAGGCGCACACACGGGGCATGCGTCCCAACCAAACCCTCAGGTACTCTTCTCTCACTGCTTTCCCAGTGATGAACCACTGTTCAGTCAGACAGTCTATTAACCTGTCTGTAGTAACTGCATGATCCAATTACTAATTTTTTTTTTTTTTTGTTGGGCGTGGGGCCTGAACTCTGGGCCTGGGCGCTGTCCCTCAGCTCTTCAGCTCAAGGTGAGCACTCTACTGCTTGAGCCACAGCACCACTTCCGGTTTTTTTGTGGTTTTATTGGAGATAAGTGTTTCAGAGGCTTTCCTGGCCAGGCTGATTTTGAACGGAGATTCTCAGATCTCAGCCTTCTGAGTAGCTAGAATTACAGGCATGAGCCACGGATGCCCAGCTCCGTGAGATTCTTATCTCCAAGAAACCACTAGAAAACTGGAAATCTGGAGGTGGCATTGTAGCTCACGCGTAGAGCGCTCGCCTTGAGCTGAGGAGCGCAGGGACAGCGCCCAGGCCCGGAGTTCAGGCCCCACCACCGACAAAGAAAAAATAAAAAGGAAGCCAGCGCCGGTGGCTCGCGCCTGTCATCCCAGCTACCCAGAGGCTGGGACCTGAGGATGGCGGTTCAAAGCCAGCCCGACAGATGAAGTACGCAAGACTCTGTCTCCAGTGCAGTAAATGACTTCAAAGTAAAGCCGTTTGGGCTTAAAAACACAACGTACACAAAAGCTTGGTTTCTGGAAATTTGCAAGTGTGACCAAGATGACACTCTGCAGGGGTGAGCAGCAGGAGGGGCGGGCAGGGCGGGCAGGCTCCGCAGCCCAGCACCAGCGGGCCTCCAGCCCCAGGATCGGCGGAAGCCCACCGGCCTGGGAAACACAACCGGAGCCAAAGGAGCCTGCCCGGCAGTACCTCCAGGGCCCAGACAGGTGAGGCAGGCCAGCAATCTGCAACCCACCGGCCCCCAGCTGGCCTCCCGGCCCAGGTACAGGGCGGAGGCAGGAAAGGAAGGGGTGGCAGAGAAGGGGACCTGGCAGCTGGGACCCCAGCCCCGCCCCTTCCACCCCGGCCCCTCCCTTCCCTGGCCCCGCCCCTTCCC
>NW_012267230.1:15698588-15700624 GCF_000151885.1 Dipodomys ordii | reverse complement strand
AGTGGTAGAGCGCTTGCCTTGCATGCCTGAGGCCCTGGGTTCGATTCCTCAGCACCACATAAGCAAAAAGAAAAAAGCCAGAAGTGGTGCTGTGACTCAAGTGGTAGAGTGCTAGCCTTGAGCTGAAGAGCTGAGGGACAGTGCCCAGGCCCAGAGTTCAAGCCCCACGACCGGACCCAAAAATAAAAAATTTAAAAAAAATTAAAAAGTGCAATATCCTTTGGTTTGACAGGGTCTTGTGTGCTGGTGCTCTCTCTCTATATATATAAAGTCCAGGCTATAGTCCAGGCTGGCTTGGACCCTCCAGATCATCATGCTTCAGTTTCCAAGTGCTGGAAGTACACACATGTACTAGAATACCACCAGGGAAAGAGTATTTCCTGGGCTGGGGATGTGATCCAAGTGGTAGAATGCCTGCTTAGCACAGCCAACAGCAGCACTTGAGTTCAAAATACTGTATCACCATTAAATAAAAAGTATCCAAGTAAATCAAGCAGAGTGTGAAGGGTGGGGGCCTGGGCACTGTCCCCCAGTTCTTTTTCTCAAGGGTAGAGCCACAGCTCCACTTCTGGTTTTCTGGTGGTTAATTGGAGATGAGTTTCAAGGACTTTCCTGCCCTAGCTGGCTTCAAACTATGGCCCTCAGATCTCAGCCTCCCAAGTAGCTAGGATTACAGGCATGAGCCATGGGTGCCTGGCTGTCTTTTTTTTACCCTCTTCAGGCGCCAGTGAAAGCAAAAGCAAGCACTGGTTTTAAAGACTGCCCCCTAAACCTCAGCTCTACAACTCTAGGAACTAGGTCAATCAGTCTTTTCAAATCTCTTGAAGGGCTGGGAAGTTGGCTCAGTGGTAGAGCGCTTGCCTCGCATGCATGAGGCCCTGGGTTCGATTCCTCAGCACCACATAAGCAGAAAAAAAAAAGCCGGAAGTGGCGCTGTGGCTCAAGTGGTAGAGCGCTCGCCTTGAGCTGAAGAGCTGAGGGACGGCGCCCAGGCCCAGAGTTCAGGCCCCACGACCGGACCCAAAAAAAAAAAAAATCAAATCTCTTGAAAACATAAACATACTTGTATCCACCCTACTTCTCTCCTAGTTTTGGGAAGTGTGCTGAACCCTTGGAGCATGTTTGGAGAAAGGCCTTTAGAAGGCAACGTTTGCCACAGCCAGGGCAGCTTACAGGCCTCTTACTCACACGTCTGTGTCAGAAAACTAGAAAACTCTTTTCCTTAAGTTTGTTTAAATAAAAGTTCCCTTTTACTCGGAATTTTCTTTTAAAATTCAGAATTAGCAAGCATTTTTTCCCCTTAGTACCTGAAAAAAATATCATGTAGGTAATCCAAAACAGTGCCCTTCATGAAAAGAAATACTTTAGCACTATTTAGATTCCACAATTTGTTTTTATTTTTACTTTTGTGCCCATACTGGTGTTGAACTCAAGAGCCTTGGCACGCTCCCTCGCTTTCTACTTAAGGCTGGCATTCTACCACTTGAGAGCCTTCTTAATAGCATTACAGAGTAAGCCCCCAACACCCAGCGCATTTAAGTTCCTATGTAAGTAAGAAAAACCACTAACCATCTTTTTAATTACATGGGAGGAAAATAAGAGAAAAAGGAATCACCTTAACCTGACTTTGGTGTTGTCACACTACGATGTTAATATGTAAAATTAACACCCACAGGTTATTAGCTACACACATGGTGCCACCTTGTAAACTTTAACACTGCTGCCAGCTATTTTGTCTCATACACTAAAAATGACCTACAAAACGGCCCTGTGATACTTGTGTCACCAGAACAGCGTCGGACACGCGATTAGGTTGTAGGAAGACCACGAATCCAACGGCGTACAGTGCAGGCCAGACGTCTATGGAGCTGAAGTCTTGGACGTAACCCTGGCTCTCCGCGTCAGGCACGAGAAGGGTCCGAGGTGCTGACGTTCTGCCGGCCTGCGCCCGGGCTTAACCGGGCTAGAAGCCGCCGGCGACGCCTTTCACTCCGAAGGGCGGCGGCCCGTCTCCCTGGGCCGGAGCCGCGGGCTGC
>NW_012267230.1:15697846-15698272 GCF_000151885.1 Dipodomys ordii | reverse complement strand
CGGGGACACGCAAGGCGCCGCTCAGCGCGACCTCGGCCCGGCGCTCGGCGCCACGCGTCACTTCCGTCGCACAAGAGCGGAAAGGACGTCACCCCGGGCCTCCGCTCACGACTACAGAACGTGAGTCCGGCGGCGCAGCGGAAATGACGCACCTCCTCGGGCGGGCTTTTCCGTCACTGTCAGGACCCCTGGGGCGCGGGGCATACCGGGAAATGTAGTTCCACGCGCAGCAGGCCCGAGCCTGGGCGCCGGAAGTCGCGTCTGTAGTTCGGCGAAGCGTGGACGGCGGCCACCAAGGGCCTTCGTGGTGGCGGTGGCCGGTGTTTGTGGTTGGAGGACGACGCTTCCTACCAAACACCACCCTAAGTGACCCGCGCCAAGTGACGGCGGCCTGAGCCGGCCCTGCCGGGCGAGGCCTCCGCGGGG
>NW_012267230.1:15676044-15697031 GCF_000151885.1 Dipodomys ordii | reverse complement strand
AAAAAAAAAAGAAGAGAAAAACAGAAACAACTTGGTGGACACCTGGTATTCCTGAGCTTAAAACTCAGAGCAGACAAGGGGCCGCGTCGCCCACCCCTGCACGAGGTCCCGGGCCTGCTTTGGAAATTGCTCGGGCCGTCCCCGTGAGTGCCCCTCAGCTCACCCTGGAGGTGGACCCTCCCCACTGTCTCCTCCTTCAGCCCTGACCAGGCTCCGCTTCCCAGGCACATAGCCACTCTGGTTTCTTCCCTACTCTAGAATTTTCCATCCCAGGTTGGGTTTTTCCTCTCTCATCTCTTTACCAGGATTCTGCAGGACAAACAATGGGTCTGGCAGTCGGGGGAAGGTACAGCTTCCAGCAAGCACAGGAGGCCTTTGGTCATTGCAGGAGTAGGGGGGAGCAGGGATGGGGGAGCAGTCCCAGGGGGTATGTCCACCCATGCCCTTGCTGGCAGGAGTGATTCCCGCTTTAGGCTTTCCAGGGACACATGCACAGGCACCCTCCATCTCCTGCTCCATATTTCTCAGCCCTTCACAAGACCTGACCTGTCTGCCCAGCTCCCCTCCAGCCAAGTCTCCAGCTATGACTTTTCCCTTGTGCTGAAACTGATGGCCACAGCTGAGTGGCTCAAATGACACACTCACGGCTCTGGAGGTCATGATCTAGGATGACACAAAGGCCTGGAATTCAGGTGTTGGCAGGTCAGTTGGCTTCCTTGAGGTCTCTGACTTTTGGAAGCCCCAGCATCCCTTGGCTTATGGCTTCTTCACCTTCGAAAACAGCAGTGCAGCATGTTTTTTTTTTTTTGGTGGGGGGGCTCTGATCGTGGGGCCTGAACTCTGGGCCTGGGCGCTGTCCCTCAGCTCTTCAGCTCATGGCTAGCGCTCTACCACTGGAGCCATAGCGCCACTTCCAGCTTTTTTCTTTTTGCTTATGTGGTGCTGAGGAATTGAACCCAGGGCCTCAGGTATGCAAGGCAAGCACTCAACCACTGAGCCACCTTCCCAGCCCAGTGCAGCATCTTTGAGCTTCGTCTTTAATCTCCCGTGTCTATGTCTATATTCAGGGATCCTGTGCCGACATCCAGATGCCTGGAAACCAGGCATAGCATGCGGGCCCTGCCCTCTGCTGGGAGCCCCTCGGGAGGTTTCTAAGGCAGGAAGGACCTGCTTGAGGGCAGGGCTGTGTCCCAGCCACTCACCTCAGCCTGGGCTCCCCACCCAGGGCTGGGCCTCACAAGCAGATGGCCGTGACCCCAGCCTCAGCCCCTCCCTGTCCTGACTCTGGTCAGGGTGGGACACACAGGTCCTTCAGGCCCCTCCTGAGGCCCTGGGTTCCCCCCCCCCCCACGCTTCTCCCCGCAGAGGCGAGGTATGCCACAGCGCCGCGCCTCTGGAGGGCTGCCAGCGTGGACTCCACCCTCGTTTTCTGCCCTTTCCTACACCGAACAGCAGGGGGCACTGTGCCTCCAGCCAGGAGTTGCTGTGGCCTCCTCCACTCTAGGGGACCATTTCTGGGGTCCTGGGCAGGTAGGGAAGGGGGCACCCAGGCCCCAAGGCCTGAAGGCCTCTGAGCCCACAGGAGGCAAGGCCTGTGTGTGTCCTCACTTGCAGGACGGATGTCTGGAGCCCAGTCCTGGGCGTCCTGCTGCACCAGGCCCGAGCCGAGGACGCTGAGGCTGAGGCTGGGCTGCCCACAGCCAGGACAGGGCAAGTCGCGTTGGATGTAGGAGTCAAAGCGGCCCCGGTACGATTCACAGCCCGAGCCCCAGTCTGGCGTCCAGACGCCTGAGCCAGAGGTTGGGAGCCTTGGAGGCAGAAGAGGGGCCCAGGCCCGGGAGGGTGTCACGGCATGCCGAGACGGTCAGACCCAGGGCAGAATGCTGAGAGCCACGGAGCTGAGCTTGCTTAGACCCAGGGTCACTGCAGACACAAGTGGTGGGGCTGGGGTGGGTGGATTTGTGGGGCCCCCACACCCCGCCCAGCAGGCATCCTTTGAGGACAGTGTGGGGACACGGGCAGGGACAGGGACGCACGGCCACAAGTCCAAGAACTGTGGGTGGCCAATGGCCACCGGCACGGGAGAGCAGGACCAGATCCTCAGACCCTGGGGACCCTCCGGAGTGAGGGCCTGCACATCTCTGCAGCCTGCGGTCCCTGCCTGCGACCATCCCGGATGCTCACACGGCCCCACGTGGCAGGACCTGGGGAAGTCCACTGAGGCGGGCCAGACGCCAGGGAGGAGGGGCCACCTCAGCCCTGGGTTAACCAGGCCGGCTGCCCACGCCCGTGGCTCTGGAAGAGCCAGGTGGCAGCTGGGCGGGGCAGCAGTCCTGCCTGGGCTGGCAGAGATGACCACGGCCATCCCCAAGGGCCGAGTAGGGGTTCCAGGCACGACCTACACAAGCTCCATGCCCTGGGCCTGGACACGGCCCCTTCCCACACTCTGTCCCTCTGGTCAGGGCTCAGGCAGCTCCGTTCCCCCCCCCCCCCCCCGCCCAGCACCCTGGCGGCTCTGTTTACAGCCCGCGCTGTGCGGGCAGGATGTCTTCTGGAGAGGTGCACTCCAGAACTCAAAATAGCATGAAATTTAATTTTCCGCCTATTTGGCAAGGCCTGGACCAAGCCCAATCAGCAGCAGAGATAAGAGTCCTCGGGCCCAAGGTGTGGGCCAGCTGGGGCCAGGCAAACACTCCACGGTCCCCAGGCAGGCCGGGGAACAGGCCGGTCTGCAGGCACTGCCCCCATCGCGGGGCCCTGGTTGCTGGGCGCTAAAGCAAACGGGCTCTATTTGCCCAGTCTGCGAGGACAATGCCGTCACCAAATATTTGCCGGCCCCAGGCAGCCCCGGAGCCCGGCTATAAATGCTTGCGCCCAGGTAGAGGTGGGCCCGTGCGCAGGAGCTGCAGCCCCCATCAGGTAGGAGCTGGGCCAGGCAGGTGGGGAGGGCTGTGGGGGGGGGGCAGCTGCCTGGCGGGGTGGGGTCTCTGCACCCGCTGGGTCTTGCTGGACCTCTCCCTGCTCCAGGAGTGACCATCCTGACGGCCAGTGCTAGGGTTCCTGGAAAGGTCCTACGCCAAGGGAACCCAGCAGGAGAGGACCTCGAGGGGCCGGGCCAGGCGGGAGCAGGCAGGGGCGGCTCCGAGCTCACCCACACTCCACACCAGAGCCTCAGGCCCCAGGAGGGGCCTGCCTGGGTCAGCCAGACCCCAGGAGACCTGCACAAGCGCACCCCACACCACAGGTCTCTCAGAGAGGCTACTCTGAGTGCCTGCTCCTTGCCTTTCTGCTTTTGGACCCACTCAGCTCCAGCCTGGGGAGGGACGTGGTGGCATTTGTCCTGCTGGCCGAGAGAGCCATGCTACCCTCTGGCCACTTCCCCAGCGACCCCTCCCCCCGCATCAAGCTCCAGGCCCAACTGCTTCCACTGGACCTTCCTGGGTCTGCACAGAGGCCCCTGGCTCTCTGTTCACTCTGGGGTCCTGCCTTGGGATCCCCCCGACTGAGCGGGAGGTGCGGGTTGGGCTGCTCTGGTGTCCTCGCCTCCCCTGGAGGTCAGATGTTGGGTAACACCAGAGTCTAGCTGGGTGTGGTGCGCACCCGTGACCCCAGCACTCAGAAGGTGGGGGAAGAAGGGAGCGAGTTCAAGACCAGACTCAGCTAGGAACAGAACTCCCCAAGCCCTGCAGCTTGTTGGAGGGGCAGGGAGCACCCTCCCCTCACCCAGGCAGCCCTGGGCCGGGGGGTAGATGCCACAAACCCCCCCCCCGCCGCCTCCTCCTCAGCTCTGGCAGCCCTGGGCCGGGGGTAGACGCCACCCCCCCCCCGCCGCCTCCTCCTCAGCTCTGGGCAGGGGGCCCCGGGACCTCTGCTTCCTGCACGGTTCTCAGTGGTTTGAGGGGCTCCGACGGGCATCTTCTCATCCCTGCTTGCTCCCTGGGCCTTGAGGGGAGCCCCCGACCCCAGGGCAGGCGCGGCGCCCGTGGCCAGCCCTGTCCTACCCCACCCCGGCACGTGGGGGCCAGCCGTGTGTCCCGGGGTCTGCCCACCTCTTTGCTGCTGAGCCATGTCTCCCTAAGCACCGCAGGGCGGGGGCTCCGGGGAGCGGGGGGCCTTCTTAGGGCATCGAGTCCACAGGGCACGGCCAGGCCTGCTGTAACCCGTCCCTCTCCACCTCCCAGCAGCACCCACTGCCCAGAGGCCCGGGCAGCTCAGGTCGGGAGGAGATGGCCGCGGGCGTGATACGGCCTCTCTCTGACTTCCGGCTGCTGCTGCCATCCCACCAACCCTTCCTGTCCTTGGACCCGGAACCCCCAGAAACTTCTGAGGAGGAGGAGGAGGAGGAGGAGGAGGAGGAGGAAGAGGAGGAGGAGGAAGAAGGGGAGGAGAAGGAGGGGGCACAGGCCTGCTGCCGGCCCCCCCCGAGCTCAGGGGTGGCCCCCCAGGGTCCCGGCAGCCCCGAGACGCCGCTGCAGCTGCTGCGCTTCTCGGAACTCATCAGCGGTGACATCCAGAGGTACTTTGGCCGCAAGGGTGGGGGGCAGGACGCAGATGCCCCTGACATGCACACGCACAGCCCGCCCGCCAGCCGCTCCGCCCGGGAGCTCTACTATGCGGACCTGGCACGCCTGGCCCAGGCCAGGCCTCTGGAGCACGAGGAGGCCGCGGAGCCGGGGGTCTGTCCCCCCGAGATGTCTGAGGGGCAGGCACACCGGCCGGGCCTCGGCAGCGGGGGGGCCTCGCCGCTGGGACCCCTGGCCGAGCTCTTTGACTATGGGCTGCGGCAGTTCTCCGGCCGCAGACTGAGACTGGAGCGCAAGTATGGCCACATCACCCCCATGACCCAGAGGAAGCTGCCCCCCTCCTTCTGGAAGGAGCCAGAGCCCAACCCCCTGGGCCTGCTCCACCCCGGCACACCGGACTTCAGTGACCTGCTGGCCAGCTGGTCAGTGGAGGCTGAGCAGGAGCTGCACAGCGAGGGCGCCCGGGCTCTGGATGTGGCTCAGCTGGCCGAGGCCTAGCAGAGGAGGGGCTCGCGTGTGCTGGACAGCAGCGTCCTTCCCAGGGTGCCCGTTCCCCGACCCCTCAGCCGGTGCTGCTGGGGCTGGGAGCCGGAGGAGAGCGGGAATGCGTACATCCAGCCCACCTGACCCTGACCCCCACAGCTCCCACTGTGCACAGCCATCTCCACAGCTCCCCTCGGGAGCGGGGACTCGGGTGGGGAGTCCTGCAGGGCCCGGGCTGACGGTCCCCGTGGCAGGCCCGGCACGAGGTCAAGCCCCTCCCCAGAGTTGTGGGGAGAAGCTGCTTCCCTGGGCAGGAGTGACCGGCCGGGGCAGGGGTGCTACGCAGAGCCGGAGACACCCCAGATGGGCCTAAGTCACGAGCCATAGCATCTGCGTGCCCGGCCAGGCGCGGGACTGGGGCCTCTGTGCACACCTGCCGGAGCCCTGGCCCCCTGGGGCGTGGGGCCCCGATGCTGGGCAGGGCAGGAGGGTCCTGGGGGACGGTCCAGGGACTGGCCATCGGCCCCTGGACTCCCTGTCAGCCGCAGAGCCCGTGGGAGGCGTCAGGGGACTGGCTCTGACGGGGACAAGCACTGTGCTTTTATTTCTGGGAAGGGGGCAGAGACGGCAGCTGGGACACAGGCTTTTGGCGGGAGATGGCGCCTGGCCTTCGCTGGGCCAGCAGGTTCATGAAGACAGCCTTCCACTGCAGCCACCTGCGTGCAGACACGGCTCATGCAGGCTCCCCCTGCCTGGCGCGGTGGGGCCGCCGCCCCGGGACGCCGGGCGCCCTGCTGCCCACCTCAGAGCCTGGTACACGCCCCAGCGGTTCACAGAGACCAGCTCGCCGGACGCCACGTCTTTGACAAAGAACCGCTGCCGCACCAGGGACATCAACATGCGCTTGCTGCCCAGCGTCAGCGGCCAGGGCCCCGCCTCACTCCACAGGAGCAGCACAGTCTCCCGCAGGCTTGCCAGCTTCTCCTCGCGCTGCGGGCACAGGGTGCGAGTGCTCCCCAGAGCCGCGGGGGACGGGACGGGGAGGGAGGAGGACACACGGGCAGCCGGCGGGGGGCTCATCTCCCACGGGGGGCAGCGCTGCTGGGCGGCTTCCAGGCAGGACTCGGGCCGGGCTGGGACCCGAGGGACCGAGGGACTGGGGATGCTCACCAGCTTGGTCTCTGTATTAAACTTCAGGTTCTGGATGGTCTTGTTAGCTTGGATGCTATCTTCCAGCTTTAACACTTGCTTCTGAAACTGAACAGAGCCCTGTTCCTGAGCAGCCCGCTGTGCCCAGGGGGCCCCGCCCAGGCTGGACCAGGCTGCTTCCCAGGGCGGAGGGGTACCGTGGCCAGGTTGCCCTGGATCTCAGCGATCTTCCGCCCGGGGTGGTCCTCCTTGAGCAGCTGCATGGAAGACTGCAGCGAGGCCAGCTCCTGCCGCACGAGGCCCATCGCGGCCTTTCTGTGGGGGCAGGGGCTGGCTGTGGGGCACCCTGGGGGCAGGGCGGGATTCCTCTGGCCATCACAGGCTTGAGGGGCTCGGCCCTGCCCGCTCTCCGGGGGGTCTGTGGTGGAGGTGGGAGGGGCGGGCGCCCGCTGGGGGCAGCAGGGGTGGGGAGGGGCAGGGAGGCAGGGGTGCCACACAGAGTGTGGACTTAAGAGCCGGTGCACTGGGCTCCCACCTGGCCTTGCTCTCCACGGAGATCTTCAGATCGGCATCACTCTTGCGGAAGGCACACTCCTCTGAGACGCCTTCTATCTAAAACGCAGAGTAGGCGAGACTCAGGGCGCCTCCAGACCCAGCCTGGGCAGACACGGGGAGAAGGGAGACCGCACCCACCTTCTGGGAGAAGTCGTCCACCTGCTCCTGCACGGCCCGCAGCTGTGCTGCCACTTCCTTCAGCCCCAGGGCCAGGTCCTCCTGAGACTTCCTCTCCGCACATTCCCACTCCGTCTTCACCTAGGATCCAGATGTGAGGTCAAAGCTGGAGTCCAGAGCGTGTGGCTGGACAGATGGGTGGACGGGGGGAGAGGGGGGAAGACCAGAGCCCAAGTCCACCTGTGACTGCAAGCACACTTGTGCACGGACCTATACCCTGGGGCAGCCTGGGGCAGCCTGGCCAGACACAAACGGACAAGCCAGCAAGGCCAAGGAAGCCCCAGGCCCCTCCAGGCAGGGGCTGAGAAGGAGCCCACCCCTTTGCCAGGGTCAGAGGCTGGAGCTGTTCTGACTCCACGTGTGCGCAGAAGGGCCGCAGGGCCAGCCGGAGGAGCACGGCAGACCCGTGTCACCACAGGGCGGTTCACCAAGACAGGCTCAGGGAGAGAAGCCGGGGACACTGCACAACCACTCCTCTGCAAGGAGTCTCCTCTCTACAGCAGGCCGCTCAGAGACAGGAAGGAAGCTCATCTCGTCCAGGCGCTGAGGGGGCGGGGAAGGGCGGCAACGGGCCAGGGGGCTTCCATCTGGGATTATGGGAAAGTTCCAGCACTGACTAGATGCACAGCTCTGTGGATCAATGAGTCACTGAATGGCACACTTTAAAGAGTGAACGGCCGGTGGCACCAGTGGCTCACGCCTATAACCCCAGCTGCTCAGGAAACTGAGATCTGAGAATTACAATTTGGAGGCAGTCTAAGGAGATAATTTCCAGAAATTCTTATCTCCAGTTAGCCAGGAGAAAACTGGAACGTGGCTCAAGAGGTAGCGTGCCACTCAGCTGGAAAAGTGAATGAGGGTTCAAGGTTGAGTTTGAGCCCCAGTACCAGTACAGAAAACAATGCCAGGATGCCAGGAGCTGGAGCTGCCTCCCCGGCTGGCGGCCCACCCCCAGGACGGTGGAAAGCCACAGCTGTGGCGCCAGGCGCTGCAGCGTCAGCAGTGGGTCCTGGGCAACTAGCCAGGGGCCACTGCCTGCGACAGTGCCGGCCGGGCGAGGCCAGCGTGGGTCAGGCCCCATCTGTCTCGGGAGCTCACCTGGGATAGCTTCATGCCCAATGTCTGCTCCTGCAGGTCCAGCCTCCAGCTCAAGGCCAGGCAGTGATCACTCAGGTCCTTCAGTTGCCGGGCCATGTCGGCCACCAGGCCCTCCAGGGCCTGGCTCTTCTCTTGGAGCTGTGGGGGGAGGGAAGGGGTGGAGGAGGTCCCGGCTGGGTGCCGGCGTCTGGCTTTACGGCAGTCTCTGCTGGCCCCTTACCAGCTCCAGTGCGCTCTGCGTCTCCTGCTGGGCCAGCTTGCCAGCTAGCTGCACAGCCTCCAGATTCTCCTGAATGTAGGATGCCAGCTCCCCAGCTTGGCTCTCCTCCAAGCTCACCATGGCCTCCCTGTCACCAAAAGTGTCCCTCAGCAAGGCTTGACCCCAGTCCCACCGGGGAGGAGGGGCCCAGCCACCAGCTCCGGAACCTCCCATGAGACCCCACAGACTAGAGAGTGGGGCGTAGTCACAGGTGCTCCCTCCAAAGAGGGAGGGACAGGGAAGGGTCTGTGCCACCGACCCGCCAATCCGCACCCATATGGCCAGCGGGTGAGCTGGGGGGAGGGAGGGGCAGGCAGCAGGGCTGAGCCTTGGTGAGCCCCAGCAATCCCCTGCAGACGGGCCTGGGTGGCCCTGCAGGCCACACCCACCGGGCCTTCTGCTCAGCCAGCAGGACACGGCTCAGTGACAGCTGATTCTGCCGCACAAATGTGGTGAGTTGGACCACGGCTGCATCCAGGCCCTGGCACTGGCCCAGCAAGTGGCCTTCCTCCTCCTGCGGCAAAGATGGCTCTGATAGCTGGGCGCCCGTGGCTCACACCTGTCATCCTAGTTGCTTAGGAGGCTGAGATCCAAGGATCACGGTTCAAAGCCAGCCTGGGCAGGAAAGTCTGTGAGACTCTTATCTCCAATAAACCACTAGAAAACCAGAAGTGGCGCTGTGGCTCATGAGGTAGAGCGCTTGCCTTGAGCTGAAGAGCACAGGGCTACAGCGCCCAGGCCCAGAGTTCAAGCCCCACAACCGACCGAAAAAAAAAAGATGGCTCTGAGTTCCAGCACCTGCTGCCTGTCCGCCCACCTGTCAGCTGGGGCCTACCTGACGCTGGGCCCGCACCGTCTTCATGTGCTCCTTAGTCAATTCCAGAAGCTTCTGCCAGCGGACCTCTAGCTCCTCTCGCAGACTGTCCTCCGCCTTCAGCCTCATGGTCTCCAAAGTCTTCATTCTCTGCAGGGACAGAGAACGAGTCTGTGCCCCTGCCAGGGTGGGCAGCAGGGGGCCATCCCAGCCTGGACCCCTCCCGGCGTCCAGCCCAGCCCCCACCTGCTCCAGGGTCAGGAAACTCTTCTGCAGAAAGCCGCACAGCTTGGCCTCCCTCTTGAGGAAGCGGAGACTCATCTCCTCCCCACGCTTGGTCACCAGGACCTGGGGAGGCAGGCACGTGGTCACCTGCAGCCTCCCCGCGGGACAGCCTGCCTGGCCCCTAACGCTCCTGTGCCCAGTGGCGCTGGGCCCACCACATTTAGGTCAAGAAGGGCGGGGGGCAGCGGCCACAGTCCCCACTCCCCAGAGGACCCAGCTTGGGAGTCAGGAAGGGCCTGAAGCTCAGGACACCCTGAGGTCTAGAGATCCTGGGTGCGTGTATCAGCCTCCAGATGCCCTCAGGAAGGCCACAATTCACATCGTGAGCTTTGGCCTCAGGCGGGGAAGCGGGTGAGAGACGGCCCACAGACAGAACCTCCTTGGGGCATGACAGCCTCCGTATCTGGGGCCCCCAGAGGGTCTACAAGCTTGGGGGCCTCCATCCCATAGCCTGGCTCCATCCCATTCCATATTCTTTACGTCTCCGTATCATAAACTCTCTCTCCAGACCTCTTTTCCAAGGCCAGGTGCTGAGTGTGGGCCATGAGCAAATGGGCTCTCCCTCCATCTGAGCACCTGCTGACATTCCTGCCCATTGGAGTGCCTTTGAGCAGGGTCAGCAGCCAGACTACAAAGGCTTCAGGTTTTCAAAGGTCTCTCTTAAAACCTTTACCTCCCATTTTTACCACTACAGCCCCAAGGTAAATAATTTATAAATGTTCATGGCTCTGTGCCAATAAAACTTTATTTACAAAAACAGTCACTATGTCATCATGTGCTGACCCCTGGTCCTAGCGAGCCCTTCCACACCCCTGTGCTCAGAGAAAAGGCAGGCGGGGCCTACACCCAGCACATCGGGAACTTCAGCTCCACACCCCTGCCCTCTTAGGAGAGCCCATATGTTGATTTCCCAGTGGGCAGTGAGCCGACACCACCAGCTCTGGGCAGCAGAACTATGTGGGAGCGGCTGGGAGCTCCTGGCCTGGCCCCGTGAGGAGCTGGACGCACGGTGGAGACACTGCCATCCCTGGTCTGTCCGCAGAGCCCAGGAGCTGGGCTGCACATCTGTAGGCCCTGTCCCCTGCCCCACGCCGTACAGCAGGCCCTTCCTCGGGATCACCAGCGGGAGGGAGCTGGTAGCTCAGAACTTATCACCCACCCGGAGGGAAAGGCTGAGCCCAAACATGGCCGTGGAAGGGGCTCAGAGAGCAGATATCCCTTTTTCTGGCCTGGTTGGAGCGGCTTGAACTGGGAGAGGGAGGCGGCCACGGCAGCTGCCCCCCCCCCCCATGGTACCTGCAGCTTGGCCACCTCGCGGTCCACCTTCTGGCTGGTGTCCTTCTGACTCTTCTGCAGGGCCTCACAGGCCACTTCTCGGCTCTGCTCCTCGTGCCTCAGCAAGTCAGTGAGCTGCGTCAGTCTAGGGACGGTGGAGACTCATACCAGCCCCAGGGAAGCAGACGGGCTGGGAAACACAAACCACTTGGGTAACACATGGCAATGCCAAGCAGACTGAGGACGGGACAAGCCTTGTGGCTCCACAGACGGCCTGAGGGGCCCCGCAAGCGCAGTACTGATGATGGGCATGCTCTGGGGGTGCTGAGGCAGCGGGTGGGACTCCATCCGTGGCTAGTTCAGCCATGCCCAGACACGTACACGAGGCGGGTGGCTCAGGGCCAGTGTGGGGAGGCCGCGGCTCACCTGAGGTTCATCTCCTGCTCCACACCCTTCCTCTCCGAGTTCTGCAGAGCCTGGGTCCTCTGGATCTGCATCAAGGCTTCCCGGACCTCCACCAGCCTGGCACAGGAGTCACCTCCGCCAGGCTCGGGGCAGGTCGCACAGCCACCCCGGCTAGCCTCCCCGCTGCCTTCCAGGGCAGCCTGGGGAAGACCCAGGGCAGAAGGTGGACCACGTGCAGGAAGACAGCTGACTGGGCACCCCAGGGCTAGTGGCCCCCACTTCCCACTAAGCCCATACCTATAGAGGAGGGGGGGGTACCTTTTCTCCAGGACCTGCATCTGGTTCTCCTTCTGGGACCCAGGGGACTGCAAAGAAGAGGGCATGGAGCTGAGCAGGCTGGCTTGTTGCCTCCCGAGTTCCTGCAGCACAAGGAAGTGTGCTGGGGGGCAGTGTTAAAGGCTTTGGGGTGCTATGAACCCTGGCATCAGTGACCCAGCTGGACTCAGGGTCCAGGGAGCTGTCCCCGTGCTCAGGAGAGGGGCCATGCGTTGTGGGTGGACAGCCGTGCACCGTGGGGGGCAGGGAGCTGGGCCACTGCCCCCAGGCTCACCTCCGGCGCCTCCTTCTCCGGGGCCGGGGCCACCTGCTGTGCCTTCTGCTGCAGCTGCTGCACCGCTGAGGTCTGCAGATGCAGGCGTGTGCGCACCTGCAGCAGCTCCCGAAGCAGGCCCAGCGTGACATGTTCGCAGCGCTCTTTGTGTCCTCGCAGGCAGGCCACGTCGGCCTGCAGGTCCGCCACGCTGGCCAGAGCGGGCGGGCTCAGCTGTGTCCGCCAGGGGACGGGGGCGGGGGTAGGGAGCCCCGCTCGGCCCGCCTCAGCCCCGCAGGCAGCTCACCACTGCTCCAGCTGCCCTTTGTACTTGGAAGCTTCCGGCTTGGGGACGGAGGAGCTGGGTGCCCCGTGGCTGCGCTCGTACCTCTCCGGAGTCTCTTCCAGGCTCAAGGGCTCAGGGCTGGTCAGGGCTTCTGCCAGGAGCAGCTCCAGGTCCTCCAGCGCCACAGTGCTCGGCTGTGTCGGGGGCGACATCCCCGACAGCATGCTGCCAGCCAGCTCTGTAAGAAGACGCCTCGGGAGCGGGCTCTCGGGGTACGCCCGGTCGCTGTAACAGGAACCAAACTGCAAGGGTCACACCCCAACCTCTGGGTGTCTCCTCTTACTCTGGCCTGGGCTGGGCAGGGGTTTGGCTCAGCAAAGTCTAGGGCCCTGAGAACGCACAGGTGGCCAGCAGGAACTAGACAGGGCTCCCAGCTGCTAGCTGTCTGTGGGGGTCCCAGAAGCAGAGTTGTCCCATGGACCCTGTCCATCCCGGCTCGCCTGACTTACCACCAGAAGCCCCTACCTGCAGGCCTGGCCCGGGCCCAGTGCCGGTGGCTGTCCTTGGAGACCAGGCCAAGGCAGGCAGGAGTGGCCGGAGGGAGGCAGCGAAGTCAGGCAGAAGGCTGGGGGCCTCTGGAGAGGATAAGGGCTGGGCCGGGGGAGGCGGCAGGGGAGGCCGGGTGGGGAGTCGGGGCCCCCCAGGGGCTGGTAGGGCCTGGTAGGATGGCTGGGGCCCTGGGGGTCGGGAGCAGGTCAGCAGGGGGGGCAAGGGCCTCGAAGCAGTGAGGTGGGAGCTTCCTGTCCTCACACCTGGCTTCCTCAGAGAATCCCAAGGGAGGTGGGTACAACCTGGCGGCAGGGTTATTCTGGAACCTTCCTTTCCTCACCAGAACCTTATGACTTCATGGCCCAACTGCCAGTGGAACCTGAGCTCTCCCCTGACCTGCCAGTGTGCCTCCACAACTGCCAGCGTCTGCGCGGCTGAGGACTCCGGCAGCGTCTGGCAAAGGGCCGCCCCGAGCCCTGGCTGCTGGCCTGCGCAGGCAGGGGACCCCAGGCGCCACCCAGGTCCTGGGGGCCCAGACCTGGAGCAGGGAGACGAGGGCCGCCCCCCCCCGAAAGCAGGGGCCCCAAGGTGGCCACACAGCCGCCGCAGCTTGGGGACTTCAGCTGTTCCAGAAGCCACTGAGACAGGAGACGGTCGAGTGAGTTTGGATAGCTCCTTTTATTTACCTAGTATATCCAAAATATCATCTCAACATGTGACTGACGTAAAACTATGAACAGGATTGCACGTGCTTTTTTGGTACCAATCGTCTGAGGCCCTGCGCAGTTCCTTCCCTTCCCTTCGCTGCCCTTCCCACGCAGAGGCTTCGCGGACCCCTCCCCGCCCCATGAGGGCTCAGACGACACCTGGTCCTCCCCGGGGAGGGGGCTGGCCTGGGCGCGTGGAGATCAGGGTCTGCAGGGAGCTCCTGGGAGCAGGCCATGGGCCCACAGGGGGCTGTCGGTCCTTGAGTGGGGGCCCCTGCCCACAGAGCTCTGCACGGGCACCACAGGAGGCCCGTCGCCTGGTGCCACCGTGCCCAGTGCCCTGACCCTCTAGGCCCCAGGCAGGGAATGGGATGGCGCCAGCCGACTTAAATTTCTCACATGTTCATAAAAGAGACCCGAGGAACACTATCTGGCCAGGCCTGGCTAGCTCTGCCAATCCACGGGCCCATGCCACCACACTAGCGCCACTCTGTGCTAGGCCACAGGAGATCACCCCAGTGGTGCGCACTTGGTGGCCACTGTAGCCGGAGGTGAGCCACTGCTGACACCGCGGCCCCCGTGCTGAGAACCTGTCTTCCTGGCTGTCTTCAAATGCAAGCCTCCGGCCCGCGGGACTCTTAGGGCCCCAGCCCCTGGCACAGGCCCCATCTTCCTGTCCTCAGGGCCTGGGATCACCTAAGTCAGGTTGGGCCTGGGCCACCTGGGGCTCCCCACGGAGCACTGTGTCACCCTTGAGCCCTGGCTGTGAGGCTTCTGGCGGTGAGGGCAGTGTGGCTGGCGTGTGGGTCCCACAGCAGCAGCAGCCAGGGGCACGGCTCGCCGGCCTCGCGCTCTGCCCCTCCGCGGCCTCTGCGGAGCCAGCAGCCAGACACAGCTGGAAGGAAAGGAACGGGTGGCGGGTGCCAAGGGGCCGCGGCACAGGGCAAGTACTAAGGATGTAAACCACGCGTCCATGAAGAAAGGCAGGCTCACAGGCCAGCTAGACCCGAGATGGGGCTGCTTGATCCTGCTGCTGTGCTGCCCAGGAAGTAAGGCTTTGGCCAAGAGACCAAGGACCCCAGGACAGAGCACCAAGGGGCCAGGCCTCACGTCTGTGCCAGCGAGAGTTCTTCCAGGCCGCCCTTCCCCAGGCGGTACCTGGCCAGGTCCTTCCTGGTCACCAGCCCGACCACCTGCAGGAGCAACGTCAGGTGAGAGCCCTTGTGGGGTCAGGGTCCCAGGGCCCTCCACGCGGAACATGGATACCAGCCTCACCTGATTGCGATTGTCCACGACCACCAGGTGCCTCAGGCCCAGAGCCCGGAACAGCTTGAACACGCGAGGGAGAGACGCTTCCTGCAAGGTGGGTGTGGTACTCAGCCTGCGTGCGCACCCCAGGGGAGGACGGGATCCCCACAGCTCCAGGTGGGGAAGAGGAGTCCTGAGTGTCCCGCTCCCCACCAGGCCTCTCTGAGGCCTTAACCCTCTCCAAAGCTTTACTGCTCCCAAGGGCCACGGCACCCCCAGCCCAGGTCCTGCCCCGATGCCTTCTGGGCACATGGCTTGTCCTTGCGGACTGGGCATGGAGCCCCTGCCAAAGGGCAGCGCCCTGCTCCACCCCACAGGTGGGTACGCGGGGCTCGGTATAAGGAGGGGCTGGGTACCTGGGGCACAGTGTAGGGGGAGGGGTTCATGAACTCGGACAGGTCCATGGAGCACCCGCGCTCATCCTGGGACACGTGGATGGACTGGATCGGGGGGAAGCGTGGATAGGCATCACGGAAGTCCTTCAGCCTCAGCCGGCGCTGCACCAGGCCCATGTTGGACCTCTCTACAAACACCTGTGGGCAGCGGTGGTCAGGGCCCGTGGGAAGGCCAGACCCTCCCCTGCCCCGACCAAGCAGGCCCACCTTGTGCTTCAGAAGGACAATGAGCTGGGAACGCAGGATCAAGCCCTGGAGCCTGGCTGGCTGTGGGGAAGGAAGGGTCAGAGGCAGCGGGCAGCAGCCTCAGGATGCCAGTGTCAGGACCTCAGTCGATCCTCTGGTCCCTGAGAGCCACCTGAGTGGCTTGCAGTGAGTTAGTTCCTACTCAGTCTCGTGAACCTGACACAGAGACACGGGTGTCCCCAGCCCTCCCAGCCACCACTCCCATGTCCAGTGCAGCCCACAGGCTAGGCCTAGTAAGGGACACAGTGAGGCTGTATTCACGGACCCCACATCCCGACGGAGGCCACGCCGCCCGGCAGTCAGGCTGGGGCACTCGAAGCGAGTGCCAGCTGCGGGACCCTGCCTTCCGCAGACCGGAGCGGGGCGAGCGGGGCGGGATGGTCCGCTCAGCACAAGCTCTCCTGCCTGGTACCTGGGTGTCGTCCGTGTCTTCCACCACGGGGAAGCCATTGTGGTTGGAGGCCGTGTCACTGAGGACGTCCACGATGACGCCGACCTTCTCCCTCCTCCGCAGGCACGTCACAGGGGTGCTCATCACCTCCCTGCCAGGACCCCGGCACCCGTCACCGCCGCGCCGCCATCCATGCGTCTCAGCGGGCACAGGCGCTGGGGCCATGGCGCTGCCACACTAGCAAACAGCGGTCCCCAGAACACCCCACCTCCCCATGCTGCAGGCTTAAGCGCCAGGAGCCCAGCAGGGACTGAGTGGTAACGCTCACAGGCCCGCAGCCTCCTCCCTGCCTACCCTCTACCCGCAGCCAGTATGGCCCACCCCCCACCCCCAAGCTGCAGCCTCAGACCTGGCCCTCCAGCCTGGGTGCGGGGAGGCTGCTGGCAGTACCTGGCGGTGAGTGAGTGGGAGGTGACCGGAGCCTCCCAGTGCAGGAAGGGCACGCTCTGCAGCTGGATGTGCATGTCGTACAGGCCCTGAGGAAGGGGCGGCAGGTGAAGCGTGGCCGCGCCCCCAGGGCGTCTGGGTGGCTGCACAGGGCCTGCCACAGGCCCCCGAGCCCGGAGCACCCCCGACCCCAGGCTGAGGCCAACGTGAGGGGTAAAGGGGCCGACAGGCTTCCCGCTCTGTGCACCTCGATGAAGACATCGCCCACGATCTTGGCGGTCATCAGCACCAGCATGATAGGAAAGCCGTAGGTCACGTTGCTGGTGGCCTCCATCATGATGACGGTCAGGCTCAGGGTCATCCTCACGATCCCACCTGCGGGAGGGGCCGCAGGCCTCACCATGCACCTGTGGCTCTAGAGCTCCAACGAGAGGCCCGTGACTGCCTGGCTGAAGGCTAGTGGCTGGCCGAGGGGAAGGGGAACACCGCCACCTGCGATCCCCGGCCCTGTTCTGCTCACGTTGACGGAGGACCGACTCCCGCTGCGGGGCGGCACAGCCTGCCCGGGGAGGCGGTGCCCCTGCCCTCTCACCTCTTTGCAGGTGCCCCTTGCCCTCTCACCTCTCTGCAGTGGTGAGAACCAGGACTTACCGAGCTGGGCAGCAGCTCCCATCAGGGCGTACTTGCCAGGGTCTGCCCAGATCTGCAGGAGGTAACACAGGAATGACGGTTGCATGCCTGAGGCCCTGGGTTCGATTCCTCAGCACCACATAAGCAAAAAGAAAAAAGCCGGAAGTGGCGCTGTGGCTCAAGTGGTAGAGCGCTAGCCTTGAGCTGAAGAGCTGAGGGGCAGCGCCCAGGCCCAGAGTTCAGGCCCCACGACCAGACCCCCCCAAAAAAACAAAAAATCCCGAAACAAAACAAAAACTGAGCGGGCTGGGAAGGCGGCTCAGTGGTAGAGTGCTTGCCTCGCATGCATGAGGCCCTGGGTTCAATTCTCAGCACCACATAAACAGAAAAAGCCAAAGTGGGCCCTACAGCTCAAGTGGTAGAGTGCTAGCCTTGAGCTGAAGAGCTCAGAGACAGCGCCCAGGCCCAGAGTTCAGGCCCCATGACCAACGACAAAAAACAAAACAAAACACAACAACAACAAAAAACTGAGCAAGGAATGGTGGTGCACACTTGTGACCCCAGTGCCAGGGAGGCTGAGGAAGGATGCTATGATTTCAAGGCCAGCCTGGGACACACAGCAAGCCCCTCCCTGCACGCATGTTTGTGGAGTGTGTGGGAAGATCTGCACTTCAGGGATGTGGTCCCCAGCAGACTTCCCCGACTCACCGCTGCCCCCGTGAGGTAAGACAGAGAGATGCCAAAGAGCCGACCCCAAGCAGCGCCGATGAGCAGGGACGGGATGAAGACTCCAGCAGACACAGTGAGCCCGTAGGTCCAGCAGGCCAGGAAGAAGTACACGATGGTGAACAGGCCCAGCGTCATGGGGTTATAGGAGCCTAGGGAGAGGAGGCTGCCGGTCCTGACTCCTGCCCACGCACAGCTGCCCCACCCAGCCCACAGCTCCATCCCTGGAGCTGGGCCACCAGGCCCCAGCCTGGCTGTTTTTCAGAAGGCTCGACACTCGCCTTTTCAGAAGGATGGATGGGCCTCAAGAACTGGAGAGGGAGGGCTGGGAAGGTGGCTCAGTGGTAGAGCGCATGCCTTGCATGCCAGAGGCCCTGGGTTCGATTCCTCAGCACCACATAAGCAAAAAGAAAAAAGCCGGAAGTGGTGCTGTGGCTCAAGTGGTAGAGCGCTAGCCTTGAGCTGAAGAGCTGAGGGGCAGCGCCCAGGCCCAGAGTTCAGGCCCCACGACCAGACCCCCCCAAAAAAACAAAAAATCCCGAAACAAAACAAAAACTGAGCGGGCTGGGAAGGCGGCTCAGTGGTAGAGTGCTTGCCTCGCATGCATGAGGCCCTGGGTTCAATTCTCAGCACCACATAAACAGAAAAAGCCAAAGTGGGCCCTACAGCTCAAGTGGTAGAGTGCTAGCCTTGAGCTGAAGAGCTGAGGGGCAGCGCCCAGGCCCAGAGTTCAGGCCCCATGACTGGACAAAAAAAAAAAAAAAAAGAACTGGAGAGGGAGCCAGTGCCAGTGGGTCACACCTACAAACCTAACCACTCAGAAGGATCGCGGTTTGAAGCATAAGACTAGCTCCAAAATAGCAAAAAGTCTGGAAGCATGGCTCAAGTGATGGAGTGCCAGCCATTCAAGCAAGCCTGAGTTTAAACTCTGGTAACAAAAAACAAAGGATGAGCTGGGTGCCAGTGGCTCACCCTTGTAATCCTTCTAGCTACTCAGGAAGCTGAGATCTGAAGATCGCAGTTCAAAGCCAGCCCGGGCAGGAAAGTCCATGAGACTCATCTCCAATTAACCACCAGAAAACTGAAAGGGTGCTGTGGCTAAGTGGTAGACTGCACATCTAAGAGCCCAGGGGCAATGCCCAAACCCAGAGTTCAGGTGCCACGACTGACAATAATAATACTAATAATAACAACAACAATAATAAATGAGATGGGAAAGTTGTGGGCTCAGCAGGGAGGCCTGGAGCCACGGCACAGGCACGGAGTCCCCAGGCAGCCCCGGCCTGCAGCAGATCCACAGCCTGGAGGGCGCTCTGGGGACAAGGATGTATCACACACCCCTGCGGGGAACAGCCGAGCTGCTGGGCCTGCTGTACATCAGTCTGGCCTCAGAGGACCAAGTGAAGGAGGAGGCCTCTCTGAAGCCAGAGCAAGGCCTGGGCTAAGGAGGCCGGTGGAGGTCAGTGGTCAGTGGACCATCCTCCTGGCGGCAGTGGGTGGCAGAGGTGAGCTCTGCAGGCCACACAGGCAAAGGGCATGGAGATGTCACTTCTTGGAAGTGTGCAGCACGGCCGGGCCTGGAGATGGCCACTGTGATCCCCAGTGGCTGAACACTAACTCCTGGTTGCTCTTCCAGGATGAGAAGCCAGGGAAATGAGGCGAAGAAGGGGGAAGGCCACAATGACCAACACAGAGGTCGACAGCAGGCTGGGGCGGTCCGTCTGTGTGGCAAAGGTACTATGGCACAGGCCGGAGATCAGAAGGGCCAGGCCCCAGAGCCACACGTGAATTCCAAGCCCTTGATCTGCTCCATTTCCTGAACCCCTCCCAGGGGCAGATCTAGAGACAGGGAAGCTCCTGGTGGCCTTGTCAGGCAAACGATGAAAAGCAGTGTCCCCACGAGACACATGGGAAAGCGGGCCAAAGCCAGGCGCAGGCCCAGCCTGTGCTAAAGGCTCTACTCTGGCGCAGGTTCCATGTCAGAAGTGTCTGGGGGAGGGCAAGGCCCGGCACAGAGCCGCTAGGCTCTGGCTGAGCGGTGGCGCTGACCCAGTGTCTAAGGCAGGAAGGAGGTGGGGGGACCACAGCCAGCCCTGCTCTAGCGTTTCGCTACCAGCAGCTGTGGACCCTACAGCGCTTTCAGTCTCACCACCCCAACTCTGCCCACTAACGCTGGCTCAGTGCACCCTACCATGCCAGGGTCAAGTCCTCCAGATGGGGACCGCAGCCTAGCCGCACTGCCTGCACACACCTGGTGGGTCGTGGAAGAGGCTGACCACGCTCTTCTCAGGGGTGTTGAAGAAGGCCGCAGCCATGGAGTTGTACTCGCCATCCGCACAGAAGAGCTGCAGGAGCAGAGCACAGGAGAGGGGGGCTGGGATGCAGAGCTGTGTCGCCAGGGTCCGGGGGCTCGGGGCCACAGCACATCACTGTTCTGTCCTGATTGTGGCTGCTGACTGCCCAGCAAGCAAGGTCACCTCCTCTGTCTGGGCGCCAGGACAGTTCTCACTCTGGGACGCCCATCAACAAATGGACTCAAACATCTGTGGAAGATGTGTGTGTGCCACGCCCACAGTGTGTGCACGCCCAGGTGAGCAGCCTCAAGGCCCCTTTCTGAGGCTCTCACCAGGGGCTGTTCTGGAAAGAGGATTGTGGTGGTAGCCCTGGCACTGCCACCTGTTCCCTGGTGCCCTGCAGCCAGCCTCTGCCTTTCTGGGACTTGCTGGGCGACACAGGCACACTGGCACACTCAACTGGAGCCAGGATGTGTCCGACAGCCCTCATGCCTAAGCAGGATGTGAGCAAAGACCACCTGGCCTGCTCAGGGTGCTCGCCCACAGGGCCCCACGCCTACCTGGAGCGGGTAGGACATGGAACTTCCCTGCAGGGGCTGGCAATCCCGGGACGAGTAAATCAGCACAAAGGCGACCGTGGCTGTGACAGCGGCCACCAGTATGGCCTCAATCACCTGGAGGCAGGGCCGGTGGATGTACCTAGAGCCCAAAGCCAGGATGCACCTCACTGCAGAGACGGCCCCTGCAGCCCCACCATCACGCCCACCGCGGCTGTCACGGCAGCCTGCACCAGAACCACTGCTGGGAGAGTGACACACCACAGGTTTCACGGTCAGGTCTCCGCACACTGCAGACCATCCTGGGAGCATCTCTCTCCCACAGTGACGGCACTCACAGTGGCCAGAACTGCACAAGGATAGGAGCAGCTGCCACTCCATCAACACACCTAACAACAGGGCTAGCAGGCAGGGTGGACAGAGCCGGTGCCCGGCAGAGGCCGAGGGGAGGAGCCCTGGTTCTCTCCGGAGACACCTCTGTCATCTGGCTTGGCCCTCTAGCAGACCAGATAGCATGTTCCCAACTTGTCTGTTAGGCTCAAATCAAGCTCTACTGGGTGTGGTTCCAAATCCCAAACCCATTGTTGAGGGTCCCTAAGGCCAGATGTCAATTCCATTCATAAAAATGGAGTGGCTTTCTCACCTGATTCGAAACATTGTCAGCCAGTAATTCAAGGCATTGAAGACAGCTCCGAGAATGCCACCTACAACCCGAAAGAAAGCACCCATCAGCTGGATGGGACCAAGGGGGGAGTCCCAGCCAGGGGCAGAGAGGCCTGGAGAGAGGCCAGCCCGGCCTCACCCTGCCCTGCGCCCCAGCTCTGCCACCGCCCCCCCCC
>NW_012267230.1:15674845-15675374 GCF_000151885.1 Dipodomys ordii | reverse complement strand
AATTCAAGGCCTGGGCATTGTTCCTGAGCTGCTTTTGCTCAAGGCTAGCGCTTTACCACTTGAGCCACAGCACTATTTCTGGCTTTTTTTTGTTTATGTGATACTGAGGAATCCATCCTGGGGGCTTCATGCTTGCTGGGCAAGTACTCTACCACTAAGCCACCTTCCTAGCCCTGAGCATTCCTTACTGGAACTCCTACCCGCAAGTGGGAAATTCTGCATCTGGCCCACGGAAGGCGCTGTTGAGGCTGTGTACATAGGTGGATGTGAACGGTGGAGTCTGCGTTTAGACTTGGGTCCCTATCTCAGAGTACCTCATGGGTTTAAATATGTTCCAAAATCTAAAAATAAGCTGGGCGCCGGTGGCTCACACCTGTAACTCTAGCTACTCAGGAGGCTGAGATCCGAGGATCACAGTTCAAAGCCAGCCCAGGCAGGAAAGTCCATGAGACTCTTATTTCCAATTAACTACCAGAAAACCAGAAGTGGTGCTGTGAAGCGGTGCTGTGGCTCAAGTGGTAGGGTGCTT
>NW_012267230.1:15660881-15674390 GCF_000151885.1 Dipodomys ordii | reverse complement strand
CTTGAGCCACAGCGCCACTTCCAGTTTTCTAGTGGTTTATTGGAGATAAAGAGTCTCACGGACTTTCCTGCCCAGGCTGGCTTTGAACCTCGATCCTCAGATCTCAGCCTCCTGAGTAGCTAGGATGACAGGCGTGAGCTGGTGGCAGCCCTGGGACTTTGTCTGAACACAAAGCCAGCCTACAGTCCTTCCTACGTATCACCTATACAGGGTTCACCCCCAGCCTAGCCAGCACCCTACCTGTGAACGCAGGGTGTGGACACTGCAAAGCTGTACTGGGACTACAGTCACCCGGCACTGGGGCCCCAGGGATCCCAGTTACCTGGCACTGGGGTTTTGGGGACCTTGGTTATCTGGCACTGGGGCTTTGGGGACCTTGGTTATCTGGCACTGGGGCTTTGGGGACCTCGGTTACCTGGCACTGGGGCTTTGGGGACCTCGGTTATCTGGCATGGGGTTTTGGGGACCTTGGTTATCTGGCACTGGGGTTTTGGGGACCTCGGTTACCTGGCACTGGGGCTATGTGGACTGCAGTCATCAGGAACAGGGCCCCGGGGACCATGGTCATCTGGCACTGGGGCCCTGCTCTGCTCCATCCTGTGGGGAGGAACTTACCCACCACTCCCATGGCAATGAAGACAGGGATCTCATGGATGGTGTAGGCCATTTTCTGTAGAGAAGAAAGGGAAGATGGTACGGCGTGTCAGCTGCGGCTGGGGTCTGTGGCTTTGCTTGTGGGGGCTTCATAGCTGGCTGGGCTGGTGGGTGAGGTGCTCCCTGATTGGTTGAAGGACTAATCTTGATATTTGCAAGTGGCTCCTGCCAGTTAAACCTCAGGGCTGCATGTGAGCTCTGACTCTGTTCATGGAACTTTCTAGCACTTTTCCACAGACCCACAGAGGCCCCATGGGTAGGAGAGCTGGGTCCCTCTAGCAGACCTCATGCCTCCTCAGAGCCCTGCTGGTGTGGGTGGCGCATGCGCTGCGGCTGGCAGCACACGAGCCGTCCCCGCAGGGTAGCTGTGAGCTCCTGGAAGCCCCTACAACACCCAGGGGCCTCACGTCTACCCACAGCCCAGAGCCAGAATTCCCAGACACCAGGCTGAAGCCCCAGCCTTAGACAGGTGAGAGGTAGTGAGGCGGGGGGAGAGCTACCTCTGAGTCGAACCTTCCGAAGTTGATGAGGCCCGGGCTGGACAGGTCCCACATGTTCCCATGGTAGATACTCAGGACACAGTTCAGAGTGAAGGTGGAAATCATGGAAGCAAAGAACTGCAGCACAGAGAGAGGCAAAACCTCAGGGCTGGGGCCCCGCCAGGGCCCTAAGGGGCGTGCTGGAGCCCACCCGACACGCTTGGGGGCGCCAGAGACCATAACTGAGTGCCTGGAACCAGATTGGGGGGGGGGGGAGACAAGACCAGCAGGCAGGACCAGTAAGCCTGGAGGCTCCACCCACACAGGAGGAAGAGAGCTAGAGCGCCAAGCAGGCCCAGCCCACTGCATGGTGAGGCAGGTGCTGGAGACCAGACAGTGCCGGGAGGACGGTCCAGGCTGGCAGGACTCAGGAGAGGACGGGAGGGGACGGACAAGAGCGGCACCTGACCGTGGGGGAGGTGGAGAAGAGGGAAACATGGAGCCTTAGTCACGGGTGGCCAGTGGATACTTACAATTCTCCATGTCAAGAACTGGTTCCAGAAAGAGGCACCTTCTTCCAGGCTGAACAGGACGCCACCTGGAAGAAAGCAGGCAGCCTGAAGAGCCACTTGGCTACAGGCTGGCTGTACTCATGTCACCCCACCCCCAAATCCAGGAAAGCAAGACTGTGTCACAGGGAAGCTGGAGGGGGGCAGGACACAGGGAGAGGGGTCTCTCAGGGGTCCCAGGGCCAGTCCAGGGCTCCTGACAATAGTACAACCTCTCATAAATCCCCTGGCTGGTGACTGTAAGCACTGGCCACACCTGACCAGTGCTCATCTGCAATTACCAAGACCAGACCTTCAACCAAGCAGGGAGAGCTTCGCTCCCTGGCCTAGTCAGCTATGAGGCCCCCAAGAGCACAGCCGCAGGCCAGGCAGGGCCGGTCCCTCCTCACCCACGGGCGCTCCAAATGCAGCTGATACTCCAGCCGCAGCTCCTGCTGAGACAAAGTCTCTCTTCTCCGTGTCTCTGCGGAAGTACTCAAAGATCTAAAGAAGGAAGGATGGAGAATGGCATGGGTAGACTTGTAGGGGATACAGGCTGCCATGAAAGGGACTAAAACAAATGGGGGGGGGGAAGGACAATCACACCATCAGCTACTGGAGTCCCAGAGCTGCCACAGCCAGCACCCTGCAGGCCCCAGCACCCTGCAAGGCCCCAGCACCCTGCAAGGCCCCAGCACCCTGCAGGCCTACATGGCTGGCACACCGTGTGGCCCACTGAGATAACCAGAGGACCCCATCTACAACGGCAGCTCAGCTTCACTACACACACATAGACTATTAACACAGCTCTACCGAGAAACCAGAAGGAAACCAAGTAAGTGGAAAACCCAACCCTGCTTTTCATTTTGGGGTCCGGTCATGGGTCTGAACTCTGGGCCTGGGCGCTGTCCCTCAGCTCTTCAGCTCAAGGCTAGCGCTCTACCACTTGAGCCACAGTGCCACTTCTGGCTTTTTTTTTTTTTCTGCTTATGTGGTGCTGAGGAATCAAACCCAGGGCCTCACGCATGCAAGGCAAGCACTCTACCACTGAGCCACCTTCGCAGCCCTGCTTTTCATTTTATACACAATTGAAGCTGGGTGTCGATGGCTCACGTCCGTAATCCTAGCTACTCAGCAGGCTGAGAACTGAGAAACGAGGTTAAAAGCCAGCCCTGGCAGACTCCAGGTAACCCCAAAAATCCACAAGGGGAGATGTGGCTCAAGTGGCATAGCACTGGGCTTGAGCGAAAAATCTAAGTAAGAGTACAAAACCCAGAGTTTCAGCCCTAGTACCAAAGAAAATGGAAGGTCTTAGCCGGGAACCAATGGCTCACATCTGTCATCCTAGCTACTAAGGAGGTTGAGATCTCAGAATCACAGTTCAAAGCCAGCCGGGGCAGGAAAGTCTGTAAGACTCTTATCTCCAATAAATCACTAGAAAACGGGAAGTGGTGCTGTGGCTCAAGCGGTAGAGCGTTTGCCTTGAGCTGAAGAGCGCAGGGACAGCGCCCAGGCCCAGAGGTCAGGCCCCACAACTGAAGAAAAAAAAAATATATTTTTGGAGATGAGTCCCACGGACTTTCCTGCCCGGGCTGGCTTTGAACCACGATCCTCAGACCTCAGCCTCCTGAGTAGCTAGGATTACAGGCGTGAGCCACAGGCACTGGGAAGACAGCTGTTGTAATGTCTTGAATTCAATTACATTACACAAAAACAGGATTGCAATGTGGCTTAGTGATAGAGTGCTTGCCTAGCAGGCATGAAGCCCTTGGTTTGATCCCTCAGTACCATACAAACAGAAAAAGTCGGAAGTGGTGCTATGCAGTGTCCAGGCAGAGTTCAAGCCCCAGGACTAGCAACACACACACACACACTCTCACTCTCTCTCTAAATAATATACATGTTCTGCCTCTAAATTCTATTTTTTGAGACAGGCCACTATGTAGACCACCAGTCTGGCCTCAAATTTTCAACTCTTTAGCCTCTGTCTCCCAAGTGCCTGGACTATAGACATGTACTATCATTTCCAGCCCAAAACAAACTTGGACAACAAGCGCCAGCGAGTCCATTTACACACTCTTAACCACACACACACACACACTCTCTCTCTTTATGCAGTTCTGACTTTCTTCAGCTGGCTGGCGCCTCAGACTCTTCACACACACACACACACACACGCACACACACGCACACACACACACACACACTCTCTCTCTCTCCATGCAGTTTTCTTCAGCTGGCTGGTGCCACAGACTCTACACACACACACACTGGGATTGTGCAGAGAAGGATGCCACATGGGGCAGAAGCAAAGGATCCATGCCTGCCTGGGCTGGAAGCAGGCCAGGCTGCCACTTAGGTAGGGTTGGGGATGGGGAAGGAGAGGGGACCAGCTCCCCTGCCTGGAGGATGGAGCGATGGGGGGGGGAAGGGGGAGCTCTTATTCACACGCCTCCAGGGGAGAGGGCTTACCTTGAAATCTCGCTTGAGCGATGTTGACCTTCCCTGGGAAATCCCGGCAGCGATCACAGACCCGGAGTGGATCATAGGCCCTTCCTAGAAGCACAGCACTCGGTTGGTGGCTTCCTCCGAGGGGCGGGGTCAGAGCGGGGGGGGGGGGTGCAGTGTCCTGCACACTCATTACCTTTCCCACAGCCAGTCCTCCCACCACGGACAGAATCACGCCGGACACCTTGATCACCAATGTCTAGAGCACAAGAAAAAACACATGTGGATACAGAACTCTGGGCTTGAGCCTGGGCTGAACGCACACATGGTGGTAGGACCCTGGGATGCGGGAGCCGCTGGGCTCCGGGAGGCTGCATCCTCCTCCCTCCCCAGCACAGGCCAGGACGTGGCTCCCTTCCCCATACCCTGAGGGTACTCCGCCCCCACCCACACACAAGGCACAAGTCTTTTCCCTGGTTTCCTTCCCAAAGCAAGCTGGCCACAGTACAGCGTCAGGCGCCCTCCACTGAGGACAGGCAGCGCACAGCGCGCCCCTGCGCGCGGGGACCGCCATTCTGGGAGCTCTTCCCACCTCACGGCACCCAGGGCGTCCCTGCTGGAGGATGTGTGTGCACCACCAGCCTCCCATGCCAGGCAGGAGTCTTAAAGGTAGCCCTTAAGTCTGCTGGAGGGTGGCAAATATTCACAGCACATGAGAGACAGTAGAAGTGACTGCCACCTCGGCCCCCCAAGGGACAGACCATACACCACACGTGCCTGCCTGCCTGCCTGCCTGCCTGGGGCACAGATCCACAGGGGAGAAGAGCTTCACGCACCGAGGAAACCTACAGGAGGCCTGGGAAGGTGGCTCAGTGGTAGAACGCTTGCCTTGCATGCATGAGGCCCTGGGTTCAATCCCTCAGCACCACATAAGCAGAAAAAGCCGGAAGTGGCACTGTGGCTCAAGTGGTAGAGCGCTAGCCTTGAGCTGAAGAGCTGAGGGACAGCGCCCAGGCCCAGAGTTCAGGCCCCACGACCGACAAAAAAAAAAAGAAAGAAAGAAAGAGAGAGTGTGAGAGGGAGGGAGGGAGGGAGGAAGGAAGGAAGGAAAAAAGAGCCTATAGGAGGACCCAGGCTCTGCACAACCAGTCTCCTGAACCAGGGACAGGAAGCCCTCTGACCAGTCTGTCTGGGAAGGCTGACCATGTGGGCTAGAACAGGAACAGGTGGACTGTGGTCAAAACCACCCAAACTTCATGGAGCTAGGAGGCTATTGCTGACATTAAGCATGATAAGTACTAAGGAAACTTTTTTTTTTTGGGTCCTTTCATGGGGCCTGAACTCTGGGCCTGGGCGCTGTCCCTCAGCTCTTCAGCTCAAGGCTAGCACTCTACCACTTGAGCCACAGCGCCACTTTTTCTTTTTGCTTATGTGGTGCTGAGGAATCGAACCCAGGGCCTCAGGCATGCAAGGCAAGTGCTCTACCACTGAGCCACCTTCCCAGCCCCTAAGGAAACTTAAAAGAAAAAGCCTCTCCCCCTAATGCTAGTGGTTCTGAAATGCCAACACCCGCAGGCTCCTAGTGACGGCACATTCTACGTGGCTGTGACCGTAACACGCACTGGCCGAGTGTGCCCGTGCTGGTTAGTGAGTGCTGCCACTTTTGGAGTACACCTGCCAGCACCCGTGCGCACACCAGCAGCAAGCACAGAGGAGGGAAGGGCAAGAGACACGCCGGTAAGTCCCGAGTGAGTGCCGCACCGCGTCACCCCAGCTCACCTTGAGCCGCACTACATGGGGGATCTTCACCCCATTGAGGAAGCACTTGATCTGGGGGATCCCACTGCCAGCAGCCACTGGCTAGAAAGAGAAGGAGACACCACTGAGCAGGTGGGGTGAGCAGGAACAGCTCCATGGCCCAGGAGCCAAGTAGAGCCAGGCCCCGGAAGGACTCTCTGCCTGGTACACGCAGGTCCTCACTTCCAGCCCAATTCTGCCAAGGAAGTAAACCCTGTGGGCTGTGCCGGGGCCTGGGTGGAGACATGATATCCATGCACCCCACAGGGGCAGCTTGGGGGGATGCTCCCGGATTGAGCATCGTCTAGCACAAGCAAGCAGACCTTCTGTACATAGGGTCGCTGTGATGCCCTCATAGCTCTGGAGCTGCAGCGTCTTGTTTCTATCACCCCATGACAAGGATGGCAAGGGCAGCAGCCTATAAAAAGGGGAAGACTCTCCGGGCGCCGGTGGCTCATGGCTGTCATCCTAGCTACTCAGGAGGCTGAGATCTCAGGATCACAGTTCAAAGCCAGCCTGGGCAGGAAAGGCCGTGAATCTCTTATCTCCAATAAACCACCAGAAAACCGTAAGTGGTGTTATATAGGACTCAAGTAGTAGAGAGCTAGGCTTGAGCTCAAGAGCTGAGGGACAGCACCCAGGCGCAGAGTTCAAGCCCCATGACCAACAAAAAAAAAGGGGGGGGGGCTGGGAAGTGGCTCAGTGGTAGAGCGCTTGCCTTGCATGCTCAAGGCCCTAGGTTTGATTCCTCAGCACCACATAGGCAAAAAGAAAAAAACCGGAAGTGGCATTGTGGCTCAAGTGGTAGAGCGCTAGCTTTGAGCTAAAGAGCTGAGGGACAGCGCCCAGGCCCAGAGTTCAGGCCCCATGACCAGACCCCCCCCCAAAAAAAGGGGGGGGCGACGGACTCCTGGGAGTCCCAGGATAAGAGATGCCCTCTGCCTCAGGGCAGAGTGAGGCCCCACGGGGAGAACCTGGTCCTGCCCTTTTCCCTTCCTAGCCCATGTCCAGCTGACTCCTCCCACAGCACCCCCCGACACCCACAGTACAGGCCATGGAGGATGGGGTCTGGGTATACCAGTGCTCTGGGCAGATCCTGCTTTGTCTGAGCATGGGGCAGGTATGGGAGACCTGCCTAGGATAGGGGCTAAAGGTGGGTATGGCATGGGAATGGGGGACCGGGGCTGAGGGGCTAAGGCCTGGAATGGCGTCACCCAGGGTCTAGGCTGAGGCAGCGCAGAAGGTTTTCCTTTCTTACCACTAGATCTCACATGGCTCCCGATTTCCACTCGCACAAAGCATGCACGCGCACCGGCCACCAGGGTACGCCTGACCCTGTGCTGCCTCCTGCCCCACCCCGAGATGCCCAGTGCACATCACTGTACCTCAATGAAGGCCACTATCACAGAGCCTATGAGCACAAAGGCCGAGTTGAGCGTGGCCCACAGCAGGAGGGAAAAGGACAGCCCGCCCTTCTCTGTGAACCTGTCAATGTCTGGGAGCAAGTCAAGGCCGAGAACAGCTGTCCTCACAGCCCACGGGCGCCCTGTCCTCACTCCCGTGGCTAGTCTGTGTGCATGTGCTGTCCTGCAATGCCACGGGTAAGCGGACACCACAGATGTTTCCCAAGGAGGACAGTGGTACAGCTGTCAGTCCAGGCACCCCCCCCCCAGGCTGGATGGAAAGCACCCACAGGGCTGGGCCGCTTGGCACCGCCCACTCGTGAGGGCACAGGCTTCGGCCCCCATTCTCTGTAGGTGGTGAGAAGGATACTGTCCTTGATGACCCTGTACTTGAGGCCGGCCAGGTTCTCTACCACGATGTCAATGAAGCAGGCCACGAGGCCCGTGAGGATCCCGATGAGGGCACAGATGACCCAGCGCTTGATCTCCACCGTCCTGAAGGCCTGCCAGGAGAGGTGGAGTCAGATGTGGACATCTCAGCCAATGACAGGCTGCAGACAGCTCTGAGGCTGGCCCTCAAGGATGCCACACACACACAACACACACACATAACATACACGCACACAGCACCCAGGACCAAGTCTTGCCACCCCCCCTTTTTTTTTTTGGTTGATAGTGGGGTTTGAACTCTGGGCCTGGGCACTGTCCCTGCGTTCTTCAGCTCAAGGTGAGCGCTCTACCGCTACAGCCACAGCGCCACTTCCAGTTTTCTAGTGGTTTATTGGAGGTAAGAGTCTCACGGAGGGGCTGGGAAGGTGGCTCAGTGGTAGAGCGCTTGCCTTGCATGCCTGAGGTACTTGGTTCGATTCCTCAGCACCACATGAGCAAAAATAAAAAAGCCGGAAGTGGCGCTGTGGCTCAAGTGGTAGAGCGCTAGTCTAAGAGTCTCATGGACTTTCCTGCCCAGGCTGGCTTTGAACCGTGATCCTCAGATCTCAGCCTCCTGAGTAGCTAGGATGACAAGCGTGCACCACCGGCACCCGGCCTTTGCCCATGTTTTAATGACATGCAGCACCACAAGACATGAGTGGGTGACATTGCCAACAAATCCACACAGCTGCTGACCATCCAAGGCTGCCATCTGTAGGGACAGCCTTCTTGGTTGCCATTAGCACCACATTTCCTCCTACAGTCTCTACTGTGAGAGGCCAGATGTCACGTGGCCCTCAAGCAGTGGTTTCAGAACCCCGAGGCTGGGGACAGAGGAGGAAAGGGAGCAGGCAACACATCGCCTGGTCACAGGACAGCCCCCCTTACCGTGTGGTTGATCCGCCTCTCCTCTTCCAGGAACAGCTGGTTCTCACTGTTGTCGTAGTCCAAGCTCTGCAGAGCAGGGCGCATGGGCCATTACCAACCCAGGACCTGGGCGGGAGGGGTAGGGGAGGGCGAGGGCTGGGGTCCAGGGCAGAGGCCCACCTCGTACTTGAGGGACAGGAGCTTCTCGTTGTGTGGGATCTCCTTGGGGAAGGGGGGAGGCGGGTCCACTTCCTGTTGAAGGAAAGGCAGCATCGCAGGTTTGGGGTTTCTTCTCACTATGTGTGTAATCTAGGCTGTCCTGGAACACTCACTCTTCCCGCCTCAGCTTCTCAGGTGCTAGGCTTACAGGCATGTGTTATCATGTCCAGTTTCTGTGCTTTCTTTGGGAATGAGGAGCAAGGGGAGGAAGAAGGGACACTCACACCAGAGGCCTGCACTCTCCCAACACTTCCAGGCAGGCCGGGAAGTCACAGAAGCCTAACATCTGCCCTGGAGCACAAGAAGCAGCATCCTCTAGGGCACAGATATGCAGTCGTCCAGATAGAAAGCAAGGGATCCAGGAACATCATGACTGAGATGGGCTTGTCTCAGGAACACAAGGGTTTTTTTTTGTTGTTGTTGTTTGTCAGTCGTGGGGCCTGAACTCTGGATCTGGGCGCTGTCCCTCAGCTCTTCAGCTCAAGGCTAGCACTCTTCCACTTGAGCCACAGCGCCACTTCCGGCTTTTTTCTTTTTGCTTATGTGGTGCTGAGGAACTGAACCCAGGGCCTCAGACATGCAAGGCAAGCGCTCTACCACTGAGCCACCTTCCCAGCCCAACCTGGATGATTTCTTTTCCCTACCTACTTCCCTACTTTCCCTTCTTATAAGGAAAAAAAAATTTTTTTGGTCGGTCGTGGGGCTTGAACTCTGGGCCTGGGTGCTGTCCCTCAGCTCTTCAGCTCAAGGCAAGTACTCTTCCACTTGAGCCACAGCACCACTTCTGGTTTTCTGGTGGTTTCTTGGAGATAAGAGTCTCATGGCCTTTCCTGCCCAGGCTGGCTTTGAACCATGATCCTCAGATCTCAGCTTCCTGCGTGGCTAGGATTCCAGGCGTGAGCCACCGGCGCCCAGCACAAGGTTATTTTAGCACCCGCAAATCTACTAGTACACAGTGCTAGGCCAACAGAGCAAAGGACAGCTTCCAGGATTCCATATATGGCGGGCAGGTGAGAACGCACAGCCTCAGGCCACTGGGACAAACTGGAGTGCCACCAGAGAGGAAGGGAATGTGGGCCTCCCCCAGTGTGGCGGGAGGGCCAGAGTCCATTGACCAACCTTCACGCTCTCCAAGGATGTCTACCCCCCAGGGATCCCCTCCTCACCTGCCCCAGAGCCAGCCCTTTGGCTCCGGAGTCTCTCAGCCCATATCCACTCCTGCCCAGGGCTCTGTGCTCCATGATCCGTCTTCTACTACTCCTGTCCACCTCTGCTCTTCCAGCTGGCATGGCTATGTGGCTCCGGGGCCGCTTCCCTGGAGCAGTCTACCTCTGAACCGTCTCTGGGGACCCTGCTGTCTGCCAGCCATACTGTCCCGCCACCCCCATTGCCCACTGTCCTCCATCCTCAGGCGGGCACTGCCCTGTGAGGATGCGGGCCACTCACCGGGTCCAAGAGCTCATCATCCAGCTCCATGGTTTTCATTTGTCCAACTTGGAAAAACGCAGAATGAGGCAGCTAAAAGCGGAAGAGCAGTGGTGGTGAGGTGCGCGCGGAGCCGGAGGGGCTGCGTTCTCACTCCCACCCCGAGCCAGGCTGCTCCTGACAGCGCTGCTCCGCGGCCCAGCCCAGCCACGAGGGCGGCGCGGACTGTGCTCACTCAGCACTCCATCTTGCTGCAGCAAACTGAGGGAGGGCGCTGTCACCCCCCGGGACAAACGCAGCAGTGCCCGTGCGGGGCCTCGTCCCTGCCTGCCATCAGCCGCCATGCCACGCACCAGTGTGGCCTTTCTGGGCCCCTCTGGGCCTCACCCAGCCCGGGATGTGCTGCAGTGGGCCTCCAGCAGAAGGGTGACCATGATGCAGAGCGGAAGGATCTTAGCCACAGAGGTCTCCAAAGCACAGCGCGGGCAGGCGGGAGGCAACGAGCCCCTTGTTGGGCTCCACCCCTGCCCCTGTGAGCCCAGCTGCTGGCGGGGGGGGGGGGGGGGGGGGAGGCTGAGTGGAGGAGATGGCACCATGCACTTCTCCTTCCTCTAGTTTCTGGGTTTTCACAAACATGATGGGGGAGGGGCTAGTTTCTGGGCTCAGAGCCACAAATGGCCAGTTTTTTTTTGGTCCAGCCGTGGGGCCTGAACCCTGGGTCTGGGCGCTGTCCCTCAGATCTTCAGCTCAAGGCTAGCGCTCTACCACTTGAGCCACAGCGCCACTTCGGGCTTTTTTCTTTTTGCTTATGTGGTGCTGAGGAGTCGAACCCAGGGCCTCATGCATGCAAGGCAAGAGCTCTACCACTGAGCCACCTTCCCAGCCCTCACGGACAGTATTAAAAAGCAAAGGGCAACAGAGCAAGACTCTGTGGTCAGTTCCAGCAGCTGATCACCCCAGAGCTGAGACAGTCACCTTTACCACCAGCATTTCCACTTTGAAATCTCTGAAATCCCAAACAGGGCTTCCCTCCAGACTTGGCCAGAGGCCCCCAAGCACCTGATGCAAAGTGTAGCTGACACACTAGGGACCAGCCAGGCAGTGAGGGAAGACCAATCCCCTTCCCCCAAGCCAGATAAGGAACAGCACCAGTGACAGGTGGGGATACCCCACAAGAGAACAGTCCATGCCAAATGAGGACCAGCACCACTGACAGGTGAGGACGCCCTAGAAGGGAGTAGCTGGCAGATCCAAGGTCTCTGAAACAGGCTCTAAGAACTTAATCTTCCCGTTCACCTGTTGCTCTGTGCCCAGGACTCCACTGAAGTTGGCAGGGTCCCCTCTAGGAGCTGGGGACAGACTGCTGGGCCTGGGAGGAGAGCAGGCACACCGAGAATGCAGGCCATTTGCACAGTCAGAGGGAAGTCCCACTTCACGCCTGAATTCTGCCCAGGAGGAGCCAGGGCAGCTGCTGCTTCCCTATCTGTGTATGAGCAAAGGCGCATGTGACAGGCAGAGTGTCTAGCAGGCCTGCCCCCACAGGACACTGGGGGCACCAGCCAGTGCACCCCTCAGGGAGATTCTACAGGCACTGGGCTGCAACAGACATGTGGCAAAGTAAGGCAGGCTGATAAACACAGCACAGAGAAGCTATCAGCACCAGCTCACAACGGCTGTCATGAGCCGGAGAAGCTAAGGACCTTGCACTGCTCCACAGCACCCAAGAACACAGACTTGCATCTGCCTGAGGCACCTCAGCAGGTTTTGAGAACCATGGGAGAGGGGCTGGCCACGGGCCGGCCAACAGCACCTGCTCACAGGAGGAGGAGCCCTCGGCCAGCCTGGGAGATGCCAGGCATACTACAGTCGCGCCTGGGAGAGCACGGTCTGGCAGCGGCAGGCAGAGCTGAAAATGCACTTAGGTAAAGGCCGCGGGACAGGCTGGGATCCTGGCCCTACCACTGACATTGCCGGCTGTGCTGCTGCTCCTGAAACACAGTTTCAGTTTTGCAAAATGAAAAAAGTTCTGGAAATTTGTTGTACAACAGTAAATATCCTAGCTAGAAGTAGATGCCACAACTGTACCCTTGCTACTCCGTAAGAGGACAAGTTTGAGGCTACTCTGGCCTAAGGCCCCCCTGGGAGACCCCGAGACCGGGTTTCAAAAGAAAGAGGCAGCGAGAGCAAGTGTATATGTTCACTTCACCAGAACATTCTCAAGTGGCTGTGGGCTGAGTCTAGCCAAGGCCCCCCGTCAGGCAGCAGGAGGGCGCTGACCCTTTGCACTGCCCACTGGACGCAGCAGAGCCTCCCTCCAGGAAAGCAGCACCATAAATTTACTCGGTCGCTAATGGAGCCATGCATGACTGTCAAGAGTGCTAAAACAAGTCATTTTGGGGTTGCCGTTTCCCCCACTTTGTTGCTGCTCTTAACACCGTTAGGAACAACTAGTATCTACTGAGTGCTTCCTCATAAGCACCATGCGTGGTGCGGTGCTGCATTAACTTTTGGGCAAATGAGAAAACTGGCAGAGTCAAGTTACAGACCCTGAGGAGACCCTTGGGTGCTGCTGTGTGAAGGAGTCAGGACAACCAGCCTCCAGCTGGGCCCCCCACGCTAAGGCAGGCTGAGCTTCCCCCTGAGCCAAACGCAAAGCCAGCTCATGCACAACAGGTCTGACCTCCACACCCCACGCTGTGTTCCAAACTACTGCAGAGTCTCACACACACACACACACACACTCTCTGTCCTCTGCTGTTGCTCTGCCTGACTCAGGAGCTTACACTTTGCACACTAAGCACCAACGTGACCTCCATCCATCCCTGTAGGGCACTGAGCGGGTTTATGGGAAGGAATTTTTTTTGGGGGGTGGGGGGTCGGTTGTGGGGCCTAAACTCTGGGCCTGGGCCTGAACTCTGAGCCACGACCGACAAACAACAACAAAAAACCCCCACTAGACATATTCCAAGAAGGAAAGAACTATTCAAATGAAGCGGAGTTACTTCCTACCGGCCAAAATGCTCTGTGTCTTCACGGGGCTGGAAGAACTAAGAGAAAGTACTACAGGCGCAGCCTGCTTTGTTGTGCGGTCTTACAGGTGGGTCTTACAGACCCACAGATGAAGGATCGTTGCCGAGCAGACGGAGAGCAAGCCAGCCGCCGCCAGCGCACGGCCCCCAGCAGCCGCAATGCCCGCAGGTCGACAGCCTGAGGCTAACTCCTGCGGACCCCGACCCCGCG
>NW_012267230.1:15651126-15653738 GCF_000151885.1 Dipodomys ordii | reverse complement strand
GGTCCGAGGCGCGAGGTTCAAGGCCAGCCCCAGGAGGCTGAGGTCCCATAAGCGAGGTTTAAGGCCAGCCCTGGCAGGAAGAGGCCCTGCAAGACAGTCTGGCAGCATTTTATAAGTTCAAAACTTTCCAAATCAAAAATTTCAACATTTCACAATTTCTGAGCACCTGACGCTCTGTAGAGAGCAAAGCCTCCTCCCCAGATCCAACCAAGAATAAAACCAAAGATAACGCAGACTAGGAAGTTCAGCAGGGTTTCAGTTTCCACCCTTCAGTGCTTGGTGTGACAGACCAAGAACAACATTCTTTCACAAAAGCTTGCTTTGGGGCAAGGGTGCAGTCCGGTCCCCTCCGAGGGACTGGACGAGGACATTGCCAAGCCCCTCCACCCCTTTCTGCTCTGAGCCCCAGGGTTGAAAAAGGCAGGGTGCCTGGCTGGCTTAAAGGCCCCTAGGAGCAGGCAAAGAGTTGCACTGCACGGTGAACGTTGGTCAGTTTGGTTTCAAAACTCCTGAGGCAAGTCTCCACTGCTGGAGTTACCGTCTCCATGGCCACCAGGGTGGAGTCATTTCCTAAAGATGGCTCCATTGGCTCCTAGAGACCAGAGGCCTCAACTTGTTGTCCACCCCCTCGCCCCCTGCAATCTGAGGTGCTGGGGATTGGAACCCAGGGCCTCATGTCAGGCAGACGCCGGGGTGGAGAGAGGCAAAGGCAGCCCAGGCTCCTTGGGAGGAACCACCCGCTCACTAGAAGGCTGCTCCAGCTCATTTTGTTTTCCTTATCTGGGAACGGAACAAACTGGTTAACGGAAAACGCTGGTGGTGTTAGAGGGAAGGTGGATCATACCTCAGAATGTACACATGACCGTGTTGCTCTCTCCAGTGGGATGGTGAGTCACTCGGTGGACACATGCACACTGTCTGGCTCCCAACCCGGCCTGCTTCCCGTGGCTGCCTGTCCCAAATCCCCACCCATCTCGGCCTCCTACTGTATTTCTGGATGCTGCCCCAGGCCCTTCCCTGACCCCCATCCAAGCCCTCACTCCGGTGTTCCGCCCCCAAAGCACCCCATACAGTAGCCACAGCTGTACTAATTGATGCCGGTATCTGCTGAACAGTCTGTGGACACAGAGGCAAATGCTGCTGGGGCCTCTGTAGTGTCCTGGTGCCCTCTCCCTGTCCACTGTGGGCACCTACCTGAACATAGGGAGGTGAGGGAGGTGATAGAAGCAACGCCCTGCTCAGGCTTTCCTTGTCTTGGATCTGAGCCCCTGGGGTGGGGAGAAGGAACTCACAGTTGCTTTTATCTCTTACCTGAGACCAAGAATTCTGCAACTAGGGCTGGGAAGGTGGCTCGGGGTAGAGCGCTTGCCTCGCATGCCTGAGGCCCTGGGTTTGATTCCTCAGCACCACATAAACTAAACAGAAAAAGCCAGAAGTGGCGCTGTGGCTCAAGTGGTAGAGCGCTAGCCTTGAGCTGAAGAGCTAAGGGACAGCGCCCAGACCCAGAGTTCAAGCTCCACGACCGACAAAAAAACAAAAAAATCTGCAACTAAACCACCAGAGATCAACTCCTGCCTGCTTCTATGCAGGGGACCTGGCATTCCTCCCGGAATACTAAGCAGCTCACCAGTCTTTCCAAAAGAAAGGTGACACTTTGTTCCCTCTTCAAATGCAGAATGAGAAGAAGCACTGGAGGAGGTGAAGAGGAGAAAAAGATTGGGAAGGAGGGGCTCTCAGCCTGGAGTGTATAATCCTAGGAGTCTGAGTCCAGCCTGAGCAGCGCAGAGACCGTGTCTCACACACAAAGGCAGGCAGAGATAGATGGTGTCCACCGAGTTCCATGGTCCTGGGAAAGGGGAAGCCAGCAAGTGACCCAAGCGTGCACACAGCATACCTCCACAACTGTGACTCAGAATCTGCCAGCGTTGGGCGGCCAGCTGAACTTGAGCTGAAGTCCTGGAGCACGGGTCCATGGGAGATGGGAGAAATGCTGGTGAGAGGTTGAAGGGACTCATTGAGGTCTGCCGCCGGCGCAGCTGGGTTTCGCTGTCATACCAGCTGGCTGCGTCCTTGTGGGTAAGGAGAGGCAGGCATTGGTCTAACCTCTGCAGAGCGGGTGCCACCTGCGTAGGAGGCCTGGGCCCCCCGGCTCTGCTAGTGAGGCAGAGGCCTGCTCCAGTCTACTCTCTTGCTTTCAAGATGGGAGCAGACAATGTGTGAGTTCTGGGAACCAGGCCTGTTCCCTGCCTCAAGACCCACAGGACTCCCAAGAGTACCCTTTGGCCAAAGGCAAGACGGCCCATGGCTCCCTCTGCCTTCGAGGGATCATAACGTTGGGATCTTGCCTTTGGCTGTTCTTTGGGAATCTGAGGGTCAATTTTTTTTTTCAATTACATTTAAAATACCTTTTCTTTTTCTTTTTTTTTTTTTGTCGGCCGTGGGGCTTGAACTCTGGGCTTGGGCGCTGTCCCTCAGCTCTTTAGCTAAAGGCGAGCGCTCTACCACTTGAGCTACAGTGCCACTTCCGGTTTTCTGGTGGTTTATTGGAGATAGGAGTCTCACGGTCTCTCCTGCCCGGGCTGGCTTTGAACTGCGATCCTCAGATCTCAGCC
>NW_012267230.1:15636739-15643261 GCF_000151885.1 Dipodomys ordii | reverse complement strand
CTCAAGTAGTAGAGTGCTAGCTAGCCTTGAGCTGAAGAGCTGAGGGACAGCACCCAGGCCAAGAGTTCAGGCCCCACGACCGGACCCAAAAAAAAAAAAAAAGTTTCATGGACTTTCCTGCCCGGGCTGGCTTTGAACCATGATCCTCAGATCTTAGCCTCCTGAGTAGCTAGGATTACAGGTGTGAGCCACTGGTGCCCAGCCCCCTTATCTTTTTTGCTCAAGGCTCGTGTTGTATTACTTGAGCCACAGCTCCACTTTTGGCTTTTTGATGGCTAATTGGAGATATGAGCTGCTCACATACTTTTTTTTTGGCCAGTCCTGGGGCTTGAACTCAGGGCCTCGGCACTGTCCCCAAGCTTCTTTTGCTCAAGGCTAGCACTCTACCACTTGAGCCCCAGTGCCACTTCTGGCTTTTTCTATGAATGTGGTGCTGAGGAATGGAACCCAGGGCTTCATGCAAGCTAGGCAAGCACTCTACCACTGAGCCACATTTCTAGTCCTCTCGTAGATGTTTCTGTCCAGGCTGGCTCCGCTGCCAGCCTCCTGAGTGGCCGGGTGACAGGCGTGAGCCCTGGCTCCTGAGCCCAGTTCTCTCCTTGTTCTCCATCTTTTCATGGCTCCTCTTTCACTGATGAGCAAGTCCTTTATTTTTTCGTGAGCGGTGGCAGCTGCTCCAGTGCCCACCGCCGTGCCGCAGTCCAGTGCTGCTCCGAGTCCCCTCTCAGTGCCTGCTTTTCCTTGGTGACTCTGCCCATTTTCGTGTGGCAGGCATTTAGTGATGGCTAGGGGGGCTGATTGGCATGGGTGAAGCTTTGGCATTTTCTGAGTGCCATTCCCCGTCTAGATCTTGGCTGGCAGGAGACTGGCTTGTCCTCGTACACCTGTTCTGACTGGAGCAGTGTTCTCACAAATAGGAGCCACTTCTTGGCTTCCTTACGTCCGTCGCGCCTTCATAGTCAGTCTTGCTTTCTGTCTCAGGGGGCCAGGACTGTTCCGTCTCCTTCGTGTCTCGAGTCCTGGGGAAGGTCTGCGTCCAGGGCAGACAGAGTGAGTGGCACCCATTCCCCTCGCACCTTTCCTCGGGGGTGGGGGATGGGAGTGGGTGTTGGGGGGGTAGTCTGGTGTCACTGTGCATCCCCACAGTCTTGTCCTCAGTGGGCCCCCTTGTGGTGTCCACTCTGAGTCCTGGCTGTGCTGTGAGCCCATGGCCCCCTGGCCGGGCACAGCTCCTGAGGCCCAGGCTTGTGTCTCCTCAGAGGAAATCCTGGGTGTGCTGGTGCCCCGGCTGACGGCGCTCACCCAGGACAGCTGTCTGTGGCAGCGGGTCTGCTGGCGCCTGGTGGAGCAGGTGCCTGATCGGGCCATGGAGGCTGTGCTGACTGGGCTCATGGAGGCTGCGCCGGGGTAAGCCGCTTGGTGCCCCTCTGAGTTAGTGTTTCTCTGGGGCGCGGGTGGGGAGCTACTGAGGCCACTGTCTGTGTGCCCTCCACCCTGGTTGCACTTGTGGGGTGCGAGGGCTGGCTCTTCCTCAGCACCGGTGTTTCTAGATGGCCACTGGTTGTACAAGTGCAGGTCCTTACGCTTTTCACAGCCTAGCTGCCCCACCCCACCCCGAGTCTATGCCCAAGTAGACCCCCAACCTCTGCAGTCCACAGGATTTTTCAGTTCCAGGGCCCTTGGCGTTTCCTGGTGAGAAGGAAGAGCAGACATGGGAGAGTGCCTTTCCTACACTCCAAGGACAGCTGTGACCCAGCCCCTCCCGTCCCTGCCCACAGGCCTGAAGTCCTGTCTCGACTTCTGGGGAACCTAGTGGTGAAGAATAAGAAGGCCCAGTTTGTGCTGACCCAGAAGCTTCTGTTCCTGCAGTACCGGCACACGGTGAGAAAGCAAGCAGGCCACGTGCTGCCCTGAGCACTGGGAGAACTCTATCAGAAACGGAGTTGGCTGGGAATGGAGTTTGGTGGGCGAGAGTCTGCCTGCTTGTCCTGCATGAGACCCGGCGTTCCATGCCAGCGCCACATGCACAAACTCCCCCCCCCCCCGCCCCCAGGAAGGGTGGGTGAAGTGTGGGCACATCCCTCCTACTGATAGGCCTGCTGTGACCCGGGCACTGGGCACCAAGCAGGCCTTTCACATGTCCCTGGCCCTCCTCCTGCCCAGGAGGAGCCCTTGCCAGCTCTGTTCCGTGGTGCCAGGATGTGGCTGCCCAGCGTCCAGCGTCCAGCTCAGGGTGGCCGGCATGTTGGCATCAGGTGTCAAAAGCGGGACAGTGGGGCTGGTTTCTTAGTGATTACTGTGAGCTGAACTCTGTCTTGGGTGGCACCTGCCTCACAGCCATCGCCCTCAGCGAGGGGGCCGCGCTGCACACTAGGCCAGCAGTGCAGCGCCTCACCAGGAGCTGCTGGCCCTGGGGGCAGGCCAGGGCTGCCGGGGTCTGCAGCAGACCTCCTATTGAGCACGCGAGAGCAGCGCCCTGGAGGAGGCCTGGCCAGGCCCGGGGAGCAGCCTCAGGCTGACCTGCGCTGGTACTGGGTCTCTCTGGGGCAACGGCAGGAGGCAGGGAGCTGAAAAGGCCAACTAGGCTGCTGGCAGACCCGCGCAGGGCTGTGCCGAGTGCGCTGTGGGCCTGGTATTCATTCTGGCTCTTGTGAGGACTGAGGTGGAGCCAGGGTGGAAGTGCAGTTCAGTCCCCCACTGGCTGCGTGGCGGGCAGCTGGGGACAGTGGCCTACACTGGCAGCCAGGTACCACTCTGCATAGAGCAGGAGGGAAGCCCTGAGCTCTTCCTAGCTCAGCTGCTGGTCAAGGGGCAGTGGGCAGATGCAGTCCCGAGTAGATGGAGAGCCAGAGCTGCCCCACCCAACCCTGTGAGGGGGTATCGGAGCCCCTCGCCTCACAATCCCATCGGGACGGACACAAAGCGAGAACTGCAGGTGCCAGCGTGGACGTCAGGTGCCCTTTCCTGGGTGAAAGAGCAACTGCCCAATGAGCGGCCCGAGGCCAGGTCAGCACCCAGAGAGGCTGGCAACCTAGAGCCGAGCGTGGCGAATGGCGGCCATCCGAGGAGGTGTTGGAGTTGGTGGCAGGAGCCTCGTCCCCACCAGTGCCCTCAGTGAAGCGCAGGGGAAGGAGAAGTAGGAGTTGGGAGTCAAGGAATTGAATTTCACAGTTCTGCTAACGGAAGAAGGCCAAGGAGTAAGGAGAAAGCTGTGTCCCGCTGGCACGGGACACACCCTGGGGGTGGGGCCACAGGCAGGCTGAGTGACTTCCGCTCTGGGAGCCAGAACTAGGGCGAGCTACTCCATCGCTAAGCGTGTGCTCCAGCCTGGATGACACGACAACTTCCTTAGAAACACTAGGTGGCAGGGAGAGCGTGCTCTGCGGTGACAGTGCGGGCTTTTGCCGCAGACGCCCATGCTGCAGAGCCTGCTGGGGTACCTGGCCGCAGACAGCCAGCGGCGGCCGCTCCTTGTCCAGGTAAGGGCCGCCTTTCATCTCATCCCCAGGGGGCCCGGGCGTCCTCGGGCGGGGATGGCGGGACTAGCTTTGTGTGTGCTGGAGCCCCCTGCAGTGGCCGTGGCAGAAGGGCTGCCTGACCAGGCAGGACCACACCACCCACAGGCACTGAAGGAGCTGCTGGAGACGTGGGGCAGCGGCAGCGCCGTCCAGCACGCGCCCCTGGCTCAACAGCGCTACATCAGCACAGCCATCCTCATCTGCCTGGCGCACCTCGGGGAGCCGGAGCTGCAGGACAGGCGGGACGGTGAGCGTGCGGCACGCGAGGCCTGAGCGCCGCCTGGCCGTGGGCCCCCCAAGGAGCCCTCAGCTCACGTCTGCTGCTTCCAGAATTGCTGGCCAGCATGATGGCAGGGGTGAAGTGCCACCTGGACAGCAGCCTGCCTGCCGTGCGCCGCCTGGGCATGGTTGTGGCCGAAGCCCTCAGCTCCCGCACCCACCCTGAGGGGCCCGCCCTGAAGTTCCAGGTAGGCAGGGCCGGCCTCCTGGGGGCCGGGGTGTTGGCGCATGGGGGCTGCGCCGGATTCATCACAGACATCCTCCAGACGGGCAGGGGAAGAGCCTGTCTTGTTGCCCAGGGCTGCTGGAAGGCCTGGCCAAGCTGGCGACAGGTTGCTCTGAGCAGGTGGCTTGCTTCTGCTGCCCGCTGTGCGGTTACCACTGGGCCTGGCCTGCATGGGTCCCTGACCCCGCCCTGCCTAGTCTCACGGTGCTGGCCGAAGTTCCCTTGTCTGTTGAACCCCTGGGATGCCCTCGGGGCATGGCACCTCGGCCATCCTCAGCTCCTCGCAGGGGACATGAGCCAAGCTCAGCATGGCCAGGCTCCATGGGGTTGGACAGACTGGGGAGGCCAGGCTGCGGCTGTCCCTCGGGGGCATGCGCCTCTGTGGGCAATGCTGACCCTGGCACATCTGCACTTGCAGTATGAAGACGATGACGAGGTGAGCCGTGAGATGCTGGCCTTGGCCACCCACCAGCCTCTGGGGAACCGCTCCGAGGCGAGGTGAGGGCCCCCGCATTCCTGGTCTGAAGCTCCCTCTGGGAAGTCAGTGGCCTTGGTAGAAGTCAGGGATGATGTGGGTGGGTGTGGCAGAAGCCTCACCACAGACGCCGGCCGAGGCTCCCACGGGCGGCCCCGATCACTTTGCTGTCCTTCCCTAGAGACCCATCCCTGGCTCCTCCGGCTACAGAGACTCCTGCAGAGACTGCCGGAGATGGTGCCCAGTCCCCAGGTCTGCCACAGGGCTCCGGCTCCGGCTCGGAGCTGGACAGGTAGGGCAGGGCCCTTGGAGAGCGGGGTGAGCGAGCGAGCGGTCTGTGGGCAGAGGGTGCCCTGCGGGGCTCCTGTGCTCCCGGTGCCTCCACTCTTGCTTTCAGCCCGAGGGGCCTGTCCCCGCTCTGATTTTTGCAGCCCTTGCTGGTTGTCTTTCCTGGAGTCCTGGGGGAATCTCAGCATGTTCAGGATTTGTCCCTAGAGAGTGGGAGTCTGCTCTCTGGGGACAGGTGCTTCTACCATCTGCTCTGTGTCCACAGTGACGATGAGTTCGTCCCCTATGACATGTCACAGGACAAGGTGCTGAAGAGCAGCAAGGTGCCCCTGTATGTTCGAGACTGTGTGGAAGGTGGGTTTTGGCTGGGGTCACATGTGGGCCTCACTGTGGCTTTGGCCGAGGGGTGGCTGAGCCCGGCTATCCCCATGGCCGTCCTGGCCGCCCGGGCCCACCGGCCCCGGGGCTGAGGCGGGCCTGCCTGGTTCTCTGCAGTCCTGGCCGTGTCGGAGGACCCGGAGTGCTGGGAGGCCGCGCTGCAGGCCCTTGAGGGCCTGGTCCACAGGAGCCCTGAGGCCACTCGGGAGGTGAGCAGGAGTGGTTGGGCCCAATGTTGACAGCTCTCCCTCCTGGAAGGGAGCCTGCCTCATCAGAGCCCTGCTGAGCGGGTGGCAGGTGGGCGGCCCGGGCCGAGTGGGCAGTGGCTGGCTGGGGCTGTGGGCCCCTGACCCCGCCCCTCGGCTGTGCCAGGTGAGTGTGGAGCTGGCCAGGGTGCTGCTGCACCTGGAGGACAGGACCTGCCTGGTGGGATTCGAGAGACTACGCCAAAGAGCCCTGGTGCTGGTCACGGTCACAGACCCCGCCCGGGTGAGTCCCCGCACAGTGACCCAGCTAGGGCAGCCGGTGGGGAGCACGGCGGAGGCTCTGCCCTGTACCCTGCAGAGGCCTCTGGAGGCCTGGCCCATGGCCGTCTCTCTTCTCATGGCTTAGGTAGCAGAGTATCTGACCTCACAATTCTACGCTCTGAACTACAGCCTCCGGCAGCGCATGGACATCCTGGACGTAAGTGCCCTGGCCCTCTCGGTCCCAAGCTGCCCCAAGATAGGGAGCCCCAAATCCTTGCAGAGAGTGATGAAGGTGCCCCGGGGCTCGGATGGCCGCGGCCCTGACTTGTAGAAGACGGTCCTTCCGCAGAGCCCTGGCTCTGCCCTGCGTCTTCTCTTCTAGGTCCTGGTTCTGGCAGCCCAGGAGCTGTCCCGGCCAGGGCGCCTCCAGAGGCCTGGCTGTTATGGCTCCCCCCGTCCTGGCCCCCAGAGCTTGCCAGCAGTGGCCACCCCTCAGCCTGGCAGCGCTGCGGCTCCTGACTGGCGCGTGGTTGTGGAAGAGCGGATCAGGAGCAAGACCCGGCGGTTCTCTAAGGTCAGCCGAGCTGGACTGCGTGAGGGGGTGGCAGGCTGAGCAGTCAGGTGCTCCCAGGGTCCATGTGCACCAGGGGGCGGCTCCTGTGCTGGCGACGCAAGTCAGAATGGGAATTGGAGTGGCCCATCAGAAGTCAGCCAGTGGCCGCCGTGTGGCTGGGCTTCCCGGCCAGAGGTGATCTTACCCTACCCCACATGTTGGCAGTATCTAGACAGTCTGGGTTTCCACAGGGCTGACCGAGAGCCTGGGGGCTGTTCAGCATCACGGTGCTGACAAGTCCCACTGTGAGGACCAGGAGTGGTGAATGTGGGACGTCC
>NW_012267230.1:15627186-15636689 GCF_000151885.1 Dipodomys ordii | reverse complement strand
CGGTCTCTCCTGCCCGGGCTGGCTTTGAACTGCGATCCTCAGATCTCAGCCTCCTGAGTAGCTAGGATTACAGGCGTGAGCCACCAGTGCCCGGCCTTTAACATACCTTTTCTAATTGACAATGCATATATTTTTTAGCCTGTCAGAATAGGGAATTCTTTTTTTAAAAAAGATGATCAAAAGACACAATACTAACTGATGTTGAAAAATGAAACCTTTGCCAGGCATAGTGGAATATGTTGTAATTCTAGGACTCAGGAGACAGAGGCAGGTGCAGCACAAGTTCAAGGACAGCCTGGACTACAAAAAAAAAATCACAAGCCAGGAACAGGTTGTTCACACCTATAATCCTAGTTACTTAGGAGGCTGAGATCTGAGGATCGCAGTTCAAAGCCAGCCTGAGCAGGAACGTCCATGAGACTCTTATCTCCAATAAACCACCAGAAAACCAGAAGTGGCACTATGGCTCAAGTGGTAGAGTGCTCACATTGAGCTGAAGGGCTCAGGGACAGCGCCTAAGCCCAGAGTTCAAGCCCCACGACCAAATTATGTGTGTGTGTGTGTGTGTGTGTGTGTGTATAATTCATCCACAAAAAGAATGAGATGCAAACATTCTACAGCATGCAGAGTGTGGAAGACGTTATGCTGAGACTAGACACAGGCCATGTGATATAGCACTGCATTTATTTGAAATATTCAAAACAAGCTGGGGCACTGGTGGCTCACGCCTGTCATCCTAGCTGTTTAGAAGGCTGAGATCTGAGGATTGCATTTCAAAGCCAGTCCAGGCAGGAAAGTCTGTGAGAAAGCTGGAAATGGAGCTGTGGCTTCAGTGGTAGAACACTAGCCTTGAGCAAAAAATAGCTCAGGGAGAGTGCCCTGAATTCAAGCCTGGGACACACACACACACACACACACACACACACACACACACACACACACACACACACACACACAACATCCAGAAAAGGCAGACCCACAGGTAGATCTGGGGTGCCCAGGGCTAGGGGGGGCTATGACTGAAATTCTCTAGGACCAGATGGTGGTGATGTGGCTGGGCAGGTCAGCACATTTATAAAAACCTTTGAACTGTGGACTAGAAAAGCCCATTTATAGCATGAAAATTACACCTCACGAAGCTGATTTCAAAGCATTGCCTGTCTATCTTGAATGGCAGCCTTGGCGGCCCCACTACCACAGCCCGACAGGACAGGTCTGACCGGCTGCCTGCCAGGGTGCTGGGAAAGGGAAACCTCCCAGGCGCTCTCCGCAGGAGCTCGTGGGACAGCGTCACCCAGGGGAACACTTAGGAAGTCACCTGCCGAGAAGGTCATATCTGTATTGAAGGCCATCTCGGCACTGTGGAGGAGCATTCCGGTTGGTCTTGGACCAGCTAGTCTGTGATCGCTGCGGAGGCTCTTCAGAGGAGAGGCCTTGTCTAAGCCTAGCACTCCTGTGGGGTGTGTCCATCCGGGGTGAACTAGTATACTGCACAGAACAAGGGAGCTAAGGTTCTTGGAGGCACAGCCTGCAATAGTGTCATGGGAAGGGAAGGGTACAGTCTCTGTGAACTTGGCTGCCCCCCGTCATCGGATGTTTTCCCACACACCCCCACTCCCCGAGAAGTGATCCCTGAAATGTGTGCGAGGGTCAGAGCTGGCTCCTTGCAGGGACGCCCCCGTGGGGTGCCGTCTCAAGGACAGTGCTCCAGGCAGGTGCAGCTGATCCTCCGCACAAATCCCCCAGCCCACGTGGCATTGGCTAATGTCAGAATGGCACCTGTGGGGAGCCCTCTCCCCATGGCGAGGTCTGCCACTTCCCCAGGGACCAGAGCCCGGTCCCAGATGGCCAGGCCCGCCACGCTCCCCACGAAGGCCTCGGCACCGTCAAACCCACCCCCTACACGGTCTTGCTCCTGGCCCACCACGAGGGACCCTCCGGGAGGGATCTCGTAGCCCGCTCTGAAGCGCGAGCCCGTGGCCGCCAGCCTGCGGTCCACGTGCAGCCAGTACCTGCCCTCAGTGGACGCCCAGACCACACAGACATGGTGCCACTGGCCGTCCAGCAGCGGCTGCAGTGGCAGCTCCCTGAAGGCTGGGTCTCCGATCACAAAGTGGATGGAGCCGGGGGCCAGGGAGTCCCGGCCATGCAGCACCAGCTTGTTGTCATTGTCCTGGGTGGCGTAGGAAAGAAGGGTGCCCAGGTGGCCAGCGGCCGCGCGGATCCAGCTGCAGAAGGACAGGGCTCGCAGGGCTGAGAGCAAGCCGGGACTGAAGGAGAGCACGTTCTGTGTGGAGGCATTCGGGAAAATAAACACAGGGCCCACGTTGCAAACTAGAAAAAGAGGGGGGTGAAGAATCAGTCCCTGAACTGTTCAGGAATTAGCAAGCTCCCTGAGCTACCGTGTCGTGTTGACCCACAGCGACAACTTTACCTGGCCACAAGATCACCCACTCCACGGGTAGGACCTGGGAGCGAAGGCAGCCTGCCAGGACCGCTGCATCCCTGGGTGAGCCGAGCTATCTGCCCACGGTGCCGACCAGAAGCTCCCTACCACTGGAGGAGCCTCTGCCTGACTGCCCTTCCACTCCTGAAACGAATCACCACCCATTTAGCAATGGAAAGCAGCCCAGCTCCGGGCAGGAGCAGGAGGATCATGAGTTAGAAGCCAGCCTGGGTAATGTGAGACCCTATCTGAGGATTGCGGTTCAAAGCCAGCCTGTGCAGGAAAGTTGTGAGGTTTTTACCTCTAATAAACCACCAGAAAACCAGAAGTGGAGCTGTGGCTCAAGTGCTAGAGTGCTATGTTTGAGTGAAAGTGCTCAGAGACAGCACTCTGACCCTGAGTTCAAACCCCATGACCAACGGTAACAACAAAAGGCTGATTGCTTAACTCAAGTGGCAGAGAAGGCAGCCCTGGGCTTGATCCCATTACAGGAGAAAACAAAAACAAAAAACCCAGCCCAGACCCAGGTCTATTACTTTTTGTAGCTCACACAGCTCAGGTCAAAACCGTGGCCAGGGAGGTTTCCTCCACAGGACACAGAGACACAGAGAAAAAGCGGCCTCATTCCCCCAGCCCAGGAGGGAGGTGCCTGTGGTCCCTGGCTGCGGCCCTACCTAGAATCCTGACATAACTGTCAAACCTCTGCCTTTGTCCAGTTTCTGCTTCTGCCGCATCTGTCTTGCTTTCCGTGTCCCCTCCTGCCTCTCCCACTGGGAGAGGCCACTGGGATAATCTGGGATAATGTCCCTGTCTAAACCCATGACAGCAACCCTGATAGACACCCTTCTGCTGTGTAAGGACCATGGTGACCTGGCCCAGCGGGGGCTTGCAGACAGGCTGTCATGTGGGAGAGGGGACATAAAGAGAGTGTCCTCTCCTCATAGCCCTTGGGGAGGAAGCTCAGGAGGAGCTGGAGGGGCAGCTGGATATCTGAGGTGGGGCATCAGGCCTGTGACACTTACTATGTCCCTGTCCCTGGGGGACCCGTGCCAGCTGAGACGGGTCCTGGGGACGCACGAGAGACCGATGGATGCTCGGGTCGGCGAGGGTGGAGGTGTCCTCAGGGTGATTCTGGAGTGCGGAAGCCCCCGGTGTGTGCCTACCCCTCTGCAGCTGCAGGGAGCCTGGGCCTGGCTTTGTGGGCTGAGAGGGGGTCAGGGCGAGGGTCAGCGCCGGAGCTGAGGGGCCATGATGGTCAGTCTGCAGATGTCCCTCAAAGACAGCCAGTCTGGCTCCCTGGCTGTGGATCTGGAGCGTCAGGCGGGCCAGTGTGTCCTGCATGGCCTGCACGTCCCGTGCCAGGCTGGCCAGGGCTTCCTGCCGCGCCTTCTGCTCGTCCGCCTCCTGTGCCCACTGCCTGCCCTGCGCGCTCAGGGTAAGGTGCAAGGCCTGGAGCTGCGTGTCCACCTTCCGGCTTCTGCGCTGGCTCTTCCTCACCCAGCTCTTCAGGTGGGCCAGGTCCCCCAAGACTATGGCCTGGGACCTGTTGACTGCGAGAGCTGTGGCCTGGCTGTCTTCCTCCAGGCTCTGGAACCGGGCATCGATGTTGTAGGACACGTTGTAGTTGCTGGCAATGCTTTGCAGGTGTGTTAAGGTCACCTCTTGGAATCTCCAAAACTGCAAAGAGGTCACAGCAGTTATGGGGGGGGAGGGAGACTGTTTCTGCTCATAGCAGAAACACCTGCAGCTCCGTCTGGTGACAGGGTTGATCATGCCGTGACACCGGAGACGTGGGCAGATGAATGGCCACCGCTGGTCCTGCAGCTTCGCAGTGAGGGCTGGGGGCTGTCCTTCCCTGTGGTCAGCGGCTTGTCCTGCCTAGCTTGTGGGGGGGGCAGCCAGATGGGGGATGGGCCGTGGGATCCCTTTGCTGGAATAGAAGGAGGACACACACAGGGCCCTCTGGGCTATCTATAACCTCTGCTTTGAGATGCACTAGAACCTTCTCAGTCCCATACCTGGGGTAGTCTGGGAACCTTGGGCCCCCAAGCTCCCTGCTGCTCAGGCCTCTCGGACGCCTGGTGTAAGTTCGCAGACCCTGCCGCAGATCATCTGACTGTACTCAGAGCCTGGGCCAGTTGGCCCTTTCCTGGTGTCCAGATAAGTGAAAATGCCATTATCTGCTAGCAAAAAAATCCCCCCAAACCCCAAACCCATCAAACCAAAAACAAAAAAAACACTAAACTGCATGCTCACGTCCACAGAGCACCAATGTTTACAACTGTTTCTGTAACATCCACCATTCATCTGTTGCCATTAAAAAACAACAACAACAACAACAAAAAAAAAAACAAGCCAGGAGCTGGTGGCTCACACCTGTCATCCTAGCTACTCAGGAGGCTGAGATGTGAGGATTGTGGTTCAAAGCCAGCCCGGGCAGGAAAGACCGTGAGACTCTTATCTCCAATACTACCAGAAAACTGGAAGTGGTGCTATGGCTCAAGTGGTAAAGTGCTCGCCTTGAGCTGAAGAGCTGAGGGACAGCGCCCAGGCCCAGAGTTCAGGCCCACGACCGACAAAAAATAAAACAAAAACCAACACAACTGCCCCAAGTGAGGTCCACCTACCTGCTCTTCTAGTCTACGGAGCCTCTCAAAAAATGGTTTCCTTTGCCCCGCTGGGCCTGTTGCCTGAGATGAAGCCCCATGTAGATATACCAGCATGAAGACAAGGAGGAAAGACAGAGTCTTCCTCCCCGAGCAAGCCATGTTGAGAGGTGTGGAGGTCCAGCAGGCTCCAACGAATGCAGGAAGCCGCGTGTCCCCACACATCTGCCTCTCCCCCGTATCTTCTCTCTTCTCGGATGAGTGGTTTTCCTTCCTCAGTCCTGGCTGGATGTCAGGTTCTTCCTGCCACCTTAATGAAAGGCATGTGCCTTGAGGCGCATGGGCTCTGAGAAGAACCCCGGGTTCCCAAGGAAACAAGTGTTAAAACAGAAGCAAACAGTTTATTTTGGAAAGTCATTCCACGGGGTGCATGCGAGGCCCAGTCAGGTTGGCCCAGAGACTGATGGGAGCTAATGGCTCTAACAGGAGCACATGGACTTGCAGAAGCAAGATGGGCAACCCCACAGGGGCCTGGAACTCATCGGAGCCAGGTCTGCACTGGCCTCCGGTTTGGCCATGCATTGCCTTTCTCGCTCTCTCTGAAAGGGAACTAAAGTGTGATTAGGAGTTAATTTTTTTTCAAGGACTTGATTACTTTCATTATATTTGTTGCTTTTCTGAAATAGGTCTTGTTAAAGTATCTAGGCTGGTCTTGAACTCCTGGGCTTATGCAATCTTACCTGTCTCAAGTATCCCAAGTAACCAGAATTACAAGGGTATGCTGATACACAAAAACATAAAAAATTCGCACATTCATGGGATCATGATGTTTTAATACTTGAATACACTGTGTGATATTCAAATCAGGTTAAACATAGCTGTCTTCTCCTGTTTTTTTTGCCAGTTCTGGGGCTTGAACTCAGGGCCTGGGTACTCTCTCTGAGCTTGTGTAGACAAAGTGTTTTTGCAGAGCTGCAGATGGATTACCCAGATGGGTCCTGAGTCCCAACAGGCAAGTGTCTTTGAGAGACTCAGATGTAAGAGACCCAGAGCGGATGTTCCTGCAGAGATGGTGGAGGAGAACGGAACAAGTTGCCACAAAAAGCACCTGGAGCCCCCAGATCTGGACAAGAACAAAGATGGGCCCTCCCCAGACCTCCGTGACCGTGGAAGGGTAATGTTACTTGTTTGAGGGTCCTGGTTTGTGGTAATAAAACCACCCAGTAAAGTGCCCCTGACCAGATATCCGTCCTTCCTAGGACTGATGAGCCCAGAGCACCAGGCCAAGGGGTGGGTAGGCACTGCCCCACAGCTCGGCCTGGCTCATGGAGGGGATGGAGCCGGTCCTGGGACCCACTGGCTCCTCAAGGCCCAAGATGGAGGAGCAGGCCTTATGCTTTCTGAACAAGGATGGTTTCCATTTAAAACTGTTCATCCAGAGCAGGGCGCTGGTGGCTCACGCCTGTCATCCTAGCTACTCAGGAGGCTGAGATCTGAGGATCATGGTTCAAAGCCAGCCCGGGCAGGAAAGCCCCAGCCACGACGGGGCCCAACGTCGCGCCATCACCCCCCCTCCCCCGCCCCCCAGGACCAACTGCTGTGGATTAGCGGACAGCAGGGGTTCGCGCCCACCGCCAGGCTCCAAGTCAAACCACGCCCACACGGCCGAATCAACGCTCACCAGGCGCAGACCACGCCCTCACGCCCCACAGGGCCACGCCCACAGAGGAAAGCCGTCTTCTGCGCAGGCGCAGACCCAGTCGCTGCCGTCGCACAACTAATTCGTCAGGCGCGGCCGGCGCGTTCCGGCCCCACAGCCTTTAAACACCCGCGGCGGCCGCCTCGGCCTGAGGCTCCGGCTCGCGGCTGCTGGCCGCCCGTGACGGGCTGAGCAGTTCTCCCGGGGCCCAGGAGGAGCTGGAGGGGCAGCTGGATATCTGAGGTGGGGCATCAGGCCTGTGACACTTACTATGTCCCTGTCCCTGGGGGACCCGTGCCAGCTGAGACGGGTCCTGGGGACGCACGAGAGACCGATGGATGCTCGGGTCGGCGAGGGTGGAGGTGTCCTCAGGGTGATTCTGGAGTGCGGAAGCCCCCGGTGTGTGCCTACCCCTCTGCAGCTGCAGGGAGCCTGGGCCTGGCTTTGTGGGCTGAGAGGGGGTCAGGGCGAGGGTCAGCGCCGGAGCTGAGGGGCCATGATGGTCAGTCTGCAGATGTCCCTCAAAGACAGCCAGTCTGGCTCCCTGGCTGTGGATCTGGAGCGTCAGGCGGGCCAGTGTGTCCTGCATGGCCTGCACGTCCCGTGCCAGGCTGGCCAGGGCTTCCTGCCGCGCCTTCTGCTCGTCCGCCTCCTGTGCCCACTGCCTGCCCTGCGCGCTCAGGGTAAGGTGCAAGGCCTGGAGCTGCGTGTCCACCTTCCGGCTTCTGCGCTGGCTCTTCCTCACCCAGCTCTTCAGGTGGGCCAGGTCCCCCAAGACTATGGCCTGGGACCTGTTGACTGCGAGAGCTGTGGCCTGGCTGTCTTCCTCCAGGCTCTGGAACCGGGCATCGATGTTGTAGGACACGTTGTAGTTGCTGGCAATGCTTTGCAGGTGTGTTAAGGTCACCTCTTGGAATCTCCAAAACTGCAAAGAGGTCACAGCAGTTATGGGGGGGGAGGGAGACTGTTTCTGCTCATAGCAGAAACACCTGCAGCTCCGTCTGGTGACAGGGTTGATCATGCCGTGACACCGGAGACGTGGGCAGATGAATGGCCACCGCTGGTCCTGCAGCTTCGCAGTGAGGGCTGGGGGCTGTCCTTCCCTGTGGTCAGCGGCTTGTCCTGCCTAGCTTGTGGGGGGGGCAGCCAGATGGGGGATGGGCCGTGGGATCCCTTTGCTGGAATAGAAGGAGGACACACACAGGGCCCTCTGGGCTATCTATAACCTCTGCTTTGAGATGCACTAGAACCTTCTCAGTCCCATACCTGGGGTAGTCTGGGAACCTTGGGCCCCCAAGCTCCCTGCTGCTCAGGCCTCTCGGACGCCTGGTGTAAGTTCGCAGACCCTGCCGCAGATCATCTGACTGTACTCAGAGCCTGGGCCAGTTGGCCCTTTCCTGGTGTCCAGATAAGTGAAAATGCCATTATCTGCTAGCAAAAAAATCCCCCCAAACCCCAAACCCATCAAACCAAAAACAAAAAAAACACTAAACTGCATGCTCACGTCCACAGAGCACCAATGTTTACAACTGTTTCTGTAACATCCACCATTCATCTGTTGCCATTAAAAAACAACAACAACAACAACAAAAAAAAAAACAAGCCAGGAGCTGGTGGCTCACACCTGTCATCCTAGCTACTCAGGAGGCTGAGATGTGAGGATTGTGGTTCAAAGCCAGCCCGGGCAGGAAAGACCGTGAGACTCTTATCTCCAATACTACCAGAAAACTGGAAGTGGTGCTATGGCTCAAGTGGTAAAGTGCTCGCCTTGAGCTGAAGAGCTGAGGGACAGCGCCCAGGCCCAGAGTTCAGGCCCACGACCGACAAAAAATAAAACAAAAACCAACACAACTGCCCCAAGTGAGGTCCACCTACCTGCTCTTCTAGTCTACGGAGCCTCTCAAAAAATGGTTTCCTTTGCCCCGCTGGGCCTGTTGCCTGAGATGAAGCCCCATGTAGATATACCAGCATGAAGACAAGGAGGAAAGACAGAGTCTTCCTCCCCGAGCAAGCCATGTTGAGAGGTGTGGAGGTCCAGCAGGCTCCAACGAATGCAGGAAGCCGCGTGTCCCCACACATCTGCCTCTCCCCCGTATCTTCTCTCTTCTCGGATGAGTGGTTTTCCTTCCTCAGTCCTGGCTGGATGTCAGGTTCTTCCTGCCACCTTAATGAAAGGCATGTGCCTTGAGGCGCATGGGCTCTGAGAAGAACCCCGGGTTCCCAAGGAAACAAGTGTTAAAACAGAAGCAAACAGTTTATTTTGGAAAGTCATTCCACGGGGTGCATGCGAGGCCCAGTCAGGTTGGCCCAGAGACTGATGGGAGCTAATGGCTCTAACAGGAGCACATGGACTTGCAGAAGCAAGATGGGCAACCCCACAGGGGCCTGGAACTCATCGGAGCCAGGTCTGCACTGGCCTCCGGTTTGGCCATGCATTGCCTTTCTCGCTCTCTCTGAAAGGGAACTAAAGTGTGATTAGGAGTTAATTTTTTTTCAAGGACTTGATTACTTTCATTATATTTGTTGCTTTTCTGAAATAGGTCTTGTTAAAGTATCTAGGCTGGTCTTGAACTCCTGGGCTTATGCAATCTTACCTGTCTCAAGTATCCCAAGTAACCAGAATTACAAGGGTATGCTGATACACAAAAACATAAAAAATTCGCACATTCATGGGATCATGATGTTTTAATACTTGAATACACTGTGTGATATTCAAATCAGGTTAAACATAGCTGTCTTCTCCTGTTTTTTT
>NW_012267230.1:15567953-15618316 GCF_000151885.1 Dipodomys ordii | reverse complement strand
CCGGAAGTGGCACTGTGGCTCAAGTGTTGAGCTCTCGCCTTGAGCTGAAGAGCTGAGGAACAGTGCCCAGGCCCAGAGTTCAGGCCCCATGACCGGACCCAAAAAAAAAATTTTAAAAAAAAAATTTTTTTTGCCAATCCCAGGGCTTGAAGTGAGGGTCTGGGCGCTGTCTCTGAGCCTCTTTTGTGCTCAAGGCTAGCACTCTACTTGAGCCACAGGGCTACTTCCAGCTTTTTCTGAGTTGTTTACTGGAGATGAGTCTCACAGATTTTCTGCCAGGGCTGGTTTCAAACCACGATCCTCAGATCTTAGTCTCCTTAGTAAGTAGGTTACATCTGAGGGGACCGTGTGTGTCTGGCAGGGTTCTTCCCGGCAGAGGCTGCCAAGCGGCCCCAACGACTTCAACTCTGTGGCTGGGTGCTTCTTCTTTCCCCTCATTCAGCGCTTTGACCGGTGAGCGGGTTTTCTGGGGCCCTGAATGCAGTGTGCACACGGTGCTGCAGGGTAGAATCTGAGACGGGGTTTTGCACAGAAATGTGTTGTGAGCATGTCTGGAAGGGCCCTCTGCTGGGGAGCGTGTGGTGAGGGTATTGGCCATCGCTCTCTTCCTGTCTTGGGCTCAGGGTTCTGTGAACACGGAGCCTGCCTGGCACTGCCCACTTCCTGCCACTCCTTCCATCTCCAAGTTGGGCTCCACCCCTTACTCAGGCTGAGAGCTGGGGTGACAGTAGGGCCTGACTCAGGGCCCGGCTTGTACTGTGTGGGTCAGGGTAGGCACTACAAGAGGGGGTGTCTCCTGCAGCAGCCCAGGAATTCAGGCAGCCAGCCCTGAAGTTCTGATGCTGCCTTTCCTCTCTTCTCTATTGTAGACCCCTGGTGACCTTTGACCTTTTGGGAGATGACCAGTTGGTTCTCGGAAGACTAATCCATACCTTAGGGGCCTTGATGTACCTGGCTGTGAACACCATGGTGAGCAGAGGCATGGGAACCAGAGGCGTCCAAGGAGTGTGGGAGCAACCACCCGAGCCCCTGCTGCATGTCCGTCTCCCTGTCTCCATCCCTGGGCTGGACGGTGGTCAGGTCGCGGGTGGGAAGTGCTGTGTGCCTGAGTCCATGCCCACCTGCCCCTGCTCTGGTGTCAGGTGGCTGCATCCATGGGGAAAGCCCTGCTGGAGTTTGTGTGGGCCCTTCGCTTCCACGTGGACACGTGAGTGCCTGTGGGGATGGGGATGCGGGTGGCCTGGCACCTCCCAAACACGAAATGGGCTGAGCAGGGGCTAAGGGGGCTGGGCTGAGTGTGGGTACTTGGGGTATCCGCTGGACTCGGGAGCAGCGTGCAGTCTGTCCCGATTCCTCTTACCACACTACGCCTCCCCTTCTCTACCCCGTGCCGGTAGCTACGTGCGCCAGGGCTTGCTGTCGGCTGTGGCCTCCGTTCTCCTCAGTGTGCCGGCGGAGCGGCTGCTGGGAGACCTGCCGGATGAGCTTCTGGAAGCCCGGTCCTGGCTGGCTGGTGCGTGTGCCGCGTGGTCACCAGGGGTCACTCGGGTGACTGCAGCAGCTGGGGGAACCGTAGAGGGTCTGGAAACGGACTCTGCACATGGCTCTATCGCCTGGCCTGGTCTGCAGCTCTCGTGGAGGAGGGGGATGGGCGGTGATGGACAGTGGAGGAGGGTGGTGGACGGTGGCAGAGGGAGGAGGAGGGGTGGATGGGAACGGGAGGTGGGTGGTGGCGCAGGGCATCTTAAAGCAAAGGAACAGGGCAGTCCCTCAGTGCCACCTGTCTTGCCCTTCCCTCCTCCCTCGGCAGATGTGGCTGAGAAGGACGTGGATGAGGACTGCAGGAAGATGGCGGTGAGGGCTCTGCTGCTTTTGGAAAGACTCAAAGACTCGCTCCTCCCTGCTTCCTCCCCCTAGTCCTGCAGTGTCCTGTCCACTGGGAGAGGGGATGGATGGCCTCCGAGGAGGGCCTGCGGCAGTGGCTTGGAAGCGTGCCTGGCCTGGAGGGCCGTGCTGGGCAGTGTGCAGTGTGCAGCCCCTTCCCGGCCCTGCTGTCAGTCGAGGAGGCTTGTGTTCAGCTAACGGGAGGGCTCTGTGCGGTCCCTGCCTCACTGATGGGCTGTGTGTGGGGGGCTCTGGGCCAGGGCAGCCCTTCCTCCAAGGGGCAGGGTGGATGGGGTCTAGCTGGGTCCCCCGGAGGGCTCCACCATACTCCTTCAGGGTGTCGGGCAGCAAAGCAGTCGGGTTGGCCCTCTGCTCCCGTAGTGCGGGGCTTCTCAGCACTGGGTCCCGGAAAATAAACAGGGTAGCGGGCGATACACCATCTTCCTCTGTTTCTCACATGCCTCATGAGGGCAGCCACGATGGAGACAGGAGGGGCCCGGGCCTCTGGGAAAATACTTTATTGGAGTCATAGCCACTGAGCGGGCCTGGAGGCAGAAGAGCATAGGCCTGGGGCCCTGCCAGGGACTGTCTGCCAACTTAGGCAGTTAGCAGAAAGGGGCATCTACTAGCCTCAAGTAGCCACAAGGACACAAAGCTCTAGAAGCTAGACTCCACCATCTGTGGTTGGGGGAACATAGGAACGAGGAGTCCAAGTCTCCTGAAAGGAGCCAAATGGCATCCATAGGAGCCCCCAGGAGCGGGGCATGCAGAGGCGGCTTGCCCTCCACCCTCGAGGCCTGGACTCGGGGCAGGCCCACAGCACACTGCCTCCCAGGCGTGGCCCTGCCCCTGCCACTACCCCATTTATGTGCGGCTCGCGCTGGGGAGCCGGGCCTCAGGGCTCACTCTCCACCTCCTCCACCACTTCCTCGTCCACCTCCTTGTGGTCCTCCATGCTGTTGTGGCGGATCCGCTCAGGCACGATGCGGGACAGCGGGAGGCCCAGGGCCTGGTGCACGGCGTCCACTGTGCGCTGGTCCACATAGTAGGACATATTGGCGGAAGGAAGTCTCTTCCGCATCTCCTCAAGGTACTTGTAGGCCTAGGGCAGAGATCATGAGTCACGTGAGAGCCTAATGGTCATGAGGGCCGGGATGGTGGGGGCCCTATCCCCTCACAGTAAGGAGGTGTCCTAAACCCCCGTCGCCCGGCGCTCTGCCCTGGGGTAGGGACAGCCTCCCAGCTTCCCGCTGCGCCGAGGCTGCTCAGCACTGACAGGGGCCACTGGGTTCCTCGTGGCACATGTCTTGAGCTCTGGGCTGCTAACACTAAGCTGTGATGGGTATAAACAGATGAGCCCCAGACCCGAGGCCCGCGGCAGCCTGGCACAAGCCTGCCAAGGGGAAGGCAGACTATTCATCCACACTGAGACACCTGCTTGTTGGAGAGGAGGGCTTCGCTGGCCTGGAACTAAAGTCTCCTGCGTGGTGGGCCTGGAGTGTACACTAGAACGCGACCTGCACAGATCACCAGAGATCAGTATAAAATGTGAGTGGCTTTGTGCCATTAAGCCATCAGCCCATATCCCTAGCTGTCTGTCAATGGAGAGCTGGCATGAACCTCCAGGAATGAAGATGCTTCCCGGGCACTTAACGGTTGCCTGTGTGTGTCAGCACACTGCTGGGCAGAGAACAAGCTTGGGCCAGGGAATGCCAAGGTGCAGAGGCTGGCGCCCGTGTGCCCTGAACACAACCAGGCCTGACAGGTGCGCCACCTCAGCTGGGAAGATGTCACGTCAGAGATAAAAGGCCCAAGTGTGGGATGAGGAGTTGGCTGACAGCAGCAGCAGAGTAGACACTGGAAGGAAAGCTGGTGAACTTGGAAGGGGAGGAGCAGCAACTGCCCCAAGTGAGAACGAGAGCGGGGAGGAAGGGAGACAGAGGTGCGGCTGCGAGGGGAGGTGGAGGGGGAACAGAGCACAGCACACTTCCTCACTGTGTGAAGGAAACAGTTACAGGTCCTACCAGACAGAGATGGATCCACACCAAGTGATGGGAAGTCTGCGTGGAAGTGGGGCCGCGGCGGACAGCATGACCACACAAGCTGGTGCAAGGGGGAGCGGCGCTGTGGGCAGCTGCCGTGGTCTCGGGTGACTGCGGGAGCCTGTCACCTCCAGGACAAGCAGAACGGACAGGCTGCCAACAGTGACTGCGCTACGGGGCACCAAGCTGCGGGGAGCCGGCCAAAGCAGCATGCTCTGGGGAAGCAGGGGCCTCACCATCTGGTGCTCCTGCCTGTGCACGTGGTGCTCCACCAGGAAGCCGTAGACATCGCCGATGCGGATAGTGCTGTCCAGGTCTGGCTCCTCCAGGAGCAGCTCACACTGCCTCACCGACTCCTTGGGGTCCTCTGTGTAGTTCCTGCCATCAGACCAGAGAGGCCTGAGCTGGGGCACACAGCCAGAGGCCGGCCGGCTCCTGTCCTGCAGAAGCAGCCCCGGGCAGTGGCCAGTGACAGGTTCTGGAGTTGTTACTCCACTAATTCCTTATTTATTAGTTCATTCACTCATTCAACAAATACTGGTGGGGCTGGGAAGGTGGCTCAGTGGTAGAGGGCTTGCCCCGCATGCATGAGGCCCTGGGTTCAATTCCTCAGCACCACATAAGCAGAAAAAAGCCGCAAGTGGCGCTGTGGCTCAAGTGGTAGAGTGCTAGCCTTGAGCTGAAGAGCTGAGGGACAGCGCCCAGGCCCAGAGTTCAGCCTCCACGAACGACAACAACCCCCACCCCAAAAGAAAAAACACCCCAAAACCAAAAAACAAATACTGGTGATGGCAGAGCCAAATCCTTGTCCCAAGCCAAAGTCTCCTAACCTAGTCCCTGGGAACATTCCAGAAGAAGCCGACAGAGGGCTGTGTGCCATCTCCAAGGCCGTTTGGAGGAGCAGAGCACAGGTCAGCCCATGTGCCAGGTGCAGGGGTTTCAGGGCGGGGCGTAACTGCGCGGCCACTACGGCAGGCCCTGGCTCTGTAGTCTTGGCAGACAGTGACCCGTCCAGAGTGGACCATGAGCTGCGATGGGGTCAGGGCCCATCAGCCATGCCAACCTGGCCACTACAGCCCGGAGCCCTGCCTGCCCTAGCGCTGAGCGCTGCAGGGATGTCTCCCCGGCCCCACATTCTTCCCCTTGTCCAGGGCCCTGTTCTTGGTTAATGAGTCCAGGCCGGGTAGAAGACAGTCTTCCTGAAGCCCACTGTGTCCGCGCAGGAGCCCACTGCTGTGTCTGCTGCTGCCACAGCTACAGGATTTTTTTTGGGGGGTCCGGTCGTGGGACCTGAACTCTGGGCCTGGGCGCTGTCCCTCAGCTCTTCAGCTCAAGGCTAGCGCTCTACCACTTGAGCCACAGCGCCACTTCTGGCTTTTTTCTTTTTGCTTATGTGGTGCTGAGGAATGGAACCCAGGGCCTCAGGCATGCAAGGCAAGCGCTCTACCCACTGAGCCACCTTCCCAGCCCCCAGCTACAGGATTTGAAACGTTTCAAATGTTTTGGGAACTCTTGTTGGGAACTCTATTTTCAGATAAGTAAAAAACAACTGATCATTTTGGCAGAAGCTGTTTTGCTCCTTATAGCGCCGACACAGGAGCTGCTTTGAAAAACTGAATTATCCAGCAATAGATTAAAAAGTCCTGAAAAACAGAGGCAAGCCAGGTGGAGCTGAGTTGTGCGTGAGATCGGCTAACACCGCTGCCCGCACCACACCTGCCTCTCATTCGATGCCCCGCTTAACCCCAACACCCCGCCAGGTCCCCTTCAGACACTGCGCCCCCGCATCCCCTTCCCCTCCACACCAGCCTCCCTCCCTCCCGCTGGCTCTGATGCTCAAACAATCAGGCTGGCGCCTTGGTTTTGAAGCAGTTGTTGGGTGCGGCTCAGCTGTATCCCCTGAATGCCTATCTAGTCCAAGGAGCTGGGAGCAGATACTTGGTCTGGTCCTGCGGACAACCTGAACTCCCCTAGAGTTGTGGACAATGAATGAGGTGCACACGGAGCCTAGGGGGTACAAGCCAGGCTCCAGGCCGCCCTGCGCCGGGCCGCTGGGGCACCCACCTGCGGGCCTGGATGAACCTCTTCACCAGTGTCATCTTGCTCTGCAGCTGGGCCAGCTTGGTCTCCTGGTCCAGCGGGCTCTTGGCTTTGGCCTTGGACAGGCACTTGTAGGCCTCGGTCAGTGCGCCATGGGCCTTGTCATAGTTCTGATATTCGTCGATCTCCACCTGTGCCCAGAGGAGCCCCCATCAGGACTGGGGCTCCACCATCCTCCCCAACCCCTCTCTCCCTCCCCCCCCCCCCCGCTGGAACCCCAAAGAGCATCTGTACCTGGGCACAGGCATCATAGAAGCCGGCCAGGAGGTCCAGGGCTCGGCCTTTGGTGTAGAAGCTGATGATGTTCTTCATGATCTCTGGCTCCTTCCGCCAGTCCAAGGACTGCAGGTAATTGGCAGCCATGATGTAGATTTCCTTCTGCCTGGAGACACCCGCAAAGAACACGATCTTCTCTGTGTCCCCAGACTTGAGCAGCGCTCTCATGGCCTAGGAAGACAATGGGCGAGGGCTTGGGCGGGCAGCCAGGGGCAAGCTGCCTGGCCCGGCTCCAGAAGGGCTGGAAGCAGAGCACTGCATGACACATCCACACGGATGCCTGGCTCCACGGGGCAGCGGGCGGCCCACCTTCAGCTTGTTCCCGGCCTGTGTGTACTTCTTGGTGGCCAGGTGGTAGTGGCCCTGGCGCATGCAGCAGTTGGCAATCTGTTCCAGCAGCTCTCGCCGCGACTCCTCGGTCAGCTCCTTTGAGTCTTTGGACACGGTCATCTTCTCAGCCATCTCCTCAGTGATGGTCATATTCTGGTCCACACACAGCTGCAGCGCCTCCTGATACTGAGAGGGGCAGGGAAACAGAGATGCTGAGGGCCGAGGGCTGGTGTGCCTGCACATCCCCCCCCCTCCAAGGCCATGGCGGCCGCTGTCTGTGGCTGGGCCGCAGGTGGAAGGGATGGGATGTTCCCCGCTTGCCAGCCCACTGTACTAGAAACAGCCACACAGGCCCATCCCTTCCTTCCTTCCTTTTTTTTGTCAGTCGTGGGGCTTGAACTCTGGGCCTGGGCGCTGTCCCTCAGTTCTTCAGCTCAAGGTGGGTGCTCTACCACTTGAGCCACAGCGCCACTTCTGGCCTTCTGGTGGTTTATTGGAGAAGAGTGTCGCAGACTTTCCTGCCTAAGCTGGCTTTGAACCACGATCCTCAGATCTCAGCCTCCTGAGTAGTTAGGTTTACAGCCATGAGCCAGGCTTATACCTGTAATCCTAGCTAAAATCTGAGGATCATGGTTCAAAGCCAGCCTGGGCAGGAAAGGCCGTGAGAGTCTTATCTCCAATAAACCACCAGAAAACCAGAAGTGGCGTTGTGGCTCAAGTGGTAGAGCGCTAGCCTTGAGCTGAAGAGCTGAGGGGCAGCGCCCAGTCCTGCAGGCCACCTGTGTGGGTGGTGTGCTCTGCCCGTGGCTGGTCATCTGAGTGAGCAGGGGTATGTTTTTCCTGCTGTGCTTGTCCTTGGAGACCTGCTGGCTGGTGGGAGATGAGCTCCCCGCTTATGCTGGGTGCAGCCTGCTGTCCAAGCCTGGGCCTGAGCACATCTGCTCTGTATCTCTTATTACAAATAGACTAAGCATTCCACATTCAGAGACCAAGCATGATCCTCCTGCCTTGGCCTCCCAAGTGCTGGGATTACAGGCGTGTGCCACCAGTGGAGCCTCTCACCACCCCTACCCTAGCCACCTCTCCCCCTGGCCTTGAACCTTCTTGGCAGCCAACAGCAGGTCCACAGCCTTCTCAAACTGCTTGTGCTCGATGCAGAAGTCGGAGCATCGGGCCAGGAGTGCGGGGTCGGACTTCTCATCCAGGTCCTCTGCTATGAGCTGCAGAGCCGCAAACTGCTGGGTGGCGAAGGCCAGCTCCAGGGCCTTGGAGAAGTGGCCAGCCTGTGGACAGTCGTGGACTCTGAGCAGCTGCTCAGGCTGCAGGAACGTGCCTCACGTCCTCCCGGGGTCACCAATGGTGCTGCCTGCCGGTCCCTGGGTAGGGCCGGGCCTCACCTTGTGGTAAAGCATGACAGCCCTGTCCATCTGCTCGCCCTTCTCCTCGTAGTACCTCGCGGCCTCGATCATGTCCTCTGGGGAGCTCAGCAGGGCCAAGTTCATGAGCTGGTCATCCAAGTTGTTCTCCTGCGGGGAGGGGAGGCAGGACTCCATGGGCCATACCCTCCCCACACAGCTAAGGCTGCAATCTGGGCGTCTGGCCGGGTGGGTAAGTCTCCTTCAGCGTGGTGTCTGCAGGTCATCTCTGGCACTGCCTTTTCTTTTTTTTTCTGCTCCTGTATTAGGCTTTGAACTCAGGGTCTCACTCTCGCTCAGCTTTTTCACTCACAGCTGGAATGCTACAACTTGAGCCACACCTCCAGCGTGCTGCTTAACGGGAGGGGCGGGGGGGGGGCGGGGAGACTCCCGGGGCTGGCTTCGGATGACACCTTGGTCTCACTAGGTGTTTGTGTATTTTGTTCTATTTTATGAGGCACTGCAAGAAATACCCAATGCAGGAGAAAATTCCAGAAATGAGATCTGGATTGGGACTATTTATCAATGTCTAACAGCTGACATCTGGTTCAGGAGCCCCGGATTTAGAACACCCAGACACGATTCAGGGTTCTCTGCATACACAAGGTCAGATGGTGGGGAGCATGAAGAGCCGTGAGGGGGTGAGGGAGGTGAGGGGAGGGGCGAGGGTCCGGGCACAGCCCCTCAGGGCTGGTGTGGAGAGCCGTACCTTGCACAGGCGGATGGCGTTGTTGAAGGCCTGTGCGCGTGCGTAGAAGTACACGGCCTGCCTCACGTCCTCCTGGCTCTCGTACTGCCTGGCCAGGTGATAGGACGCAGCCCAGTTTCCAGTCTCGTTGGCTATTTCCGCAGCCTAGAAAGACCCAAAGCGGCCCGAGGCCTCGTCTTGGCCCGGCAACCTCATTCCACCTGATGGGCTGGCTCCCTGAGATGGGCTTTTTTTTTTTTTTTTTTTAAATTAAATGTATGTTTTGGCCACATCAGGGGTTGAACCAGGGCCTCGCGTGAAAGCTGGCGTGCTAGGCTGCCTGCAGGCTGTGTCCAGCCGGGCGGCCGGCTCGGCGCTCACCTTCTGAATGTTGCCCTGGAAGCAGTGAATGCGGACCAGGGAGAAGTAGTCCTGGGCCAGCTCGTAGTAGTGCAGCGCTGAGCTCATCTCCGCCTGGCTCTCCAGGTACTGGGCCCACCACCTCCACAGCGTCCTGCAAAACGGCACGCAGCCGCGGGCACACCATCAGTGAGCCTGGGAGAGGCCGGAGACCCAAGAACACTCCCCACGTCCACCTGGGAAAGGACATGCAATGACCCCCCCCCAAAAAAAAACACCCCAAGAGACACCGGCAGGCCTCGCTAATGGGCAGGGCGGGCCCTGCGGACACTCACCTGTCCTTCATCTTGTTGATGTAGAGCTCCAGGGACTGCAGGTCCTCGGCCAGCATCCTGGGCACCTCGAAGCGGTGCGTGTCTGACTTCTCGTAGCTATGGAGGGAGGGGACGAGAGGACCTCATTTCCTCCCGTCTCAGCCTCCTCACCAGAACAGGTGAGGGCGGCCTTCTGTGGAGTGGCGCCCAGCCTACAGCCTGTGCTCTTGCGGGGACAAGTGTCCTGTGCTGTGAGCTCAGGAGGCTCGTCACATTTCCTCACACCGATTCCAGAGTGGGGGGACAGGTCCGTGGCCGTGTCCGGGGGGGAGCGGGGAGGGGGCACACTGGATCGTATTGGGCAGTGACAGAGCAGTGGTCAGGCTTTCTGAACTCGCCATGACCGCAGAAGCCTCCTTGGAGAACTGCCTGGGCCCTGCGGACAGGCGATGGCAGCCAGGGCTCATCGCACGGGGTGCCCGCCGGGTACTCACTAGCTGAGGGCCAGGCCGCAGTGGGCGCTGGCCTCCAGGTGCCTGGCATAGTTGTAGTAGGTGGTGCGCAGGTGGATGCGGTCGTGGAGCTCGGCCACCTCCACCGCCTTCTGCCACTGGTCTGAGGCCTGGTAGAACTTGTTGAGGAGGTCGTAGCGCTGGCAGCGCTTGTACAGCTGCTCCGCGTCTTCCTGGGAGTGGAGAAGATCGAGCACGGGGCTGACCCAGAGAGGCCACGCCACTGCTTGAGCCGGCTCCCCTGTGCAGGGTAGCGGCCAGGCCCCCGGGGCAGGTGCACAGCAGGCACTGGCGTCCGATACCCTGGGTGTCTGAGGTGCCGCACGGAGAACGACCTCACCCTCCCGCATGGCGTTCCATGGCCGGCTGGAGAGGGGCCTGGTCCAGCCAGCCAGCCTCGCGCACAACAGCGCCGGGGACAGCAGCCCCCTCCTCAGAGCTGCCCCTCGCTCACAAGTGCAGCCCGCTGCTCAAGGCTGCACGGTACCCTCGGCCTCAATCTGATGGCACAAGTTAGCTTTTTTTGGGCCCCTCTGGGAAAGCAGATGTGCGATGAACTCAGAGGGCGTAGAAGGCGCCAGAGTCCAACACGCACCCTCTGCATGTCCTCCCCAGGCCTGGGCCCCACAAGAGCTGACAGCGCCTGCCTTCCCATCAGCCTCCCCGGGGGGCAGCACCACTCACCAGCATGCCCAGCTGAATGGCCAGCATGGCCACTCTGGCCTCCAGCTCGGGCTCAGACTCGGCCTCCCGCAGCGCCCGTGCCCCGCGGGCGTGGCCCATGTTCCCCAGGCACACCTTGGCCACGTCCAGACGCTGGGTTTTGACACACATGCGTGCCATGTTCTCCCAGACGGCTTCGCTGCGGACAGAGAGGAGCCTGGTCAGCTACCAGTCCCAAGCACTCGCCAGGGGACTGGCCCACGCACAAGTCCCACCCCCCCCCCCAAAGCTGCACGTCTCTCATGAACTCCCTGGGGAAAGGCAGGGGAATGTGTGCTTGTGAGGCCATTTCCTCCGCACCACATGCGGTTCTTCTGGTTTGGGGGCAGGTATTGTGCGGAACTGCAGACCCAGCCATAGTGTTATGCTGGTTATTTTTGAGACGGGCTGAGATGGAGGTCCACCGGCCTTTCCACCCAGGCTGGCTGGGAACAGTGATCATTCTTGTGTTTTTGGATATTTTTTGAATTCAAGGTGTCTCGGTTGCTAGGCTGGCACTCTGCCACTGAGCCACATCCCAGCCTTCTTCTCCATAGTCATTTTTCAGACAGGGTCTCATGTTGCTGCCAGTCTCTTGGACAGTGATGATCTTATCTGAGGCCTTCTACAAAGCAGGGATCATAGATGCAACCACTGCGAGAGAATGGCTGACCTTCCCGATTGCAGGCAGGAGCCATCAAGACTTAGGACTACAGCACTGCTACGGAACAGACCCTGGGAGTGGCCTTGGGGCCCGGCAGACGCAGGCAGGGTGTCTGATGGAGACTCCCTCCCAGGCCCTCCTACCGCATTCCAGCCCCTCTCTAGATAAGACAGGCGGGTGCAGCCCCCTCCCGGAGGTGGAGCAGGCCTGTTACATCCCAGCCTTGCAGACCTGGCTGCACTAAGGGACGTGGGAGGGCAGAGGCCCACGAGAAGCGGTCACGGTCCTGATGAGTGAGGGTACTGGTGCCCCAGCAGAGGACTGGGAGGGTGGTCCTCTGGAGAAGGTAAGTAGTCAGGTCATGTCCCGCTGCGATCGTGCGTCTGCATGATGGAGGAAGACCTGCATCTCAGGGTCCACAGTGTGGACGGAACTAGAGCAGGAGCTGCTGAGGCAGGGGCGCCGTGGAGGCCACTCCCGGGCTCTGTCCAGGGAGGCCATGGCTGTGGGGGCCGGGACTGAAGCCACACCTCCAGGTGGCCTTTCTTGCATGCTGACACAGTCAGGTCTGCTTGGGTCCTGTCATGACTGGTTTAGCAGATGCATGTCTTGGGGTGTTGGGAGGGCAGGCAAGACACACGTGTTTCAGCAGGACACCCCTGGAGTACGAGGGAAGGCTGGACCAGAGGCTGCGCGTATGCCTGTGGCACTGGGCTGGGAACCGGGTAGACACATCTACCTAAACCCCAGGCGGGACCAGCCTGCCGGGGGTGGGGGAGAGACGTCCACCCCCTTCCCCTGGGGCTCCTCCTTTGTCGGCCTCTCCTGGGGCCTCTCACCGGCAGGCCCACGATTCCTAGGATACACAAAAGAACTGCTGTGGTGAAGGTAACACCCAGCGTGGCGGGGCCCCCGGGAGGTGCCCATCACCGGGTGCCCGTCTGTCCCCCAGGAAGCAGGCCGCATCCTCTGGCTTTGGAATCCAGACGAGTCACGGCGGCTGGGAGGCAGCAGCGGGTAGCTGCCGCGGGGCTGCGGCCCGGGGCCTCCCTCCCTGCCTGCGGCCGCCGCCGCTGGCCCGTGTCAGAGGCTGTTCTGCCCCTTTTGTCAGGACTGCCAGGCAAGGGAGCACTGTCTCAGCACACAGACCCACAGCTGCTCCCTCCTCTGCTGGAGGCACTGGTTAAATGAGAAAGGGCCACGAGTGTAAGACTAGGTGTCCTCAAAGGGACAAGATACAGGCAGCCTCTCCTGGAGGGCTCCCGGGCCCCCGCCATCTGCACACAACCCAGCTGTGTGTGCACGGGCCTGTGTGAGCGTGCTCGGTGGCGTCAGTGTGCCCGACGGCACTTCTGCGACGGTCCTCGTGCGGCCCAGCGCCGGCTGCCTTTCTGGGCTGGCTGCAAGAGAGGTGTCAGAGGCCCCGGTGGCCAGAAGTCCCTCACGCTCTGTTCCAAGCGACTTCACAGGACAGAACCCTCTCCCAAGGCCTGGGGGCCAGGCTGGGCGGCGCGGGCCTCTTGGCCGCTTTGTGCTAGAGTAGCTTCCTTTCTTCTGGCTGGTCTTGAGAGCGAATGGCAGCTTGCGTCTGTGTCCAGTGATGGTAAGTGCAGGACTTCCCTGGGGGCAGAGGCAGCTGGCATGTGATCTGAGGCTCCCTGGCAGAGTGCTCTTTGCCAGGGTGGTTAGACTTAACTCAGTGTCCCTGTGCTTCTCTGGCCCTGGGTGTAACAAAGGCCCGTCCATGTTGTTGAAACGCTGGGGTCATTTCCATGTGGTCTTCTGCGTGAACACAGCTCTCATCAGTGGTCAGGGGGGCTCTGGAAGTACAGCCCAGCCAGGCCCAGTGCTGAGAGGGTTTGTTTGGAAGGCCAGGGCTAAGGCCACTGCATAAGCCATGGGAAAGCAGGCTCCCCGCCCCCTGCCAAGTCCAGAGCTGCCGGAATAGCCTGGACCCAGGGGAGCGGCCGCCTGCCGCCCGCACAGCGTGCTCCGCAGCGGCCTTCCAGCCCAAGTCGGCCTCAACCCCCACGCCATTCTCAGCATTCCACGCACAGCTTGCCAAGCCTGGGCTAGCTCGAACTCCAGCCTGGAGTTTTGGACTGTGCATATGACATAAATTCCAAGAAGTGAACACCCTCTGAGTCCCGTCCAAGTCTTGAGAGTTTCCTGTTGTCCAAGTGTCTGCGAGGAGTGACCACATCTGTCCTTCATCAGCCCTGGGCGCCTGAAATCAGAAGCAGATGTGGCTGTCGGGTGGAGAGGCGGCCCTGAGCTGGGACTGGGCTTTCTGCAGAAGTCCTCTGTCGGGACAGTGGGCAGCTAGGGGACCTGCAGCTGCCCAGCCACGCTGCTCCGTGTGTCTGGGTGCAGGGGAGGCGGCTGCACGGCTGGGGGCTGCAGTCAGACTGGAAGGCAAGGCACCGCCAAGGTCAGCGGACAGCAGGCAGAACAGGAAGGAGCGTCATGGAGGCCGGGGCGGGAGGGGTGGGGGGAAGGCCCTGGCCTCCCCAGGAGTCACACAGGAACCTTGGAGCCTGAGAAGTTTCATCCCAGGAAGGGCCATCACCCTCCCGATTCTCTTCTAGTGCAGGGTACACTGGGATTCCAAAGCCAGCTGGCACACGATGCCCGTGGGAACACTGACTGCTGGAGACGATGAACCCCGAATCTTCCTGGGGAGGGAGTGATGGGGAACAGTGGCTATCCTGCCAAGGGTGGTGGATGTGGGCGTGGGTCTCTTCTTCCATTTCCTTTTGTGCCGCACCAGGCTTGAGCTCAGAGGTCCCACTTTTTGGTTTCTTGCTTTTTTGCTCATGACTGGCACTCTATCACTTGAGACATGCCTCCAGTCTGGCATTTTGCTGGTTAATTGCAGTTGGGAGTCTTAAAGCCTTCGCTTCTTGGAATGGCTTGAAGCCTGATCCTCCAGGTCTCGGCTTCCTGGCTAGCTGGGATTAGAGGTGAGCCACGGGTGCCCGATACCCAGGGTCTTTGGTGTGAGCAAGGATGCATGGCACCCCATCCCCTGCATGACTTACGAGGCTTGCAGTGCTGACAACTCGCCACACAGTGGTGGCACAGAGGCTAATAACCAAGATCCAAGAATGGAGAGCAGAAAGAAGTCTGTTTGGGTAAAACCTCCAGTGGGGAAAACCCCTAAAATAGGTAAAATCCCTTAGGGAAATGAGGAATAAACCCTTGGCCCAAAGTGGTCAGTGCTGACTTCACACGCAGCCATGTGACTGGAGGCGCCAATCCTGGGGAGTGGGGGGCTTTGGGGCAGCACGCTGGCCAGGCCAGGGCACATACATGGCCATAGGAAATGCCTGCGATCTAACGGCCCAGGAACTAGCTGGCAACAGAACTTTTTGTTCCCTGAATGACTGAGCGCCTACCTAGCAAGTGAGGGGCCTTGACTTCCATCCCCAGTGCCATCTAAAATAAACAAAAAGCAAAAAGCTCTGCCTGAATAACACCCCAAGAGCGTGCACCCAAGGCTATGTGGACAGAACACAGCAACTGCAGAGTACTGCAGGCGCCCAGGTGCGGGGAGCCTGTGGGTGGCTGGGTGCCTGGCCCCTTAGGCTCCAGGCGCAGCACGGGAGCCGCTTCTGCAGCTGGCCAGGCTCAGGAGTGACAAGCGAGGGAGGAGTACTCGAGCCGGCATCCCCAGCCTCTCCTCTGGGACAGCAGGCAGGCGGGCGGGCGGTGGCAGGGAGGGCGGGCTGGAGGGGGGGCGGTGGCAGGGAGGGCGGGCTGGAGGGGGGCCCCACAAGTCTCCCAGGCCTTTCCCATCAGGAAACGCATCCTGTTAGTGTCTGGCTCTGCGCAGGTCTGCTATTTGTTGCAGCCAGTTGGTGACGCCCTCCTGCTCACCAAAAACAGCTTCAAAAACAACCATTTCCTCTCTGCTGAGAGACAGGGAAAGGCACGCGCGCACACACACACTTTCTTGCAGCAGCCGCTCTGCGTTCCAGGACCTGCCACTCGTGGCGGAGGCACCAGGCAGGGGCCTGGACGGCAGAGAGGCAGCTGAACCCACACCGCTCCCCGAGTTCCGCTTGGAGCGGCTCCCACAGCCAGCTGTGGAGCGTGAGCCAGCCGATTCCCACGCTGGGCCTCCCTCTTGAGTAACTTTGTTTTCCGCTGCTACAGGACAGAGGGGTGCCTCGGCCTCGGCCTCCCGGGCCTCCGCTTCCTGGGAAGACGGCACACTCACAACTCTGGATTCACGCTCCTGTCCCCGTTTTCTTCCTGGGATGGGCCTCTTGGTGCCCAGCTTCAGCACAGGCCTGGCCCTCCTCCAGGTGCAGGAGGGAGGGTAAGGCAGGGCGGTGAGCGGCTCACCTGGACCTGTCCCATGGGCCTCTCTCCACCGCTGCGACGTGGGTGCGCCCAGCTGGAGCTGCTGCTCGGCCTCCGAGAATGAGCGGCGATGTTCTCTAGCTTGCCCTAGCTGCATCGGCGCTCCCTGCATGCCCCGCGGCTGACTGGGACTAGGGATTTTCTCCAAGACAAACGGACCACACCAGCAATCTGCGATGACTGTCCAGAAACTTGTGGCCACAGCTGTGCTGGTGGCCCTGGTCTCCCTCATCCTCAACAACGCTGCTGCCTTTACTCCCAACTGGGTGTACCAGACCCTGGAGGATGGGCGCAAGCGGAGCGTGGGGCTGTGGAGATCCTGCTGGCTGGTGGACAGGGGCCGGGGAGGAGCGAGCCCCGGGGCCAGAGCTGAGCACGTGGACGCGCAGGACTGTGAGGCGCTGGGCTGGGGCTCGGAGTCGGCAGGCTTCCAGGAGTCTCGAGGCACCGTCAAACGTGAGTCTGCCTGCTTTCCTGTCCTCTTCAGAGGGGCTGCATCCAGGGGATGGGGGGGGGGGGGGGGTCAGGTCCCGCCCCACCCCCACTGGTGGGCAAGGCCGGAGGGTCATCCCTTGTTTTGTAGGGAATTTGTCGCACGCCCCCGGGGCTTCCTTTCTACCACTCTGCGTGGTATACTAATCACATTGAAGAAAGACGGTTTTCCTTGGTTGAAAATAGATATGATGAGTACAATAAACTAGAAGCTCGAGACTGTGTGGGCGAGTTCTAAGTTCATTTCCATGGTGGTCAGGGCCTTGGGGCTGTGAACAGCCGGGTGGTGGGAGAGTGGAGGTGGGGGGGGCGCGTTCGGGCTTGGGGGGAAGGAGGAGACAGAGGCATAAATAGCAAACAGGCAGCCACGCATGCATCTGCCGATGACTCTACTGTGGACCACCACGGAGCCTTGAGGGTAGCAGGCTCCTGCTGGGAAGGGACAACACCGGCCTTGGAGAGATGAGGCTTAGTTGGCTGAGGGCAAGTTCCTCGGTCCTAAGCACCACTCTGCATGGCTGCTGGTTCTTGGCCCGGTCCCCGGACCACAGCACACATACAGCCTGGGTTGGGGCAACGCCATCCTCACGTCCCAGGCACAGAAACTGAGGCCGGCACGGCCCTGTCTTCTCGCCTGGTGGGGTCTGATCCCTCCATTCCCGATGACACTCACTTGCCACTCTTGCTGGTAGAGGCTGTTCTGCCCGCAGAGCTGGCAATGCGTGGGCCTGTGCGCCCATGCCCTGGTCTGCCACACCACCTGCCGCCTGCCCCGCCTTTAGCCAAGCCTGTCCTTGAGACATTCCCTGACCCAAGCTGGGTCACAACTCAGCCCTCCTGGGGGCCAGCTAGACAAACACCTCTCACACCCTAGCTGGCATTCTCTGCAAACCCCTCAGTACCGTCTGTGGCTGCAGACAACGCTATCTTGAGAACCAGCACAGGACATGGGGGGGGGGTAGGAGAAAGGGGGAAGGACAGGTAACAGGGCCATGCCGTGAGCCACTGCCACCGGCACCTGGTAGAGACGATGTCTCATGCCAGGGCAGGGTCACCATCATGTCACTGGCAAACACCCAAGTGGCCTGCCCAAGGGACCAGGGACACGTGGGCTACTCTATGACATTCCAAGCCGGCCAGGGCCCTCTGTGCTGCCGGGTGTCCCAGGCATGCTGGATTGGGGCTGGGAGGGCGAGTCCTAGGTTTGTCCTGTCCAGGCCCCTGTAGCCCTCCCACATCGCACTGGGTCTTTGCTGAGGGGATCATGGAGGATTCTCCTGATGATTCTGTCCCCCATTGTGCCCCTGGTCTTCCAGGCACCTCAAGTCCTTTTCTGAACCCTGGCTGTACACGAGCAATGAGTGAAGCTTGATGAGGTGCAGCTGGGCTCCAGGCGCCCCTAGCGCCGCCAAGGGTCTGCACATGGCCTGTCCACGTTCTCATGCGGGTGTCTAGGGCTGCACACAAGGTGGCACCACTGGTGAAATGCCAGTACGGCGAGCCTCTGGGTGCGGGGCTGCAGGCCTGGGGTTGGCAGCTCAGCAGCGACCCATAGGGATCGAACCCGGCAGAGGCCTGCGTGGCACACAGCACAGTGCTGTGCACTCAGGGCCGCCGCCGGGGACACAGAGTCAGCCCAGGCAGAGGACGAGAGGGAGGACGGTGCAGGGCAGGGCAGGACAGGCCGGCAGTCAGGTCTGTGCTCCGGTTTCTGGTCTCACTGCACTGACACGCATGTCCTGAGCCACGCCACTCAGGCCGCCCCTGAAACCACAGGTCTCAGCCCCGCCGCTGTGCAGGGTGAGGGTCTGGGGGCCCCGGTGTCCAGCCCTCCACCTCGGCAAGCCCCTGTGCGGTGATCTGCCCAGGCCACAGGCTGCGGTGCCATGGTCAAAGAACATTTCTCTACGTCCTTCCGGACTGTACTGTACCTGAACTATGGAGGACAGATCTAGACTGGGATCTGCATTTAATTCATTTAGTCCTGGTCTTAGGGGTTTGAACTTGAGGCCTGGGTGTTGTCCTTGAGCTTTGTTGCTCAAGTCTAGCTCTCTACCACTTGAGCCACAGCTCTACTTCTGGGTTTTTTGGTGGTAAACTGAAGATAAGAGTCTCAATGAATTTTCCTGTCCAGGCTGGCTTTGAACCACAACCCTTACATCTTAGCCTCCTGAGGAGCAAGGATTATAGGTGTGAGCCATCAGTGCCCAGGTCTACATAGCTCTTTATATATGCAGCCTGTTCAAGACCTGCTAGCCTAAGAGCCGTTTGAACCATCCACAGGGTGGAGCAGACGTGTTGGCAGAGCCTGGGATCTGGGACAGGAGGCTTTGCTGTGGAGGAAGCAGCTCAAAACACAACAGGCAGGACAGGCCGGGCCCTGGCGCGGGAAGTGGCATAAAACCCCTGGAAGACTCAGACTCCAAAGCCTAGATAGACAGGACCCATGAAGAGTGTGGGTCACACACAGTGGCCTGCTTGCTGACGGGTGGGTTGTGCTGGGCCTCGGGCAGGGGACGGTGGCCCCACTAGCCCTGTGGTTTCATCCCACATTTTTGCCCCTCCGGGATGGGGTAAAATGCCACTTTTCCTCCATGGTCTCTCAATGACCCCCGCCCCCAACCTGTGGGAAGGTGACTCCGGGGCACACTGAACCCCCAAGAGCAGAGCCCTGGGCCAGAGACCTCTGAGGCCCGTGGGCTCACACCAGGAGGCCTGTGTATCTTCAGGAACTTCACCTCCACCAACGGGGTCCCCAAAAGGGGCAGGAGGAGGGGGGCACAGAGGGCAGGGCTTTGGCAATGGCAGCAGTGGAGGAGCAGAGACGGATAGCAAGCCGGTGGGGGGCACCCCAGGCCGGGGTGGGGTGCAGGGAATCATGCTCTGACTATTCCGTGACTCTATGAGCATCCACAAAAGCGAATGGTGAACCATATGGGGCTGCATGCAGCCTCAGCCATTTCACAGCCCCGCCCCTCCCTGTCCAGGCACCCGCTCCCCTCACTGGCAGTGGGCTGAGGAACTGCGAGTCTCTGGAAATGGGGCCTTGTAGGCCCCCCTCACTCACACACAGATCACCTCCCAGTGGGCACCGTGGCAGGCTGCGTCTTCTCGGTTATGGAGGCTGACAGTTCAGCCTGTGAGACTCAACGTCAGCTCAGAGTGATGTGGAGCAGAGGCACACCGGGGTGACCCTGGCCCCCCAAAGTGCAGCACAGGCTTTGCTGGGAGGTGGAACTGGAGGAAGTTTCTCTGCCAGACACCATCTCCTCCCCCGTGGCTCGGCCACCCTGACCACTCTCCTGAGACCCCGGTGTGCTGCACCCCGTGGAGGAGGCAGGCGCGGGCAGAATCCAGACACAGGGTCCCATGGTGTGCAGAGTGACCAGAGCCTGGGCTCAGCAGAGCAGGTCTGCCCTGCTCTGCCCTGGCTGGCTGCTGGAGGCTGAGACCAGTCCCTCAGTGCCACCCTGCAGGCCCAAGTCTCTCAACCACAGGCAGGGGGCCCTTGGGGGGTCCCTGGGGCAGGGAGCACAGCGCTGTTGGTATGCATCTCCCTGATTACAGCCGCCATGCAGCACCTCTGGGGAACGCGGGGCCCAGCCCGGGGGAGACGTGGCCGCTGCAGCCAAACGGGCTGGGATAACTTTAGTGGCTGGGAAGAGGCATGGTGCAAGGCAGGTGACCAAGAGGCTTCCAGAAGGTTCTGCCCTAAGAAGACACTGGCTATGCCTACTGCCTTTTCAAGGATGCCTCTGGGGGCTGGGAATGTGGCTCAGTGGTACAGAGTGCTTGCCTTGCATGCATGAGGCCCTGAGTTCGTTTCCTCAGCACCACATAAGCAAAAAAAAAAACAACAACCCAGAAGTGGCGCTGTGGCTCAAGCGGTAGAGCGCTAGCCGTGAGCTGAAGAGCTGAGGGACATCGCCCAGGCCCAGAGTTCAGGCCCCACGACTGGACCCAAACAAGGATGCCTCTGGTGGGGCCCTGAGCGCATTGGCTCTCCTGATCCCCGCTTTCCCTCCTTGCCTGCAGTGCAGTTCGACATGATGCGCGCGTGCAACCTGGTGGCGACGGCAGCCCTCGCGGTGGGCCAGCTCACCTTTGTCCTGGGGCTGACGGGCCTGCCCATGATGTCACCAGAGTCCCAGTGCTGGGAGGAAGCCATGGCCGCTGCATTCCAGCTGGCAAGTAAGTACCCCAGGCAGGGAGGATGGCTGGGCCACACACCTGCTAGAACCTGCTGTTACAGGAGGAACTCTACAACCCAAGTGGCATGGGGTGGTTTCAGGTTGCAGCTCTAAGTGTGGCCACAGGCAGCATCGCAGGTCACTACTATGGATAAAAGCAGGGCAGAAACAGGTTCCTAGGGCTGAGCACACAACTTGCCCCCCTCCATCAGTCACGGCCTTTCCATTTAACTCATTATTTCTTGGTGTTGTCCTGGGGTTCGAACTCTGGGTCTGAGCCCTGTTCTTGAGCTTTTGTGCTTAAGGGTAGCACTCTATTACTTCATCCACAGCTCCACTTTCAGCTTTTCGGTCATTAACTGGAGATAAGAGTCTCATGGACTTTCCTGCCTGAGCTGGCTCTGAACTATGATCCTGAGATCTTAGCCTCCTGCGTAGTGAGGATTACAGGTGTGAGCCACTGGTGCTCGGCTCCTTTTCCATTGTACATGATGTGCTGTGCCGTGCTTGGCTGGCTGGGTTCAGGCTCCTGTGCTGGAGACACAGGAGCAATGAGGAGTGTGCAAGCCTGGCGCCACCCAGATGGGCATCTGCACAGGGGGAGGTCAGGGGAGTCAGGGCTGGGGCGCTGCTTGGAGTTGGCACAGGCCTCTTCTCATAAGCAAAGAGAGAAGATGCTAGCATGTCACACACGCTCCTACCCTGGCTGTGAACACAGATGTAGACCATAATCTGGCAAGTGCTGGGGGAGCCCTGGAGGGAGGCCAGGAAGTCTGGCTTTGGGCCAGAGCAGACAGCTTCCTTTGAACATGGATCTGCCACCCACTCATCAGCCTGGGAAAGATGGGATGGGACACAAGAAAACATCGTTGTTTAAATGATGATGAGCGGTGGCATTGCCAGAAATTATGCACGATTGTTCTGGGATGTTCTGGACAAAGAGAAGCCATGGCAGCTTTTCACTGTGACCCAAGTGGTGGGGGGCTTGCCGCGCCGCCCTGGGGGCTCAGGGCTTCAGGGGGTGTGTCAGCCGCCTTGCCTGCCTTTCCCCTGCCTTCCTGCCCACCCTGCAGTAGAACGGGCCTTTCCAGGGCTGAATGTACACTTCCAGCAGAGGAAATGGCAGGAAGTCCAAAGTGAATCATTCTAGGAATAATGGATCCTAGTCCCTTATCTTTCTTGAGGAATGGCAGTTTCCCGAATGGGGCTGACAGGTATTCCTGGGCTGGCAGTGCCCCAGTAGGCATCAGGAAACCTGGCTCTTCGAGCACTATGAATAGCACAGTAGTGTTGGTCCTGGGCAAGTCACTTCCCAGTGGCTGGTCGGAGGCAGAGCCTGAGGGCTGTGAAGCCCCATGGAAGAATACAGGGCTGCTGCAAAGACAACTGGGACATCCTGACCCCATCAACACTGATGTGAACCTGGGCAAACTGCTGAGTAGTTTATCCAACCACGGAGCAGGGCAATACCCTTCTCCCCACTGGAATGAATGGGGGGTGGGGGCATGCAGGGATAGGCCCCGCCCCCTTCCTGCCCCCCACCCCCCCCCCCCGACTCGAGGGCCTTCTCTTCTGTCTGCTCTAAGCATCAGGGCATCAAGGCATACGTAGGAAATGCCTCCATAGACCTGAAGGCCATAAAAGTTTTCTTTGCTCTTTGGGCCTCCATCATGTGTGACCCTTTGAAATTCCATCCCTTCCAGAAGGAAATGGAAGATTTTGAAAACCCGATTGGAAAAGCTGGGTCTAAAAATCTCCAGACTTGGGGGTGGAGGTGTGGCTTGGTAGCGTGCTAGCTGAGTGAAAGCACCAGATACCGAGTCTGAGTTTAGGTCTCGGATCAGAAAATAAAAACCCTACATTGTAGAGGCACAAAAGAAATAAAAGTGGCTGGGTGCTGGTGGCTCACGCCTGTAATCCTAGCTACTCAGGAGGCTGAGATCTGAGGCTCATGGTTCAAAGCCAGCCCGGGCATGAAAGTCCATGAGACTCTTTTTTTTTTGGTTGGTCGTGGGGCTTGAACTCTGGGCCTGGGCGCTGTCCCTCAGCTCTTCAGCTCAAGGTGAGCGCTCTACCACTTGAGCTACAGCGCCACTTCCGGTTTTCTGGTGGTTTATTGGAGATAGGAGTCTCACGGTTTCTCCTGCCCGGGCTGGCTTTGAACCGCGATCCTCTGATCTCAGCCTCCTGAGTAGCTAGGATTACAGGCGTGAGCCACCAGCGCCCGGCTGTCCATGAGACTATCTCCAATAAACCACTAGAAACCTGGAAGTGGTGCTGTGGCGCAAGCAGTAGAGCGCTCGCCTTGAGCTGAAGAGCCTAGGGACAGCACCCAGGCCCAGAGTTCAAGCTCCACGACCGACAAAAAAAAAGTAATAGTTCTTGATTTCAAAAGTAACAACTATCAGGATAATCAAATTAATCCTTCTCTTTCTTTCTTTGCTGTTGTGCATTATCCTGGATCCTGAAATCATGGCCTAGGCACTGTCCCTGAGCTCAAGCTCAGGCTTACCCAGTAAGCCACAGTGCCATTTCTGAGTAGTTTATTGCAAATAAGAATCTCACGGACTTTCCTGCCTGGGATGGCTTCGAACCGCAACCCTCAGGTGTGGGCCTCTTGTGTAGCTAGGGTAACGGGCTCCGCCACCAGCCCCGGCGCGTCCGTGTCTCACTAGCCGTCCCCGAGACTCGCTGGCGTCATCGGAGGACTGCTGCGGTCTGGCCTGTCAGGACTCCTAACTGGCCTCCTCAACTCCTGTTTCAGGAGAAGGCAGAGCTGCTTCCACGTAAGGTATTACAGGAAATAAAACTGGGTTGAAGCTCCCCATTAGCTAAAACTGAACTGCTGGGGGCAGGCCTCAGGAGCTGTGCTGAGCAGTAAGGACCCTGAAGGGGAATATGGGAACACCTGAGTTTTCTGGGCTGGTGTCTGAAAGGACTGAGCAGTCTCTGTCCTGAAATCCTCAGGCTGGGGCAATGGCAGAAAATGGCAGAGCACAAGGCAGGGGCCTGGGCCTGGGCAGACGTTTAGGGGGTGCCCCTCCTCCGCAGGCTGCTTTACCCCCTGGTGCCTGAGCATCGTGCCTGACAGGTCTGTTTTGCCCAAAAAGGAAATGCATTTGGCCTGTTTAGACTTGTTTCATTGACAAACAGTACAGAGAGCAGCTATGTGCCTTTCTTCTTTCACCCTGCTAAATTTAGCGCTGGGTTTTTTCCTGTTCTCGGGTCTGTTTTAAAGCCAGGGAGAGACTGCGGGGCGCCAGGATGTCCTGTCACAGGACGAGGAAACGCCTGCTATTACCTGTTGTCAAGTGACCCTCGAGTCCTGGGGCTGGGGCGAGGCGGGCGGGCGGCAGGGAAAGATGCTGATGAAAAGAGGGAGAGAAAGTAGGCAGAGCCGACTGCTGTGGCTGGAAAGCTCTGGAAACTGGCCATCGAAGGGGGCTCCCCATTTACTCTGCAACCACAGGAGCAGCGTGCGCGCCCACGTTCACCCTCGCTTCACACCGACCTCTGGGCAGCGTGCGTTCGGGGTTGGGGGTGGGAGGGAGCCGTCATGGCAGTGTTAATGGGCCAGAGATGTGAACATCAGCTGTTCACCCTACTGCGTCCACCCCTGCCTGGGGGACGCTGTTTCCACCATCTTCTGAACACTGATTCTATGTCACCTTGTTCTATGCCCCGCCCACCCTGGACACCCTCCCTGTGATGGGTGCCCATAGTTTGTCAGGGTGACAGGGCCTGGGGTACAGGAACTCTGGGCAGCCATGCGGGCACCGGCAGGGTCCTGGGGAGAAAGGTGGGTGTGGGTCAATGGCGGATGTCATCAGGGGCAGTTCTGCACTGGTCCTCTTGCTCTTCCTCTCCCTTCTCCCGTGTTTTTCCCTCTCTTTGGTAGATGACATTACAGCTTGTACAAAACACACATGAGGACATTCCTGTTCTCTCCTTCCTGAGGCCCTGTGGGTACAATCAGCCTACACACACTCAGCAACCCTGCCAACGGAACCTCTGGGTACAGTCAGCCTACACACACACACTCACACACACACACACTCAGCCTACACACACTCAGCCTACACACACTCAGCAACCCTGCCAACGGAACCTCTGGGTACAGTCAGCCTACACACACACACTCACACACACACTCACACTCAGCAACCCTCCCGACGGTACCTGTAGCAACAAGGTGGTGCCAGACTCCATGCCCATGCACTCACTTCCCTATGCTGAGGGGCTGGACCATGTCAGTGGATGCTCAAGCGGGTGCCAGCTCCTCCCTGGTTACCACTGAGTGTGTGGCACTGCCCGTCCAGGCCTGGATGCCTACTCCAGGGCTTCCCACAGGCAGCCGCATGCCTGTCGCGCACTCTGGCTCAGCTTCCCTCATCGGCTGTTTTCCATCTTCTTTTTTGTGGCCTCTTCTCTCTGCTGCCTCTTTCATGGTCTACAATCTCCATTTGTACAGATAGGAGCAGGATAGGCAGAAGAGGGGAAGTGGCCCCTGAAGATGACGGGCTCTCCCTGGAGCAGCTGGGAAGCCAGCGTGGACTGGCAGAGCCTCGCCCAGGGACCAGCTGTCTGAGTGAACTGTGAGGCCGGAGGAGCACTGACTCTGGGGCAGGCCCCGGGTTTCGAGTCCGTTTCTATCCTCGTCTGCCATGAACTCCTGGATGAGTGCCTCTCCCCCAGGGCTTCCGCGCTCACAGGAGTGCGTCTGAAGGATGGCATCGGCTGTCACCGCGCCTTCGAGTCCTGTTGGGGGCCCTTGCACGGAGTGGCCGTCCTCTCTGCCAAGGGCAGAGCCTGGGCTTGCCTGCCACACATGCCCACCGGGTCCTAGTGAGAACTCTTGTATTTCTGGAGTGTTCCTCCTGCCTTACCAGCCTGCCTGCCTGCTTCTCTGGTGATTACAACAGTGCCCATGACCTACTGTCTGCTACCCAAGCCCCACGAGGTGAGGCCCAGCCCAATAATCCCAATCCTGCCTGAGCGCTGCACTTGACTCAACTACGTCTTCAAAAGGCAACTCCTCAGCTATCATCGAAGCTTCCGGCATCAGAGTCCAGTATAAGGACCGTGCGGTCATGCACTGGGCTGAGCGGGGAAGGGCCTCACCACCCCCAGTGTGGCACTCGTTTTGGTCCATGCAAGGATCTGTGGGCCTGTCCCTTTTGTCCTGGGAGCTCAGTGGGCAAGGACAACCTTGGGATGGTGAAGGCCACACTTCCTGCTTCTTCCTCTAAAGATCCTCTTTTAAAATCCATTACCGTTCCTGTTGGTCTAACCTCTTTCTAGCCCTTTCTGGAAAATGGTGATGTACAGTCTACCAAAGTCCCCAGCATGACAAAGCACCAATCTGTGCCGGCCGGCGCTCAGGGGCCTCCTGGGAAGAAGTGGTCGGTGGAAGCTGACTCATGTTTCATTCAGGGTTGCTTCCTCGTGGCACCTAGGTCTTCCTTTTCCCAACAATAGATCTCCTTGGATGGAAGCTAGCCAACAGGCCCGGGCCATGTGCTATGCCTACCGTTTTTTCTTCTCCCAGATTGAACTTGAACTTGTCCATTTTGGAGTGCTTGCACCTGAGTTTTGACAGCTTGGATTTTGCAAAACCCACGTGCAGACTGAGATGTTTTGTGGCTCTCATTCAGGAGTCGATCAACATGTTTGCCAAGACTGCTTCTGGCACTCTAGGCAGTGCTGACTTTGGCCAAAAGCTGCCACAAGTCCGTGCCCGCCAGCTTCCTTTCTCCTTTTTCTGGAAATTGTACGATTTCTTTTCATGACAGAAAAGCTTATGCTCACCCCAGGGCTGCTGAAGACGCATCAGAGATGATCAACACTGAACTGGCATCTCACAGGTCAACGGGGAACGTTCTGTTTTCTTAGACTTGGAGAGATTGTCATGGAAGATGAAATAGACTTGCTTGACTGGATGCCTCACTTTCCATCCTATTTACTGAGTCTGCAAGCAGCAGTCTGTGTCCCACCACACCTTCTCCTGTCTCTGCCTCCCTTCATCTGAGCCCGCCTGGAGCTTTGGGCTCCTGTGGAACGACTTGACTTTCCTCCCTCCAACAACCCTAGATCCTCCTTGAGGAGGAGGAACCATTTGATTAAAATCTGCCCAGTGTCCTAGACCTCAGGAGGCTGAGAGCTGAGGATCATGATTTGAAGCCAGCCTGGGCAGGAAAGTCCATGAGACTCTCATCTCTAATGAACCATCAGAAAACCAGAAGTGGCGCTATGGTTCAAAGTGCTAGCCTTGAGCAAAAGAGCTCAGGGACAGTGCCCATGCTGCAAGTTCAAGCCCCACAACCGGTTTAAAAAAAATATCTGCCCAGATTTCCAACAAATGGTTTTCAAGACCAGTAACAAGGGAAGTGGAGAGCAGGCTTGTTTGCTGATCCTGCCACACAAACGCCGGCCCCCTGGGCAGCCTGTGCTGCTCCACGTGAAGCACGGGCACTCTGTTGGCTTGCAGCTGAGTATGAAGCATCGGGGATCAGCTTCAGGGTCTTTGCTTTGATGCCACCTGTGTGCCATGCTTGATACTCATTCCAAAGGGAAGGCCTTGTGACAGAAGCCGAGTCCCCGGGAAGCAGGCAGGCAGGAAGGAAGAGAGGAAAGGGCCGCTCTCTGGCTGCGTTGTCATCCACACCGCCCGCGGGGCCAGCGCACAGGAAGAGGCTGTTTGCTTTGGCAACGCGATTCTGTGGAGGTGGAATGGATCCCCAGTGCAGCATTTAGTGTACACCGAAGCCCTCCCCTTGGATTTGTTTCTGGACAAACTGATTACATCACAAAAAAGTTTTGGGAGAAAAGTCTTCAGGGGAAAGGACCCTGAGGAGAACAGGAGCCTTCCTTTGGGGGAGCGGCCGAAGAAAGAACTCGGAGTTGAAGGCCAGCGTCAGCTCCCTGGTCCATCTGCTTCCAGCCTTCCTACTGTCCCGGCAGAGAGGGTTCAGAGTAAAAGCTGTCTCTGAGCTCCGTCTGCAGCGCAGCCCATGGAGCCAGCAACCCCAGGTGCCTCTTCATGGGTGACAGAAGGCCCAGGTCAGCGACGCACTGGGTCGTTAGCCTCCGCGTTGCCAAGTGGCTGTTTGCAGACACTTGGAACAAGACCACAGTATTGCGTCACGTGTCTACTTAGTCCATAAATCTGTCTACTCAGAGCAGCACCTGGATGATGGTCAATCACAGGAGCTGCACGAGGCTCTCCACGGCTGGGCCTGTGTCCGCTTCCCAATCCATGAAGGTTCTTGGCCTGGCTCATAGTTCTGAAGGTTCTGTGTATGACTGGGTACTGAGAGGTTCTTCTGAGTCCCTAAGTTCTTTTTCTGCCTCTGTCTGTTCTAAGTCAAATAGAAAACCAGAAGCCTACACGGGGAGTGATATGTGGAATTTTTCGTTGGTAGTGGTTGTAGTTCAAGACCAGGTTGGTCTTGAACTTGAGCTTCTCCTGTCTCAGCCTTCCAAGTGCTGTAATCGATTACGGGTGAGTGTCCTGCACAGCTCCAGAGTGTACCTCAGTCATACCCTTCCACAGGGCACAGACCCGGACTCTGCACTGCTTTTCTGCAGAACAGGCACATAAGGGGCAGCTTCTGGATTACATTCCAGCCAGAGAAAGCGAGGCTCCCAGAACCTTGCCAAAACAATCGTGGTGCCAACACATGGCTTTCAAGGCTCATGATGGAAGAGGTAGAGTGCTGGCTTGTTCACCATGCATCTGTCGGGCTTTGGTTTACACCAGATCCACCATCTTTATCACTTTCCAATGTGTACTTTCAGGACAGAGGTGGCTATGCCAGGTCATTTGTACATACCTGGATTTCTATTTAATAAATGTAGTCACACACTTCTGAGTGTTCTCAGAAGCAGGTACAGTTTCTGAACTTTGAATTTGTGTACACGGTAACCAATACAGATGACCATGGCAGGGAGGGATAATAGAGTGTACTCTGTTGGGTGATGGTGCCTCCCACCTGTAATCCTAGCTATTTAGGAATCTGAGACCTAGAGAATTGAGATTTGAAGCTAGCCTGGGGAGGAAAAGTCATTGAGACTATCTCTAATTAACCAGCAAAAATCCAGGCTGGAGGAATGGTTCAAGTGTCAGAGTATCATCTGAGCAAAGAAGCTGAGTGGGAAAGCAAGGCTCTGAGTTCAAGCTTCAGAACCAGCCAACAATGACATGCCCATTTTCAAAGATATTCTATGGTGTGGCTGGGAAGGTGGCTCAGTGGTAGAGTGCTTGCCTCGCATGCATGAGGCCCTGGGTTTGATTCCTCAGCACCACATAAGTAGAAAAGGCCGGAAGTGGCGCTGTGGCTCAAGTGGTAGAGCGCTAGCCTTGAGCTGAAGAGCTGAGGGACAGCGCCCATGCCCAGAGTTCAGGCCCCATGACTAACCAAAAAAAAAAAAAAAAAATTCTATGGTAAATCTTATAGCTACTCAGGAGGCAGAGATCTGAGGATCATGGTTTGCAGCCAGCCCAGGCAGGAAAGTCCATGACTCTTTTTTTTTTTTTTTTTTGGGTCTGGTCGTTGGGCCTGAACTCTGGGCCTGGGCGCTGACCCTCAGCTCTTTTAGCTCAAGGCTAGTGCTCTACCACTTGAGCCACAGAGCCACTTCCGGCTTTTTTCTTTTTTCTTATGTGGTGCTGGGGAATCGAACCCAGGGTCTCAGGCATGCAAAGCAAGCGCTCTACTGAGCTACCTTCCCAGCCCAAGTCCATGACTCAGAAGGAGCTGAAAGTGGCGTTGTGTGCTCATGTGGTAGAGCACTAGCCTTGAAGACAGATAGGCTCAGGGACAGAGCACCAGGACGGACAAAAAAGATAAAAGGAAATATGAGTGAAGGGCTAGGGTGTACTTCAGTGACAGAGTGCCTGCTTAGTATGCTTGAGGGCCAACCCCAGTACTAGGGGAAAATGAAAAAAGAAATGTCACTAAAGCAACAGTTAAGTGATTACAGTACAGATGAGTGTCTGGCCTGCAGGGGGAGCTGTTCTGCTTCCTGCCTGCCTGGTGGCCAGGGTTCCCCTGTGCCCCTGAGAAAATGGATCAGCCAGGACTGAGAACCCCTCACCCCAGGCTGCTAGGGGAGCAACCCCACATAGCGGCCCTGGAGCTGTGTGCCGTCTGCCCCAGAATATCGTGTCTCCCCACAGCACGGGGTTTAAGGTCTGTACTCCCTACTTGGAGCCTGCTAAACAAAAGCTCTGTGAGGCTGGGCCCAGCCTGTCTCTCCACCTGGCCCAGGCACGGTGCAAATTTCACCTACACCCCAGGAAGGACACCAGCAATCTCAGGACAAATCAGTGGGCCTGGGCCATCTGTGAACTCTAGTACTGCACTAATGCCTAGTGCTGTCCTAGCACTTGAAACAGGCAACTGTGACGAGTGCAAATCAACCCCTGGATGAATGTATACTTCCACAGGCTAGTGCAGTCCTGACTCGGCCGTGGTGGGGGACATGGGCCTGTCCCCCTGATAGGGCTCACGACACTCTACTCTGCTGTGCTGTCCTGGGGTTATTTACTTAGCAGGTGGTTACGGAGAGTCCCAGGGGTGCCATGGTCCAGGCCTGAGGGCACCAATGGGTAAATAAACAGGAGGAGTGACAATGGGAGATACTAAGTGGCCCGAGAGAGCTAAGGATGTGTGCAACCTATCAGGGATGGGGTGGCCAGGCAGAGGGATAGCAGCATGAGACATCTAGAGCAGGAAGACACAGAGGAATTGAAAGGGTTTGGCTTGGCTGAGTCATAAGAGCCACAGGCGGCAGAAGGGGCACGAATCCAGCCAAGGCTGCCAGACTGTGGGCAGGCTCGTGTTCTGCGGCATGGGAGACATGTTCGGTGAAGATCGGGCAGGCTATGGGTGGAAGTGTCAGCCTGGCCTCAGGAAGCCTGCTCCTGGGGAAGGGGGCTGTCCTCTCTCTGTGGGACACGTCCTCACAGTGGAGGCCTTGGAGCCGTGACTCCAGCCCGTGGGCCAGGTGAGCCCTTCCACGTGGGGGCGGCCATGCCCAGCTGCTTCTCACCTAGGATGCAGCTGAACCGTGTGTGGGCAGGACGATTCTGGGTGCCCGTCTGGTATCTTCCAGGGCTACCAGGTGTGACTCCCCTGTGTGGTGCTGCTCAGAAATCTGCGCCCAAGGCCCCTGTCCTGGCTGGCTGCAGCCACCACAGGAGCCCATCACGGACCGTCGCTGCGGCCAGGGTTGATTGGGGCCATGATGGCGGGGTGGGAATAGAACTGTCGGTAACCGTTCCTGTGCGGCCTTGTTGATGAGGGCAGGCTCGTTCTTTGAGTGTGCCAATGCTTGGTGACAGCTGCTGTCCTATGTGTGCACTTCAGTCCTTTCCAGAAGGTTCAAGGTTGGCTCTGAAGTGCTCAAAGCTCACAAGTCTTCAGAGAAAGTATCTCACACGCTGTTCACTCCAGACCCCTCTTTTTACATCAGGGATGCCCACTGTCTGTCCCCCAAGTCTGACCAGGGAGCTGTGTGGGAGCTGACCCTGCCAGGGTGCTTCAACCCCGGTCTGGACAGAGCTTCCACGTGCCATTCTGGTGGAGGATGCTGTGGAACTGGAGCTGAGGGCACATAACACATTCTAAAAGTGAGCTGAGCACGGGTGGCTCACGCTGTCCTTCTAGCTACGCTCAGAGTTGAGGATCTCACTTCAAGGTAGGCAAATCTGAGAGACTCTCATCTCCATTAACCAGCAAAAAAGCCAGAACTGGGGGCAGGGCTCTGGTGAAAGACCACTGGCCTTGAGCAAAAAGCTCAGCAGGGGTGCGAAACACCTTGTACCAAGCCCCAGTACGTACCCCAGTACGCGCGCGCACGCACACGCGCACACACACACACACTCTCTCCCTCTCTCTCTCCCCCTCTCTCTAACATGTACAGACTGAAGGGGATCTGGAAACAAAGGGTGAGTGGGTCGTGCCCTGGCGAGGGAGATGGATGTGTGGTAGCTCCCGCTACTTCTTGCCTGTCCATACTTTTGCCCTATCTCTGCAGCCTTGGCTTCTTGCGGCACTCAGTTTCCTCACACCCTGCCTTACTTACTGCCTCTTGTCTTTGAAGACATAAGTGGGCACCCTGAGCCTAGCCTGCCTCAATTCCACTTCTTCTGGGTGTTGAACAAGCTTAAGGCACTGCTCTAGCTGGCATCATCTACCCTAAGACATGAGTGAAAAGCAGGGAAGCATACTGAGCGCATCTTCCTTTTCAGTGCAGTTCTGTGACCCACAGACTGCAGGCACAGTGCTGTGCTTCATGGCACAGGGTGGGAGGTTTCCCTCCCTCAGTGGGCATCACCGCAGAGCACTAGCTTTAGTAGGAAGGAAGCAGTCAGGAGCTCTCCAACACACGAAAACTCCCAGTACTGCAGAGCACTGCCTTCACTTGGAACAATGCGACGCAGGCAAGTGTTCAACTCGCATTTCCTATGAGGACAGTGATAATGAAGCAACCATGTTCACATCTTAGCAAAGTCAAGTCGGCAATCCTCCCCTCTCCCCTCCCACCCCTGGCTCTGTGTGTCTGTCTGTCTCTGTCTCTCTTCCCACATTGCTCTCTGCTCTGGGACCACAGAGCATGCCCATCTGGAACATTCTTCACCAGAGCAAGGACTGCACAGAGCCCTGAGTAACCGTCGTCAGGGATCTCTGACTTGGCGGCTCTGCCGTGGGCTGGTCAAGGCCCACAAGGGGTCTCTGTGCTGAAAATACCCTTCTCGGGACTTCAACTATGAGTAGCCTCTGAAATAGAACAGTCTAGAAGCTGAGGAACCCTTCCAGGCCAACACATGGGATAAGTCTTCTCTACCAGACATCAGGACCATGAATGACTTGACTTTCTGAGGAGATCAGAGACATATTGGGAGGAGCGACGCTGGACAGACACACAGGTGTTCAGGAGCCAGCTGGTGGGGTCCAGCAGGGGAGTCCAGCCAGGGAAGGCCTCAGCTTTTTTTCTGCCTTCTTCCTCTTGTGGCCACGGCTCCAGTTAGGCACCTGGCATCCTGCGCAAACCCCCTGATGTTCATATTAGAAAAACTAACAAAAAAATCACTTGCCTCCCTTAAGACGGCCATGAAGGTGAAACCCTGGAAGGAACTCCTGATTGAACAGCGCCCACCCATCCCATAGTGTCCTGCCGGGTGGGCAGGTGGGGGGCGGCGGCAGCAGGGAAGGAGGTCTGGGCAGAGACACAAGGGGCAGGTTCTGCAACTACACACTTCTCTTCAGAAGCTAGCGGGGAAGCCAGACACACAAGGAAAGCTGGGCCGCGCCGATCCCCCTGGAGGGAGGAGCCACGCTGACCTGAGAGGAAATCTCCACTTCCTCTGAGCGCACGGTCACGGCGAGAACACGCACAAACAGGAATCTGGACTAAGTGCGATGCCAGTCTGCTTCTAGATAAGACTTAGAAAATATCCATGCTGGCTTTTGCTTTGAACCCGTGAAGCATTTATAAAAGTCAGACTTAACAGTTACCAGTGCTTGGGGTGGGCCAGGCTACAAAGTGCTGTTGCTGTGAGGGGCGGTGCTGAGACCCCCAAGTCCAGAGACAGCATTCCCATATCCACTCCCTGCCCTCCGGCCCCAAGTCCAAAGGCCCCAGGAGCCCCTAGAAGGCAGAGACAAAGTGGCTCAGTTCCCGTCCAAGGATAGGGCTGGGAAGAGGTGGAGCCTGCCTTCCAGGGGGCCTGGCCAGAGCTCCCCCTTAGAGTCAACCTTCTAGAACATTTCTTTTCCCTCTGCAGGTTTTGTGTTAGTCATTGGACTGGTGACCTTCTACAGAATCGGCCCCTACACCAACCTATCATGGTCTTGCTATCTGAACATTGGTGCCTGTCTGCTGGCCACCCTGGCAGCTGCCATGCTCATCTGGAACATTCTGCACCGCAGGGAGGACTGCATGGCCCCCCGGGTAATTGTCATCAGCCGCTCACTGACAGCACGGTTCCGCAGGGGGCTGGACAATGATTATGTAGAGTCTCCGTGCTGAAAGCACCCTCCTCAGGACTTCATCTTTATAGCCACTATAATGGATTAGTCTAGAAACTGAAGGACTCACCCTGACTCTGCTTGTACCCAGGCACGGGGTGAGTCTTGGTCATATATACATATGTGTGTGTATATATATATATATATATATATATATATGTATGTATGTATGTATGTATGTGTGTGTGTACAATGCTCGTGCACACTTATGTTATACATGAATATGTCAAGTGCCACCCGTTTCTGACACCATCTTCCCCAGCCAGTCCACTGCAGCGTCACATCATGCTCGGCTGAAGGGTGGGGACAGGAAGCTGGGCAGGGGCGGCAGTGGTGTGGGTGCCCTGCTCTCTGCCTTTGCTTGGGATTAATTTATTCTGGATCTGCTTAGGAGGACACCCCAGTTATATTTTACTTTCATAGAGCAGAATACCCAGGAAGCTTTCCATGAGGTCTCTACAGTATTTCTTTATTAAGTTAGACTTTATAACCAGATGGTAATGGCTTTATGCCAGAATCAAATTAATAGTGTACGTTTTGTTCCTGGTTATTTTTCTAAGTTAAAATAAACTCAAACCTCTTATCTCTACCTAAAACTTGTATTTTATCCATCCATCCCACTATGTGGGGGAACAGAATCTGATCAGTTTTTCTGTGTTTTTCGCAAGATGATACTAAGAAAGAGTTAAAAGGTCTTCACTGAAGAGCATATACCCTAATCCATGGCTCTGGGCAACCAAATCTCAAAAAATCCACATTTCTGGCTGGGTGAGATGGTGCATGTCTGTAACCCAGCTACTCAGGAGGCAAAGTCTGGGAAGAATGAGGTTTGACGTAGAACATTAGTGAGACTCCATCTACCAATAAGCTGGGGACGTGTTTGTCATCCAGTTATGTAGGAAGCATGAATAAGAGGATCAAAGTCCAAGTCAGTCTGAGGAAAAACTTAAGGTCCTATTAAAAAAATAGCTAAAGCAAAAGGATGCAGGGCACTCAGGTGATAAACTACCTGTCTAGCAAGTGCAGGGCCTGGAATTTAAACCCAAGTACAGGTAACAAAAAGAAAAATTTCGGCTGGGCACTACTGACTCTTGCCTGTAATCCGAGATACTAAGGAGGCTAAGATCTGAGGATCACTGTTCAAAGCCAGCTCAGGCAACAAAGTCCGTGAGACTCCTATCTCCAATTAACCACCAGAAAACTGGAAGTGGCGCTGAGACTCAAAGTGGAAGAGTGCAAGCCTTGAGCCAAGAGTTTAAGGACAGCACCCAGGCCCTATATTCAAGCCCTACAAACAACAACAACAACAAAAAAGAAGTTATAGAGAAAAAGTTTACATTCCTAGAGTCTCTGAACACCATGGTGTGGGATGAAAATCAACATGAGCAGAGTAGTAGGGAACAAGTAAGTGTGTTGCTTTTGAGTGTCCCTTTAGTTAAATGCTGGATTGGTTCTGATACCTCAATCCAAAATGCCTCAGGGGGCTGGGAAGGTGGCTCAGTGGTAGAGCGCTTGCCTTGCATGCATGAGGCTCTGGGTTCGATTCCTCAGCACCACATAAGCAAAAAAAGAAAAAAAGCCGGAAGTGGCGCTATGGCTCAAGTGGTAGAGCGCTAGCCTTGAGCTGAAGAGCTGAGGGACAGCGCCCAGGCCCAGAGTTCAGGCCCCATGACTGGACCCCCCCCCCCAAAAAAAAAAAAAAACCAAAATGCCTCAGGAAGGCACAAAACCTGAGAGCTAACCTGGGAAAGGGGAGGTAGGGTGGTTAACCTGCCTAACAGAACGCAAGGCTGTAACAAATCTGGTAAATTCCTTCTCTGGCCAGTGCTGTATTGTGTGACCATGGCCACCAGGGGGCAGTGTGGGAGGAGAAGCTGATACTGGTGGAGAAAGCTCAAAGCCAGATGTGGATCATCGATTATCTGGTTGCTGCTCCTCTGCAAATGTCTAGCTCTGTCACTTACAAGCCTCTGTGGAATTGAAAGCGATCCCTTTAGATTCTCTCTCTCTCTTTTTTCTTTTGCTGGCACTGGGGCTTGAACTCAGGGCCTGGGCGCTGTCCCTGAGCTTGTGTCAAGGCTTGTGCTCTACCACTTGAGCCACAGCACCATCTCTGGCTTTTTCTGAGTAGTTTATTGGAAAGATAAGAGTCTCACAGACTTTCCTTCGTGGGCTGGCTTTGAACCACGATCCTCAGATCTCATCCTCCTGAGTAGCTAGGATTACAGGTGTGAGTCACCGGCAACTGGATTCCCTTTAGATTATGAAGTTCATACTATGCCAAGGATTTGTCTTTAGTCGTAACAAATGGTGAACTGGTGGTGCTTTAAACACATCAGGTAACTGATAATGCCCAACAAGCACTCATGCTATCTATGACCCACTCACTGCCCACGGTACAGCACCCTGAAAGACCACAGAATTGGGCCTTCCTTCTACCTGACTCGAAAGCCCTTCCAATTGCAGGAGGCTCTGGCGTCACTGGCGTAGATGGATAGTGGTCCAGGGTCCCATGCTATCCTGAGTATTTTGTTGTTTTTTTTTTTTTGTCGGTCATGGGACTTGAACTCTGGGCCTGGGCGCTGTCCCTCAGCTCTTCAGCTCAAGGCGAGCGCTCTACCACTTGAGCTACAGCGATCCTCAGATCTCAGCCTCCCGAGTAGCTAGGATTACAGGCGTGAGCCACCAGTGCCCGGCTTATCCTGAGTATTTTGAAATACACCTTCCCTACTACAAAATCATCATTGCAAATGGAGTTCCCTCTGAGCAACTTAATCTTACAACATTTTCCCTCCACAGTATCAATCTTCTCTAGTTTTTCTTTTTCTTTTGGTCATGGGGCTTGAACTCTAGGCCTGGGCACAGTCCCTCAGCTTTTCAGCTCAAGGCTAGCACTCTACCACTTGAGCCATAGCAGCACTTCACCACTTCTGTTTTTTTATTGGTTTATTGAAGATTATAGAGTCTCATGGATTTTCCTGCCTGGGCTGGTTTTGAACTGTGATTCTCAGATCTCAGCCTCCTGAGTAGCTAGGATTACAGGCGTGAGCCACCAGCACCTGGCCTTCTCTAGTTTTTCTACCCTTTTGAGATTAAAATTTGATAAGTACTCTTGCCCAGAGTTACTGAATTACCTCTGCAATGGAGAGAAAGGTACTTGCTGGACAGCTCCTAAATGATGCCATCTTTTATAATTTTAATTGCATTTCACCTCTGTTTTAGTGTTTATGTACTGACACTTTTTAGCAGAATTTAACACTTACAGAACTTCCAACTAGGAAGTACCCTGAACACTTTCTAATGAACAAAACAGTTAAGATAATAGCCTAAGAACTTCTGGTACCACAGAGCAAAAGTATCAGGCTCACCTTCTCCACCAAATGCACCTGCTCTGGGAATGGTGTACGCATGCCCTGCTCTCAGAGCTCCACAGCTTTTCACTGAGTGAAAAGACCACTAAATGTACAATGACACAGTCAGTAAAGGGTTAACGACATAAACTCAAATTGAGTAGGCCTAAGAAAAATAAAGCCTGTGGGACACGTGCCTCCAGGAATGGAATCCTTACCTTTTGATGAGTTTGATAGATTTGAAAGCTTCATCCATGTCTCCAATGGTGGCGAAGAAGCTGAAATTGAGCATGGCATCTCGAGTGGGCTTGTCGCAGTCTTCCAGCCCCACAAAGTCTCGCAGAGGTTTCTTGGCCACCATCTGGGGAATCTGGTGGTGATCAGAATCCACCTTGTCTTCGGTTCCTGCCTCTCCAGGCTGGAGGAGAAAATCCCAATTTGCTTGTCAGTCATGTGCAAAGGTACGTCTAACTCTTGGTCGCTTCTACATTTATGTCATCCTGGGAAAAATCCACCTGCAGGCAGGCCCAGGCTAAATGGTCCTCTCAAGGTGCTAGAAAACCTTTAGAGTCACTGGAAATGATCCGAACTCCAGTCTCTAGTCTCAAATAACAAGTAAACAAAGGTTGTTGAGATGAACTCTTTATTGAGCCTCTAATTCACTAACAGCAGAGTCTCAGCAATTAAAAATGGCTTTTGCTAGCCAAGTATGGTAGCTCAGACCTATAATCCTAGCTACTAGGGATTAGAGACTAGGAGGATCAAGTTTTAAGGCCAATCCTGCTAAAAAGTTCGCAGGATCTCATCTCAACCAATGTGTGTTGTGCTGTGCACCTGTGGTTCAGCTATGCAAGAACATAAATAGGTGCACTTTGCCCAGGCTGGAGCCCAGCTCTGCAGGCGGAGGTGATTAGTTATGCTACACCCTGCCTGGACCAGGTCCCTCAACAGTCCGTACCTCTCACTTCTGAATTCTGTGTGTGCTGTCAGTCATGGGTGTTGTCCCTGAGCTCTTCAGCTCAAGACAAGGACTCTACTCTACCATTTGAGCCACAGCACCACTTGCAGGTTTCTGGTGGCCAATTGGAGATAAGAGTCTCACAGCCTTTCTTGCCCAAGCTGGCTTTGAACCATAGTCCTCAGATCTCAGTCTCCTGAGTAGCTAGGATGACAGGCGTGACCACTGGCGCCCGGCTTCTCTGTGTGCTTCTGAAGACTAGCCCATGCTAGCCTTTAGTGTGCAGTCCTCGGGTCTCACTTTCCCAAGGCTGGGACTATGGGTGTGCACTATCGGTGACTTCCTCTGGCTCAGTTCTGAATAACTCAGCTTCACTTCTCTTTTGAAGTTGACCTGCAGCTCCAGTGCCCAGGCCCGGGGAAGGGTGGTGGGCCTCGTCAGGCCTGGCTGTGCCTTCCCAGGCACAGAACAGAACAGAACAGGACAGGACATAAATAAAAGCCCTGAGGTAGCTCAGTTTAGGGAGGCTGAGTTTTGGGCCCACAGATTTTAAACTCTCAAATGGGAAGCTAAAGCGTTTGATCTAAATGAGTGGGAAACTGTCAGGAAACGTACAGAGAAACCAGTGAGACTTTATCCACAAAAAAAAGCCTGCTCCACTATAATGCACGGCAGCCAGACTTCCCATCATGAGCCCCACCAGCCCTGTTAGGGTCTCATTAGAAGCCACTTCACTGAGAACACCTTGCGGAAATCAACAGCTGTGAGAGGTAAGGACTAGTTATGTCAAGCCGTGACTGTGTGATCACCGTCACACCGTACAGGCTCTAGGGATAAGAGCTGCTGGATTATCGCCCATACCACCCGAAGGAGCACGCGCTGCACACCTGGGTGCAACGTAACAGGAATTTGCACGTAGGCAAATACATAGGCAGTAACTATTTATTTATTCCTGTATATATGCATGCACGTACGTGTACATGTGTATGTGTGTTGTTCATTCAAACTTGAGAACCTCCTGCTTCCAGCTCCAGGGTGCTGAGATTACAGGTGTGTTCCACTATGCCTGACCATAAAGTAGGTAGCCTTTAGAAGAACCAAATGCCTCATGGCTATTCTTCAGCATTGCTTTTACAGCTAAACAAACAATCCTCCCCACACTGCAAACACAGGTAACTAAGCACACTGTCCACAGACATCAGGGACAGGGCTGGGCAGGCCACAGGTCCACCCAGGCTGCAGGTGCACATGGGACCTGGAGTTGGCAGACTCCTGGCAAGCTTTGCTAGGTGATGTGGGGCCCTGCTCAAACAAAACAGCCCCAGGGGCTCAGCAAAGCTTTCTACTGGGTGGGCAGTGCACATACAACACAGTGGAACACGCAGGACAAGTCTGGAGGAAAGGACAAAGTCAAGGGAACACACTGTAACCTGGCTCTGTACTTACGACTGTGCTGTACAGGCCTCCTCTCTGGAACAACAACTGTGAGTGCGGGTACAGATGCGAGGTGAGAATGAGAGAGGAGAGATGTATGAGTGTGGGAAGGACGAAAACCACAACGTGGCACTAATGTGAAGAACTTAACAGAAAAAATGATAAGTTTTGTTTTTTGTCAGTTGTGGGGCATGAACTTAGGGGCTGGTCACTGTCTCTGAGCTCTTTTGCTCAAGGTTAGTGCTCTATCACTTTGAGCCATAGCACCATTTCCAGTTTTCTGGTGATTAACTGGAGATTAGAGTCTCATGGACTTTCCTGGTTCCAAACCTCGATCCTAATAAACTCTCAGCCTCCTGAGTAGCTACGGTAATAGGTGTGAGCCACCAGCACCCAGCTGATAGAAAGAATTTTAAAGAACTTTACTATTTGATTTCTCAAATCAAAGAGACATTAAAGCACATAAGAAATACAAAGTAGCTGGGAGCCAGTGGCTCATACCTATAATCCTACCCACTCAGGAAGCTGAGAGCTGAGGATCATAGTTCAAAGCCAGCCTGGGCAGGAAAGTCTATAAGACTCTTATCTCCAATAAAGCACCAGAAAACTGGAAGTGGAAGTGGTGCTGTGGCTCAAGCAGTAGAGCACTAGCCTTGAGCTGAAGGGCCGAGGAACAGCATCCAGGCCCAGGGTTCAAGCCATACTACCACAACCAAACCAACCAAAAGAAAAAGCAAAGTAAGAATGAAATTTAGAAAACCATCAGCCCAGTGGTTGGAAAATCTATTTAAAATGAGGCCGTCAAGGAAGGCCGCACAGACAGAGCAGCGAGTCCTTGAGCTTGCTAAGTCACAAGAACTCTTCCTTCCTCATCTTCATGAAGATCAACTCCATTTCAATGTACATACAAATATAATACATAAGATGTTCATATGCCACCCTCTAGTGACTGTGCAATGCCATACGTATGGCATTACGTAATGACTTGGACACATACCTTTTTTGTGAAGTAATAGTGGGGTATTTCCACCCCCAGGAGGGTCTGGTAGGCAGAGGGAAGGGGGAAGCTGTCATGGAGCAGGAAGCCATGCTCTTCAGAAGCGAAGAATGACAAAATCAAAACACCTTCCTGAGAGAAAGGACACTAATTATTCCAGTTTTCATATTCTTCTTGGTTTTTATTTTTATTGCCAGGGTGTTTTATGAAACCCAGAAAACACAGGAAGGAGTGCGCACAGACATAGCCAGGCTCCCCTTCGGGGCCTGACCTCTACACCTCCCTGCCAGGGCTTCTCAGCCCTCATCAGCCCGTGCTGAAGAACCAAGATGCTTCCCAGAGGGATGCACCTTGTAAGTCTGTGACAAGCAGACCCTGGGGATCCCTTCTACCTGAACTGGTAGAGGAAGCTAAGATCTGGTTCAAAGCCAGCCTGGGCAGGAAAGTCTGTAAGACTCATCTCCAATTAACTGCCAGACAACCAGAAGTGGCGTTGTGGCTCAAGTAGTAGAGCGCTCGCCTTGAGCTGAAGAGCTGAGGGACAGCGCCCAGGCCCAGAGTTCAAGCCCCACGACAACAACAACAAAAAGAAAGCCAAGGGCAACACAGGCTTTCTGCTTTGCTTTGGAGGACTAGTGAGAGTTGGGCCTTATGGTGCGCAGGAATTTCTGAATCGGAACTAGTAAGGGGTGAGAAGGTAGACCTTTCCACATGGCAGTGTGCTTACAACTGCACGTTACCCTCACAGAAGATGAAAGGAACTCAATCAAATGGCCAGGAAATAACCTTCCCACTAACATGCCGTCTCCTTTCACTCTGCTAGGTAGTTTTCATTGCTCCCTGGCCCTAACAGCATAATTCCTCTGCCAATTTTCTTTGTTTTTCTCATTCAATGACAGAGAAGATATCTCAACATTTTCCCACCTCGCATTTAGGATCCAGGCCTGAGTTTGCTCTTGAGAACCTCAAGGCACTGACACCAGCTACTGAACCTACAGCAGACTGTAACCATAAACATGAGTGGAGTAATCTGGCTGGAGCCCAGTCCTGTGGGCTGACCTGCGCCAGCTGGCTGGCGTGGGAATGTGGGGCCTGACGCTCCAGTGTCACTTCATTCAATGGGACACAGGAAGCAGATAGTCTTCTCCACATGAATGAGTTTTCCTACTCTCTCTCCCATGAGCCCTGTCACGAAGATGTGATGCAGTAAAGCAGGAGGTACCGAGCGTCTGCTGCTGTCCTCCAGGGGGGGCTGCCGCTCTGCAGCCTGCGGCGATGCTCCATGCGCCTCCTGCACAGCCTCACACACAAAAAGCCGCGGCTCGCTCTGATCCCAGAAATGGCTTACAGGAATGTAATTTGTCAGACTCTCATCCGCAAAGACACGGTTCCTAAAACAGAAGAGAAGATCCACCTTGAACTCTGAGAAGAGCATTTTTGTTAACACTACCCATAGCCACGGAGGAGGGCCTCAGCCGGCCACCGTGATGGTGGCCCTTTGCACCCAACATGAGCGTGTGTCCTGTAGGAACACTCAGGAACACTCATTCAGACTTTCAGGCATCATATGAGTCTTCAAGTTCAGTGAGGTCCAGTTTGATGACATGTAGGTCTGGAGATCTTAACTCAGGCCTTACGCTTGCTAGACAAGTATTCTACCTTTGAGCATCCCCCATGCTCACTGTCCTTTTTTTGTTGGCCAGTTTTGGGCCTTGAACTCTGAACCAAAGCACTGTTCCTAAGCTTTTTTTTTTTTTTGGGTCCGGTCGTGGGGCCTGAACTCTGGGCCTGGGTGCTGTCCCTCAGCTCTTCAGCTCGAGGCTAGCGCTCTACCACTTGAGCCACAACGCCACTTCCGGCTTTTTTCTTTTTGCTTATGTGGTGCTGAGGAATCAAACTGAGGGCCTCAGGCATGCAAGGCAAACACTCTACCCACTGAGTCACCTTCCCAGCCCCTCCTGAGCTTCTTTCACTCAAGTTTAGTGCTCTACCACTTGAGCCAAAGCACTACTTCCAGCTTTTTCAGTAATTTATTGGAGAGAAGAGGCTCACAGACTTTCCTGCCTGGACTAGCTTCAAACCATGACCCTCAGACCTCAGCCTCCTGAGTAGCTAGGATTACAGGTTTGAGTCACCAGCTCCTGGCTTTTGCTTTTTGTCTGTATTACTAGTAACTGTTGTAAGGTCCTCTGAAGTTTGGAAAGTAACTTAGCAAACAACCTGACTGGAAGTTGAGAAGCAAAAACTGTTCTCAACAAAATCCTCCCGCCACATTTACTTGTTAGTCTCGTGCCCGTTAAAGGAGAGTGTCTCTCGCTGGTCAATCTGCCCAGTCTTAAAGTCGAAGACAGTCACCATGTCCATCTCAACGTCATAGAAGCAGAGTTTGGAATCAGGGCTGTTGTCAGTCTAGAAAAGAGAAGACAGGACAGCGTTGTCTGGCCTGTGACCCTGGCTCTATATAATGCACGAGAGAAACACCCTGCTGTTAGCCACGCTGCCTTCCAAGGTAGAACACTCTCAAGACTCAAAAAAGAGAAACTTTCCTTTATCCTCAACAGTTTTGAGATACTACTTTGTTATTTCATGCATACTATATAACTAGAAATTATAAATACACTTTGCATTTGAGCCATACCTCCAGTTTTGGCTTTTTGCTGGTTGACTGGAGATAAAAGTCTTACAGATTTGTTTGCCTGGGCTAGCTTCAAATAATGTGGAAGGTAGGGAGAAGAGATGAAGGAAGGGTTGGCCTTGAACTCAAAGAATTACCCAGAAGAGGACACAGCCAGAGCAAGTGGAAGCGAGTAAGATGGGGTCCAGAGCCCCCCACCCCACCCAGACCACAGCAGCAAGGACACATGCAAGCTCACCTTACTGAGCAGGATGCTGATCTTGCTTCCACTGGCATTGCACCGGAGGGAAGAGATGGCCCCCACTCCAGGGAGCAGCTCAGCCAGGTTCTTACAGTTGCAGTGCACCTTGGCCTCCCTGTGGGAGCAGAGGGGGAAGGCATCAATGCCAGGTGCTCTTCACACCTGCCAGCCTTATCCTTCCTTGCGCAAGTCACTGACAGGGCCCTTCCTCTCTGACTGCAGGACGTTGGCTTAGGGTGAGTTCTGCCTAGCAGCTTGCCGCTTCCCATTCTGGCATCACAGATGCCCAGGAGCCAGGCCAGGCCTGGAACGCAGTGTGGGGAGGGGTGCGCTGGGCCAGACCTGGGACACAGCGGGTCTGTGAGGGCCATACTGTTGTTTTCAGCAAATGCTCTCCTTTTGTCAGACAATGCTGCTCCCCACCTTGTGCCTCCCTTTTTACCATGCTGTGGGCCTCTACTTCAGGACAGGGAAAATCCCTCATCCTTCCTCTGCTAGCAACCTCCAGTAGGTCCTGGCTTACTGCCAGAAATGATCCTCAGAATGTAGTGCAGCTCCGTTATATACCTTGTTCCCAAGAGCCCATGTGATGTTTACTCTTCATGTTTCTTTTTTTGTTGTTGTTGGTTGTGGGGCTTGAACTCTGGGCCTGGGCGCTGTCCCTCAGCTCTTCAGCTCAGGGCTAGCGTTCTACCACTTGAGCCACAGCGCCACTTCGTTTTCTGGTGGTTTATTGGGAGATAGGAGTTTCACGGACTTTCTTGGCGGGGCTGGCTTTGAACTGCAATCCTCAGATCTCAGCCTCCTAAGTAGCTAGGATTACAGGTATGAGCCACTGGTACCTGGCTTACTCTTCATGTTTCTTTTTTTTTTTTTTTTGGTCCGTTCGTGGGGCCTGAACTCTGGGCCTGGGCGCTGCTCCTCAGCTCTTCAGCTCAAGGCTAGCGCTCTACCACTTGAGCCACAGCACCACTTCCGGCTTTTTCTGCTTATGTGGTGCTGAGGAATCGAACCCAGGGCCTCATGCATGCCAGGCAAACACTCTACCACTGAGCCACCTTCCCAGCCCATGTTAATTTTTTTTTTTAACGTCTTAGGGTTCACACTTGGTGCAGAGAGCCAGCCTGGCTTTGATGAATACATCAAACAGAAATACCCTGCCCACAAACACCCCCATGCCCTGCCTCCTCCTGCAGTGTAGCCCCTCACACCAAGGCCAAGACCTAAGGCATATTAAAAATGAGGTGGCACAGGAATGTTCAAATCTAAGGAGACTTCTGGCATATAGCTTATTTTCTACCAACATACAGTTAATACTTTAATTTGGACAAAAGCTGTACCTTCGGGAAAGATCGAAGCTTTTGAAGTGAGCTAAGTCTGTCCCCACAACCAGGAAAGTCCCACAGATGTCCAGGATGCAGGGGTTCCCTTCAGACTCAGAAAACAGCAGCAGTTGCTTGACCGTCCCCTGAAGAAAGAGGAAACCAGAATTCAGGACTGCAGCTCCCATGGCTCTCCATTTTTTGTTACTCAACATTCTTGGGTCAGCTGGTGCAGCTCACTGGGCAGAGCACACGGCATTACTGTGGGTAAGGCAGGGACGGGCGCAGCACCCAGGAACCCAAAGATGCCAACTGGCAGGGAAAGAGAGGCCGCAAAGCTGCTCTTTCTGTGCCCTCCCTTTCGTCTTCTCTTATCACTGTACTCTTTACTGTCTGGCTACTCACTAGATGCCAACGCCATGAAAGGGGCCCATCGGACAGTCACAGGGAACCACATGGATTCCAGCGATAAAAATCACAACCTAGCTAAAACTAGCTGTGATCTTGTCACAGAATGCTGCTGCATGTAGTGGCCTGGTGGTGGCCGTGGCTTCCCAAAAAGTATCTCTACTTGAAACCTGTGGATCAGACAGCATTTAGTATTTGGAGACGTGATTAAGGATTTTGGAAAATCATTCTGATTTAGCATGGGCCTTATCCCCAATGAGGAGTGTTTATTTTTCATGCTGGAGATAGAACCCAGGACCTCATTCATGTTAAGAAGGCACTTACTGAGTCAAAGTGTGATTAGACACAAGAAAGAAGACGCAGAAAGACACTGTGTGTGAAGATAGGGCGGCGTGAAGCGAGCGCTCTGCGAGCCAATGACACCGACAATCGCCAGCGAGCGCTCTGCGAGCCAATGACACCAACAGTCGCCAGCGAGCGCTCTGCGAGCCAATGACACCGACAATCGCCAGCGAGCGCTCTGCGAGCCAATGACACCGACAGTCGCCAGCGCTTCTGGCTCCCGGAAGCCCAGAGAGGCAGAAGAGGCTCCCAAAGCAATGAGCCCTGAGAACATCCGGATTCAACAACAGCTTGTAGAACGGAGTAAATTTCTGTTCTCTGAAGCTACGTTGTTTGTGGTGATGTTACAGCAGCCACAGGAAGCTAACACCAAGTTATATTAGAGTCTGGCAACGTGGTGTGGGATACAGACATGGGAAGGGCTGTCTGACTCTACACTGCTCCCCTCCCAGCTTCTCCCTCACACAAGGAACGGCCCATCTGGAGACACTCAACCTTGAAGCTGAGCAAACACTGAGTCTCATTTCACAGCCCTGTGTATTCAAAGGCCAGCAAAGTGGTCCTTTTCACTGCCAAAGGCACTATCTAGCCCTGCTTCCCAGTTTCAGAGGTCCCAATAGCCATGAATGAAGTGGCTTCCTTAGAATCCACTTGGACGAATCACTTGGTGGGAAATCGGATAGAGGCAGACAAAGTCAACAAAGGCTCTGGCTCAATCTAGAGAAAGAATCTGGGACTGCTCTGGTCTTCTTCATTATCACAATTCACAGCAGCCACTTACCTGCCAGGTCCGAACTTGAACTCGGTTTGGCTCCACTGTATAAACACTTTCCTCATACATCGCTAACACAGGGGACTCACACAGGAAGGAACCTAGAATGAAAGATAAGCACTGACCCAGCAGCAGCTGGTAATTCCAGAACATCCAGGAATCAGGGAGCCCAGGCAGGTTGGCAAGCTGCGGGTCTTGTGGTTTTCAATGATGTTGACTGAAATCAATAGGCTGTGTTGTGTGAGGCCCTGGCAGCATAGACCAGAGCCCCAGTGTGGGCAGGGAAACTGATGTGAGGATCACCCCATGTGCCAACACCCTGCGGGTATAAGGAAACTCCCACCTGCATTCCGTAAGGTGGTTCCAGAAGGCTCAAAGATTGCTATCTGTTTTCCATTCCACACAGCCACAGCATCCTAAGACAAACATGTCCAAAAGTAAAGGTCAGGAAGAGTGGATGCAGACTACAGACACCACACACTGCCAAAGCCTGCCCCCCTCTCTCCCCTGCAGGGTCCGCACCTCAGCCCAGCATTGGGCCACTGTATCTCCCACAGACAAAATGCCCCCGAGTTTTGATGATTGCTTTCTTTATAAATATGACACACATGGAGACTCAGAAAGGCAATCCAGGATGGAACTGGATGTGGAGGCTCCTTGCTATCCTGAATCCCCCCAACCAATGAGTGGGTGTTGTTGAAGCTCTGCGTGTGACCCCACCAGCTGCCCCGGGAGTCACCTTGGTGACAAACACTCCGCTGATATGCATGTCTGTGCGCAGGCTGTGCGAGCTCCCCGTGGACAGGAAGCACACGTTGAGTAAACTGGGAGAGATCTGTACGGCAGCCACTTGCTGGTTGAAGTGTGAGGACATGGCCTGTTCACTGAGGATGGACACGGAGCTGATGGTGCTCACCGCCAGAAGATTCTTTCTGGAGCCCCACTGCAGTCCAGTGTGCAAAGAAAAAGAATAAGACATGTGAGAAGCTCATCTAACAAGAGGTTCAAAGTAGCTGCTACAGATACTCTCATTACAATAAGCCATGCTTGATCGCATGAGGGAAGGTGTATAGTCATACATGTTGTTGGAGACAGTACATCAATAAAGGGAAATAAATTATATATAAAAAATCAAAAGCCCAAGAAAAATACAGCATATGTTCATACAGAAAGTCATATAACAAACGTCACAGCAGCATCATTTGGTTACTGTCTGAAATATCTATGAGCCGATGAACAGATAAGCAGACTGTACTCCAGTCATGCGATGATATATAACTCAAGCATAAAAACCGAACCCTGACAAGTGACCCGGCATGGAGGAAGTAGAAAACATGGTGCTCAGTGAGAGCAGCAGCCACAGGGACAGCAGGTGACATGATTCCACTGTGGTGCAATGTTCAGAATAGGAGACTCCAGAGAGACACAAAATAGATTACAAGCTTCCTAGGGCTGAAAAGGGAAATGGAGAAGGGGTATGGACTCCAGACTGTCCCCCCCTCCCCCTCCTGCCCCCTGGCCTTGCCAATTGGTCGTGGGGCTTGATCTCCTGGCTTGGGCGCTGTCCCTCAGCTCTTCAGCTCAAGGAGAGCGCTCTACCACTTGAGCCACAGCACCACTTCTGGTTTTCTTGTGGTTAATTGGAGATAAGTCTCTCAGACTTTCCTGCCTAGGCTGACTTTGAACTGCAATCCTCAGATCTCAGCCTCCTGAATAGTTAGGATTACAGGCGAGAGCCACCAACGCCTGGCATGAATGTTTTTACAATGATCAAAATGTTCTAAGATTTATTGTGGAGAAAAAAAATTAATCATGGAGGTATCTGAAGAATTTGTTTTTGGGGGTCCAGGCATGGGGCCTGAACTCTGGGCCTGGGCACTGTCCCTCAGCTCTTCAGCTCAAGGCTAGCACTCTACCTCTTGAGCCACAGCGCCACTTCCGGCTTTTTTCTTTTTTGCTTATGTGGTGCTGAGGAATCGAACCCAGGGCCTCATGCATGCAAGGCAAGCGCTCTATGAAGAATTCTATGAAGATACTAAAAACCATTTGGCTGGGTGCCAGTGGCTCAGGCCTGCAATCTTAGCTATAAAGGAGGCTGAGATCTCACAATTGCCATTTGAAGCCAGCCTGGGCAGAAAAATCCCCATGAGACTCTTATCTCCAATAAATTACTCAATAACGGGAAATGGTGCTGTGGCTCAAACGGTAGAGACTAGCCTTGAGTGCAGAGAGGCTCAGGGAGAGCACCCAGGCCCTGAGTCCAAGATCCAGGACTGGCAAAAACAAACAAACAAAAACCATGCCTGGCGCTGGTGGTTCATGCCTATAATCCTAGCTTACTCAGGAGGCTGAGATCTGAGGATTGTGGTTCAAAGCCAGCCCAGGCAGGAAAGTCAGTGAGACTCATCTCCAATTAACCACCAAAAGTCAGAAGTGGCACTGTAGCTCAAATGGTAGAGTGCTAGCCTTGAGCTGAAGAGTGCAGGGACAGCTCTCAAGCCCAGAGTTCAAGCCCTACAACTGACAAAAACAGGTGAATCGTATCAGAGATAGAAAGATGGGTAATAGGGGCTGGGAAATTGGCTCAGTAGTAGAGTGCTTGCCTCGAATGCATGAGGCCCTGGGTTCAATTTCTCAGCACCACATAAGCAAAAAGAAAAAAGCTGGAAGTGGCACTGTGACTCAAGTGGTAGAGCGCTAGCCTTGAGCTGAAGAGCTGAGGGACAGCGCCCAGGCCCAGAGTTCAGAGTTCAGGCCCCACAACCGGACCCCCCCCCAAAAAAAAGGAAGAAATAGAAAGAAAGAAGAAAGAACGATGGATAACAGATGGACAGAAACGTATTTATACAGGCTTCTAGTCCCTCATCTGAAATTCTGAAACCCAAAAGACACCGACCTATCTACCTATCTGTCTTGCTATGAAGTCTAGGTTGGTCTTCAGCTCCTGTTTCACACCCTGGCCTCCACAGTGTGGGGATGTAAGGCATTACAGCACACACCTGGCTGCTGTGCTCCGCCTTAAGCTTTGTTACTGTTAGTTTTTTTTCAAATATACTCTAACATAATATTATTGGTTATATAGCCTTAAATCATTGGTAGAAATAGGTCCAAAGCCAATTCCTTCCTCCATTTTGTGCAGCAGAAAAATGGCATATTAAGCACTCTGCAGAGCTATACCTTTATTTGTGTGATGTTTCCTTCAAGCTCAGTGGGCGTCCGGAGGGCCCACGCATCCTTTCCTTCTACCCCATGGCTGCCTGGAAGGCTGGGCACTTTTCTCCACATGGCTATTTGCCCTTTACTGGTACCAGCTGCCAGAAGACCTAGGGGTGAAAACAACGTGCATGGGAATTGAGTTGAAAAGTGGATTAAGTCAGGTGCTGGTGGCTCACACCTGTAATCCTAGCTATTTAGGAGGCTGAGATCTGAAAATCACAGTTCAAAGTCAGCTCAGGCAGGAAACTTCATGAGACTCCTATCTCTAATTAACCACAAAAAGCTGGAAGTAGAGTTGTGGCTCAAGTGTTGGTGCACTAGCCTGTTGAGGCTGAGTTCAAGACCCAGTACGTGTGCACATGAGCGTGCATGCAAAGAAAGTATTGTTGTTTTTTGTTTGGTCATGGGGCTTGAACTCTGGGCCTGGGTGCCGTTCCTCAGCTCTTCAGCTCAAGGCTAGTGCTCTACCAATGTGAGCCACAGCTCTACTTCGGGTTTTCTGGGTGGTTTATTGGAGATAAGAGTTTCATGGCTTTTCCTGCCCGGGCTGGCTTTGAACCGTGATGCTCAGATCTCAGCCTCCTGAGTAGCTAGGATTACAGGTGTGAACACCCAGCACCTGGCTCCAGTCTGGCATCTTTGCTGGTAAATAGGAAATTTATTACCAACGCTGACTTGAACTGTCAATCCCCTGATCTCAGGCCACATAAGTAGCTAAGACTGTAAGTGAGAGCTACTGCTGCTGGCCAGGTTTTGTTTCTTTCATGAGAAGTCAAGCAATCTCACCTTTGGCTTTACAGTAACAAACACAGTTTATGTTTTCTCCTTTTTCAAAGCCAAACTTCTCCTCTGGACTTAGTATATAATTTTCTCCTCGTTCCAAGTCCCAGAATCTGCAAGGGAAGAGGAAAGCGCCGTCAAGGCTGTGTTAGAGACCTCCCTCTCCCCTTCCCTCTGCTCAAAAGAGTTGAACCTGTGCAGCAAACTTAAGACTGGGCAAAGGCTAGAGTGTCCAGATTCGTAGTATAAAAGAGAAGCCGGGTACTGGTGGCTCACGCCTGTAATCATAGCTACTCAGGAGGCTGAGATCTGAGGATCACAGTTTAAAGCCAGCCCGGGGGGCTGGGAAGGTGGCTAAGTGGTAGAACACTTGCCTTGCATGCATGAGGCCCTGGGTTCGATTCCTCAGCACCACATAAGCAAAAAGAAAAAAGCCGGAAGTGGGGCTGTGGCTCAAGTGGTAGAGCACTAGCCTTGAGCTGAAGAGCTGAGGGACAGCGCCCAGGCCCAGAGTTCAGGCCCCATGACTGGACCCAA
>NW_012267230.1:15560899-15566918 GCF_000151885.1 Dipodomys ordii | reverse complement strand
CTCACGGTCTCTCCTGCCCGGGCTGGCTTTGAACCGCGATCCTCAGATCTCAGCCTCCTGAGTAGCTAGGATTACAGGCGTGAGCCACCAGCGCCCGGCTCTGGCAGAATTTTCTAGAAGCATGCATTTGAATGGAGATAAGCTCTTACCTGAGGACAGCTTCCCCTATGGCCATCACAAGAAGGCTGCCCTCAATCAAAGCGATGTCTGCCCGGTGACCGGTTTTCCCACTCAGCTTCACCTGTATGAGGACAACACACTTGAAGGAAGCCTGTGACCCCTGCTGCGATGCCAGCTCCAGATTCTGTGAGCCTGGCATCTGGGCTTCAGACGCACCAGGTAGAGGGAGCACAGGACAAACCATGCAAATGGAGATGTGAACTTGTTTTTCAAGATGTATAGGTGAAACAAACAGCAACTGGCATGCCAGGTGACAGTGGCTCAGTATGTGGCCCAGGGCAGGCATTTCTAGGGTGCTCTCCTCAGTCCTCACAATGTGTCTAGGCATGTCTCACTACTGCTATCTTGCTGAGAGCCATGCTACTTTAAAGCCAATGCTATGGCCTGAACTATGTTCTCCAAAATTTAAACACTGAAGCCCCAACCACTCATGAGAATGTATGCAAAGACTGGACCTTTAGGAGGGAATTAGGCCCAGTGAATTCCTAAGGGAGGATGGAGCCCTGGTGCAGCGAGGGTGGCATTCTGTCATGCTCCACGGCGTGTGAGCTAGTCCACTGAGTGGCTGCAGTCCAGGAGCTAGTGCAGGCTCCCCCAATACTCCTTCCACTTACTCAATTACTGGAAAACCTTCTGTTTCCCTTACCTGTATGGACTGACCAACCCATGGTAGAAAGTAAGCTTGAATAGCCAGTTTAGCTGCCCCTGAACCATGGCTGCAGCTGTCCAGTCTTGCTCATCAAGACAGAAAGAACACTCAAGGTAGGCATGAGAACTTGGCCCCCAATTCTCAGCATGAGCCCATTTTCCTACTTGCCTTCATCACTTCTTCAGCCTCCCCCTCAGGTGTCACCACGTACAGGGACAGTAGAAGCTTCTCTGTGACCACCACCAGTGCCTCTCTCTTCTCAATGTAGAAGAGTGTCTGGATGGCGCTGTCTGTGGATGCCACCTGGGTGGTCTTACCCTTCTCATCCACATAGTGCACCGACCCTGGGGACAGAGGAGGGTCACTTTAGGGGCCCTGGGTTATCTGGGTTTCCATGACACTCACACGCAGCCATTTCTATCTACTTAAGGACAGTTCCAAAATAAGACATCTTCATTATAAGAATTTAGAAAGAGCACATTTGATGGTGCGATATCTATTTTATCAGCCTAGGTGTCCCTGTAACTCCTTTCCCATTGTGCTTGTGGAGGGTCGTGGTGTCTGCTGACCACACTGGCTCTACAGCTTAGTGACTCATGTCATTGCCGTTGCTACGCAGGTTTATCCACACCCTCCCTGTACCTGTGCTTTCAGGGAAGGCCCTTCCTGCCCCACTGCTGCTGTACTGCTCGTGTGCTCTCTGATTTCGTGCCAGGTCTCTCTGTACCCCCTTCACTTCTCCTTGTCTAAGCTGTAGAAGGCAGCTTAGAGAGAAAGTCCTAGAGTGGCCTTTTTCAATGTCCGGATTTCTCTACCTCCTGCCCTGCATTAGACTGTTGCTCCAACAACAACTAGCCTTGTCTTGGCGTCCTTTCTTCCCTCCTGAGTGTTTAACCGTGGTGGTGAGACCAGTTCAAGGATGGGGGATTGCTGTGGCTCATGCAAAACTTGACTTACTAAATGGAAAAATTCAAGATTATCTTGGCTAGGGCTGGGAAGGTGGCTCAGTGGCAGAGTGCTTGCCTTGCATGCATGAGGCCCTGGGTTCGATTCCTCAGTACTATATAAGCAGAAAAAACGGGAAGTGGTGCTGTGGCTCAAGTGGTAGAGCACTAGGAAGAGCTGAGGGACAGCGCCCAGGCCCAGAGTTCAAGGCCCATGACCAACACCCCCCCCCAAAAAAAAAAGATTATCTAGGCTAGTTAGAATAATAACTGTTACTAAAATCCTGATCAGACTTCTCTTAACATGCTTTACTCCTGTAATCACAAACCATGTTCCTTACCATCAGTCAGACTGACAAAGAACGACAGCCCATCTTGAGACCCCATCTTCAGCAAACTTCCGAAGCCACTTTTCCTCCAGTTAAACATGTCCAAGGCTTTCTCATCACCACTCACTGCTGCCTTTGCCAACTGAACCAAGTCTCTGAGAATAAACAAAAAGGCAGTCAGTGATGGTGCACCTACTGCAGAAATGAACTCTGCCTTGCTGAAAGGAAACCAACAAAAAGAAGAAAATAAAGGCAGTCAGGATTCCTTTGAGTGACAGGGGGCTGGGAACCACCCTCCCTCCAGTCAGGAGCCGCACCCCTGCCTGCAGGATGGAGAAGACACACCTCCCTCCAGTCAGGAGCCATACCCCTGCCTTCAGGACAGAGGAGACACACCAGATGCTCAGGAGTCTCGGGCTTAATACTTACTCGCCAGGAGGGGGCAGCCGGAAGATGCAGTGGGTGAGGTGCTTCCCATACTCATGCTTCAGCAGGGGTGTCCCCTGCACACGGCCCCGCTGGTCCAGTCTCCACAGGAGCAGGACACCAAGCTGCAAGACACCAATTGCATGGGTGAGCAGACATCTTTATAGAACGGACTAGGAGGAGGTGAAAGGTCAATGACCCAGCAAAATACAGGCTGGTCCCTAGCTCAAGAAATTAGAGCTAGGCATCAGTGGCTCAATCCCGTAATCCTAGCTACTCAGGAGGCTGAGATCAGTGGATTGAGGTTCAAAGCCTTCCTGGGGCAGAAAAGTCTGTGAGACTTTCTTCTTCTTGTTCATAGACTTTTCTGTCCAGGCTGGCTCTGAACTGAGATCCTCAGATCTCAGCCTCCTGAGTAGCTAGGATTACAGCCAGCAGGCATTGGCTTCTGAGTTATTCTCCTCCCCCTTTTACTGTCAAGGTGATGTACAGAGGGGCTACAGTTACATAACTAAGGTAAGAAGTACATTTCTTGTCAAAACTTGTTACCTCTGATCTGAGACTCTTATCTCCAATAAACTACTCAGAAAAAGCCAGAAGTGGTGCTGTGGCTCAAGTGGTAGAGCACTATCTTGAGCACAAAGTGGCTCTGGGATACACCCCAGGCTCTGAGTTCAAGCCTCAGGACCGGTAAAAAATAAAGAAAAAGAAAATTATGGAACAATTACATGTGTACCATGGAATAAAAACTATTCAAAAGAAAAACAAATCAGAAACTCTTCTTTGCACCTCCTTTTATCACTTGGAGATAGCAAGTATTATTTGTTCAGCTCTTTATAATGCACTGTTAATTTTGGACTAGATTCCAGTTACTAAAAACAGTGAAATTTCCACTTACGATAGCCAGTTTTCCCTATCATTACATTACAAATAGTACTAGTACATTTTAATAATTTGTACAAGTGTACAATAATTACGGTACATTTTTAGAATAAACTGATATTACATTATTATTAACTAATGTACACACTTCACTCTTAAATCCTTTAAAAAAATTTTTTTTGCCAGTCCGGGCAAAAAAACCTCAGGGCCTAGGAACTGTCCCTGAGCTTTTTTTATTCAAGGCTAGCCACATCACCATTTTTGGCTTTTTCTGTTCATGTGGTATTGAACCCAGGGCTTCATGCATACTAGGCACTGTGCCACTAAACCACATTTCCAGCCCTTATTTATTTATTTGTTTGTCTATTTATTTATTTATATTTTTGTTGGTCATAGAGCCTAAACTCTAGGCCTGGGCACTGTTCCTCAGCTCTTCAGCTCAAGGCTAGTGCTCTACCACTTGAGCCACAGCACCACTTCCGGCTTTTTTTCTTGCTTATGTGGTGCTGAGGAATTGAACCCAGGGCCTCATGAATACAAGATAAGTACTCTACCACTGAGCCACCTTCCCAGCCCCTTCAGACCTCTTTTAATACACCTTTTTTTTCTTTTTTTTTGGTTGGTCATGGGGCTTGAACTCTGGGCCTAGGTGCTGTCCCTCAGCTCTTCAGGTCAAGGTGAGTGCTCTATCACTTGAGCCACAGCGCTACCTCCGGTTTTCTGGTAGTTAATTGGAGTTAAGAGTCTTATGGACTTTACTGCCCTGGCTGGCTTTGAACTATGATCCTCAGATCTCAGCCTCCTGAGTAGCTAAGATTACAGGTGTGAGGCCACTGGCACCCAGCAATAAATCATTTTTAAAAATTGTATTTAAAGTTAGGACTGGTAGTATGTACCTATATTCCTAGTTACTCAGGAGGCTGAGATCTGAGGATCATGGTTCAAAGCCAGCCTGGGCAGGGAAGTCCTTGAGATTCTTTTTTTTGTCAGTTGTGGGGCCTGAACTTTGGGCTTGGGCACTGTCTCTCAGCTCTCTTTGCTCTTCAGCTTAAGGCTTGTCCTCTACCATTTGAGCCACAGTGCCACTTCTGGCTTTTTGGGCTTATGTGGTGAGGAATTGAACTCAGGGACTCATGCATGAAAGTCAAGCGCTCTACCACTGAGCCACCTTCCCAGCCCAGTCCTCAAGATTCTTATCTGCAATAATCTACTAAAAAAGCCAGAAGTGGAGCTGTGACTCAAGTGGTAGAATGCTAGCTCTGAGCAAAAGAAGCTCAGGGACAGCACCTAGATACTGAGGTCAAGCCCCAGGATGTACATGCAAAATAAATAAATAAATAAATAACATTTTAAAAAACTAATGGTATCTGGGACTTTCAGACATCTCTATAAATGCAATTTCCTAGCAAAGTATGTTTTTAAAATTATGGACAGAGGGGGCTGGGAAGGTGGCTCAGTGGTAGAGCACTTGCCTTGCATGCTCGAGGCCCTGGGTTCTATTCCTCAGCACCACATAAGAAAAAAGCCAGAAGTGTGGTAGAGCGCTCACCTGGAGCTGAAGAGCTAAGGGACAGCGCCCAGGCCCAGAGTTCAGGCCCCACGACCAGACCCCCCCCCCCCAAAAAAAGGAAATAAAATTATGGACATACATTGACCATAAAACGTGATCTTAGAAGGACAATTTTAAGACTTGCTTCTGAGATAAAGTAAAACAATTTGAAATGATATCTGACAAGATCAGCTCTATCTGGGAGCCTGGCCTTTAGCATGTTTTGCCTGGTCCATTCTTAAGAGCATGGTGGGAGATGGAGACTGAATGTGCTTACCCTGTCACCAGACACCAGGCAGCTCCCACTGGTGCTCCAGCTGAGGATGGTGATGTCGGCACTGTGTGTTGTGGGCACCGTGTGCTGTTCCTTGTCCTGCTTGTTAAATACTATCACTTCTCCAGTCTCCCAGCCGATTGCCAGGACCAGCCGTGTTGGGTGCCAACAAAAGGAAGCAACCCGGAAGGACCTCTCAATGTGTGTGTCTGGCACAGGCTCACCCTATGTTGGATGAGAAAAAAAATTCCATATTATAGATATTGGTGGCTACTTAAACAATTTCTGCCTCTGGGAATGTAGCTTAGTCGTACAGTGCTTGTCTAGCATGAATGAATCCCTGGGTTCGATTCCTTAGTACCACATAAATAGAAAAAGGGTGCTGTGGCTGAAGTGGTAGAGCATGAGGCTTGAGCATACAGAAGCTAAGGGACAGAGCCCAGGCCCTGAGCCCAAGCCCCAGGATCAGAAAAAGAAAAAAAAAAGAACAACAACAAGAGTCTCTGCCTCTAACATCAACAAAAAGCTCCAAGATGCAGCTAAATTTCATGCCTGGTGCCGTTGGCTCACACCTTTAATCCTAGCTACTCAGGAAGTTGAGATCTGAGGATCACAGTTCAAAGCCAGCCCTGGGCAGGAAAGTCCGTGAGACTCCAATCTCCAATAAACCACTCAGAAAACTGGAAGTGGCACTGTGGTTCAAGTGGTAGAGTTCTAGCCTTGAGCTGAAGAGCTGAGGGACAGCGTCTAGGCTCAAGAGTTCAAGCCCCATGAGCGACCAAAAAA
>NW_012267230.1:15557821-15558714 GCF_000151885.1 Dipodomys ordii | reverse complement strand
CGAGGTTCCTCTTCAGCTCCCGCAGCGCGGCCCTAGCGGCGGCCGGCTCCCCGGCGCTCTCTCCCGGCTTCCCTCACCCGCCCCAGGTCCCTGCTGCCCACCGTCGGCCTAGTTCTGGCGCCGAGCTGCGACCCGAGGCCGGGACATCCGGGGCCCGGTCGGCGCCGTTCTCTCGCGGCGCGCCCTCGGCCCATCAGGCCGCGCCCGCGCCTCTGGCGAGCAAGCCGCAGGCCCAGCCTCGAGGCCGCGGCGGCAGCTGCGCGCCTCCCAGCTGGCGTCCAGTCCGCTAACGGCCGGTGAGGTGCCGGACAGCCGACGCGGCGACGGCACGTCCGCGCCGGCGGGCCAGAGGGCTGAGGGGCGCTGGCCTCGCCTGCAGGGGGGGAGCCCTAGTTTTCAAACCTCAGTCTGGTAAACACTAGTTTCAAGAACTCCCTCAACGCCATGATGAAGGGAGGGAAAAAAGTGACACGCCACACCGCGGCGTGCGAAGCCTCTCACCCGCTCCCCACCCGGGTTCGCGCGCGATTCAAGACGCCGCGTTGAAGCGGCGACTTCTCACGCATCCGTCAACACGGCGGCAGCCAATCGCAGCCAGGGTGCTGAGCCCATTGGCTGTCGGTTCACCAATCAGAATCGACGCACGGGCGCGGGGCCGGAGTCACAACACGCCTGCCGTCGCGAGCCGTCCCCGAATCCCGTGCGTGAGAGCGCGCTCGCCCGCTCTGGGCCAATGGTAGCTCGCCCTGGGGGGCGCGTCCGCCGGAAAGCTCCTGCGTGCTCGCTCCCGTCCGGGACGCCCGCCCCGCCCCGCCCCGGAGCCGTCTCGGTGTCTCCGGCGGCAGCGGCAGCCGGAACTGTGCTGCGATCGGCGGTCCGGGCCTCCGCGGGCG
>NW_012267230.1:15556905-15557243 GCF_000151885.1 Dipodomys ordii | reverse complement strand
AGCAGGCGTCTGGGGACCTGGCGCTCGGGTAGGTGGAAGTGAGTTGGGCTGAGCGGGCCCGGGGTCGGGAGCCGTGGGGTCTGTGCGTCGTCGGTTCTCCGTGGTGGTCTGGAACACACACGGTCAGCGCGCCGACTCGGTCGAGTCAGGGTTCGGAGCGACCTCGTCGAGCAGAGGGCGAGCCCCGTTTCGTGGCCGTTCGCCCCAGAGTCGCGGTGCCGCTGTGCCTTTCTGCCCCGGTCCCGGTCTTTGCGGAGGGACCCCGGCCGCCGGGCGGCCGCCGCGGTGCCGAGTCGGCTCCTGTCGCGGGGTCGCGTGCGGGTCTCCCCGGTGAGTGG
>NW_012267230.1:15543096-15555995 GCF_000151885.1 Dipodomys ordii | reverse complement strand
GGGCCGCGGCCCTGCAGCCGCCGAGCCCCCCGCCCGGGACGGCCCTCCGCGAGGGCGGCGTCCCCTCCGCCCTTCCCCGAGGCGCTGCCTGCCGTGTGTCTCAGGGGGCAGTTCGTGCCCTTCCTTTGGGCAAGTCCGATAGATGTCCACAGTGCACTGGGTCGCTGCTGACTTTTCTCAGATGGCCATGTAAAACTACAAACAATAGCTTAGGGATGGGGGGAGAAAGTACCTGCTCTGCGGGTCCCCAAACTGTCAGGGGCTGGGAGTGCAACAAAGGAACCTGCTTTGAAAACTACAGGGGAGGAAACTGGTAAGAAACCCAAAAAGAATGACCAACAACCACAGGAGTGGACCTGTTCATTGTTCCAACACTCAGGTGTTCTTGGCTTGGAAAGTACCAAGGGCGTAGGGAAGGGACACCTGCAGTTTCAACCCAGTCGTAGTTGGTGCTCAGACGTTTGCTTCCCCTCCACCCTACCACTTGGCCCCACTTGAGGCCACACTCTGGTGTGCTCATCCTAGGTTGAGGATGTGACTGCTGGACTGGGGCTCCCGGGTCCCCACTGTGGGAATAAGTAAGTCGCATGTCTTGTGTTCCATGTGCTCATACTTCCTCGTCCGCATTGTGCTCTTTTCTGAACCGTGAGGTAAACTGCTCTTAAATTCTTTTGTTTCGAGCCAAGTTTGCAGCACTTTTTAAAAACAGCAAATATCTCACTGACTCCTGGTGTGTTCTGTATGGGGAAAAAGCTTTCACTTAGTTCCTTGGACAACATTAAATTTACTCACCGTAATGGTGGTTATTAAAAGAGAATACCTTGGGGCTGGGAAGGTGGCTCAGTGGTAGAGTGCTTGCCTTGCATGCGTGAGGCCCTGGGTTCGATTTCTCAGCACCACATAAGCAAAAAGAAAAAAGCCAGAAGTGGCCCTGTGGCTCAAGTGGTAGAGCGCTAGCCTTGAGCTGAAGAGTTGAGGGACAGCGCCCAGGCCCAGTGTTCAGGCCCCACGACCGGACCCCCCCAAAAAAGAGGATCCATTTTGCCAGTGTGTCCCATTAAACTCACTGCTATTCACAATTGAAGGGGGTGGACCCCTGAATTCCCTGGGATTAGTAACTCAGTGACAGGTTTTGATGTAGTTTTGCTTAAAGATTTAAGTGTGAGGTAACCTTGCTTGTTTCAGAAATTAAAACTTGCCTCGTACACATAATTCTGGTGTGAAAATCGCTAATGGGTTAGGAAAACTCTGAATTTGTATCATAGTTTTGATTTTTGTGTTTTTTTTTAAAAAGTATCTTCTCCGCTAGTTACAGCTACACTTGACCTTCTCAGGTCTGCCCTCACGCACGCAAACTCCTTGGCTTGGACCCGGATGCCCACTGGGTCCCCACACCTCCCATCTCCCAGCTCCTCCTACTGCACTTTGCTTTTGAGTTTGCTTTTCCATCAGAGGTGTGTCTCTGTCGCGCGCCCCCGCCCCCAAAAACCTATGAAAGAAGGGATGGGGGCCCCTGCTGTGGCCTTCAGCTGGGTTACTGGGAAGAAATGTTGGTGTAAAGGCACTGACTGAACATCAAGGAGGGTCGCGGGGTCTTGATGTCCAGGTGGGTTTTGACAGGGCAGTGAAGGGAGGGAGGTGTGCTTTGTTTTTACAGTTGGGAGGCTTACCCAGGTGAAACAGGTTTCTAGTTGACTTGGTGGGTTATTGATGCTTCTGATCATGATTCTTGCCCCCTGGGTAGCTTAGAGCTGAGATTGACTTTTCTTCATTGTGTAGTATTTAGTATTAATATGTGTTAGTTGTGCTTCTTGTGACTTGTCTTTTCCAGTTGTAGCAAGCTAAGCTGTAAAGGCTTTCTCCGGAGGGAAGTGGGAAGTGTTGTCTCCTTTGCGTTGAGCACTCTGCCTGTGGGAGCCCTGAGCTTCCTGCTGAGGGCTCCTTGTGATAGGCCCTCCCCCCTAGAGGCTCTGCGGACCCTGCAGACCCTTTGATGCACCTTACTGTTCCCTGGACATTCCCCATCAGGCTTCAGAGAGAATGGTACTTTCGTCCTCCACAGGAGAGAAGGCCAGGCGTGACTGCAGTTCTGTGTACGTTGTCCAGCCAGTCTCTAGAACTGGTTCTGTGGAGGATCTCTTTCCTGTGGACTGGAAATCTCCACTTAGAGTGGCTAAACAGGGAGAGGTCAAAAAGAAATGAGCATTTTTTTACTTTGCAAAAAACTTCCAGGGGAAAAGCTCACGGTTGAGGCACTGGCAGCTTTTTTTCCTAATCTTTTTGTTGGTTTCGGTTTGTTAAGTTTATTTCTTGTTTTGTTATCTTTAAATGCTAATATGATACTTACGGAAAGGGGTCTCAGCACGAAATGCCTGTTTATGAGTACAGAGCGTTGATGGGTCTTACCTCTTCTGTCACCTCTCACCTCTGTCTCAGCCCTCCCCAGGCCCTCCGGTTACTAGTTCCATTTTCACATATGCACATTGACTGTTGGGAGTGACAGCTCCTTCAGTTGCTGCCTTCCTTGCCAATCTCAGTCCTCATGGACATTGGTAGCCAAGGACTTGGGGAGAAGATGGAGGCCTTTCTTATCCGGCTTTCTCCACACACCTCTGCTTTATTACTCTGAGTCTTTAAGAGTAGACTTTTTTTGGGGGGGGGTCAGCCGTGGGGCCTGAACTCTGGCCTGGACGCTGTCCCTCAGCTCTCCAGCTCAAGGCTACCACTCTACCACTTTTGAACCACAGTGCCACTTCCAGTGTTTTCTTGAGTATGTGGTGCTGAGGAATGGCACCCAGGGCCTCCTGCATGCAAGGCAAGCACTCTACCACTGAGCCACCTTCCCAGCCCCTTGTTTTTGTTTTGGTATGTGTAAACTTGTACTGGTGCTTGACCTCTGAGTCTCATACTCCCACTTGGCGGGTTTGCTCATTTGTGACTTGCTCACTGCTGGTGCTTTACTGCTTGAGCCACAACTCCATTTTAGCTTTTTGCTTGTTATTGGAGTTAGAATCTTGAGGACTTTTCTGCCTGGGCTGGTTTGGAACCATGATACTCTGAGCATTTATTTGTTTTTAGTTCTTCATAGTCTTAATAACAACATAACCACCTTATCAAATTTCAGCCTCTTATGTCTCTATTTTTCCTTAAAATATAAGTTACTTCACACTTTGAAATACAGAAATTTTTTGAAGATGACATAAATTTTTCCCAGCATTGTCAAATCATGACATTTTGTTACCTTTGCTTTACAAGTAAAGATAAAAATAATATATAGCCGGGAGCTGGTGGCTCACACCTATAATCCTAACTACTCAGGAGGCTGAGATCTGAGGATCATGGTTCAAGGCCAGCCCATGCAGGAAAGACCATGAATCTCTTATCTCCAGTAAACCACTAGAAAACCCGAAGTGGCGCTGCGGCTCAAGTGGTAGAGCTCTTGCCTTGAGCTGAAGAGCTGAGGGACAGCGCCCAGGCCCAGAGTTCAGGCCCCACGGCTGACAAAATAAATAAATAAAATAAGAAGCACAGAGTTTGGTGTCTCTCTCTCTTTCTTTCTCTCTTGCGCCCACATGCACGCCGCACTTTCTCTTGATTTCTCTTTCTTGCTTTCTATTTTTGTTTGGTGCCCATCCTGGGGCTTCAGCTCGGCCTGGGCGCTGTCTCTGAGCTTTTGTGCTGAAGGCTAGCACTCTACCACGTGAGCCATAGTACCACTTCCAGCTTTTTTGGTAGTTGGAGATGAGTCTCACTAGCTCTACTGCCCAGGCTGGCTTCAAACCTCGGCCCTCAGATCTCAGCCTCTTGAGTAGAATTACCTGTGTGAGCCATCAGCATCTGGCTGATTTTCCAAGAGGTAGAAATCTTCCAAATTCCTAATTTCTGCTATTCAACAGCTATGTGGTTTGGGGAAGTCATTTAACCTCTGAATTTCCTCATCTTCAGTAAGTAGGGGAGAAATCTTAAGAACCAAGTATTCATCCCAAGACCCTGCATTCTAGCCTTGTGTTTAATGAAGAAGCAGATGCTGAAGAACAGGGTGGAGCACTGTTGGGGAGATCTCCCACTTGGTGCAGGGAGGTAGCTTTGCAGCGGGAGGACGGGGTCAGGCTTGGTTTGTGCTGCCTAGCAGCCTCGCTCAATTTCCCCACCTGTATAAAACATCTGAGCAGTAAATCTGCATTGAAGGATGAGAACAATCTAGGCTTTTGTAAGGATGAGAAAAACCTAGTGTTTTGGAGTTGAAATAATGTTCTGTATTCCCAAGCCTGCTGGGTACTGGGTGGCTGTAGATGGAAGCCAAAGTGCTTTTGTCTTCCCAAGATGGCAGGCAGGCAGACCAAGGCCACATGCCTGCTTTCCTCAGGTGAGCGCTGTGAGAGTGGCCTCCCGTAGGGCAGTGGTGTGGGAGAACAGAGAGGCTGTTGGACTTCTTGTGACAGCTTTGTGGGGTGAAGCACAGGGGCCATGGGACAGCTAGGATGGAGGTGGACGTGGACTGGGAGGAAGGGGTTTGTCCTGTGCATCCGGAGCCTGGGCTGTGCCGGTGTGGGGTCAGTGACAGGCAGGAGGAGTCCAGTGAAGTATTGGGGCTGTGTAGCCCTGACTGCCATCGAGCGTGTGCTGTCAAGGCTCCCGCTCACTGGGAGAGCAAGGCGCTGTCTCTTCGCCGAGGAGCCACTTCCCCCAGGCTTCTTAGGAGCTTGGCTTCTTACCATACATGTGAATTCAAACCTCTTTGTGGACTCAGAAATGCCCTTGGAGTTGGTCTTTTTTTTTGGTCGGTCATGGGGCTCGAACTCTGCCTGGGCGCTGTCCCACAACTCTTCAGCTCAAGGCGAGCGCTCCGCCACTTGGGCCACAGCACCACTTCCTGCTTTCTGGTGGTTAGTGAGCGGTAAAAGCCTCATGGACTTTCCTGCCTAGGCTGGCTTTTGAACCATGATCCTCAGATCTCAGCATCCTGAGTAGCTAGGATGACAGGCATGAGCCACCAGCGCCCAGCTGAAGCTTGTCTTTGACTCTCTTTTTTTTTTTTTTTTCGGTCGTGGGGCTTGAACTGGGCCTGGGCGCTGTCCCTCAGCTCTTCAGCTCAAGGCGAGCGCTCTACCACTTGAGCTACAGCGCCACTTCCGGTTTTCTGGTGGTATATTGGAGATAGGAGTCTCACGGTCTTTCCTGCCCGGGCTGGCTTTGAATCACGATCCTCAGATCTCAGCTTCCTGAGTAGCTAGGATTACAGGCGTGAGCCACCAGCTCCCGGCGGTCTTTGACTCTCTTTGGTTGGACTTCTCACATCCCCACCTGGAAAGAATTAAAATTGTCTTCTATCTCTTGTATTTCTTTTCTCCCTTTATCCTTTGCTTTTGCTCTTCCTCTTGGTTACTATCCTAGGCCACCCCACCCCCCCCCCGCCCCAAACTGAGGGTAACTTTTTCTAGATAGTTTCCTTTATGGTCCACCAGAGTGTCTTTGGGGACTCTCTTCTATTTTTATACTGCTTGAGCTAAGCAAGGAAGCCATGTCCTCATCTGAAGTTCCTGGAGTGGATCAGATGGACTGCGCTTTTCTCTGAAGTATGTGAATTTACTTTCACAGTGCCTTTGAGGTCTAGAATGCTGGGATGATTACATGGGTGATTTCCTTTCTTTGGATATCCAGCTTGCTTTAATTTCCTCTGCAGAAGAAATATTGCTTAGGAAACATCAGAAAGAAGGACTTAGCCATCTCTTAGCTGACTGCTGGTCAGTGGAAAGGTATCTTGTCACTTTGAAGAATTGTTTGCCACTTCAGGGCCCTATCAAAGTCAGTTTTACCGGTACAGGTTCATTTCATGTCTCCAAGTGTGAGTTACCCTGGTCTTTGCCCCTGTGGTCAGTCAGATATACTTCCATTCTTTTTTCATTTATGATTCACGCTCATCAGATTTACCAATGCTATGTTTCAGTGAAATCTCCCTAACTTATGATGGCATCTGACTTAAGCTGTGTGTTCTTTCTTACATGCATAGAAGACAAGAAGACAAGACTGTTGAAGTTAAGCTAAATGGTCCAGGGCTGGTTGGCAAGCTGTCATGGGAGGAGAGAGTTCATGAGTATTTTTTGTGAAGCCAGAAATGACGTTAAAACCCTATGTCATGGGTGGGTGATGCAGAGTGACTGAGCAACCCTTTCTCAAACAGTCCCTCATGAGTAATTTGGGGCTCAGTGAACACCAGATAGTTTGATATTTAGAGCTATTTTTTTGGTGGGAATTTGAACTTAGGGCCTCGTTCTTGATAGTCAGGTACTGTACCATTTGAGCCACAATCCCAGCCATTTTGCATTGGTTATTTTCTTATTTTCTTTTTCGTCTGTCGTGGAGCTTGAACTCTGGGCCTGAGCGCTGTCCCTCAGCTCTTCAGCTCAAGGCGAGTGCTCTATCACTTGAGCCACAGTGCTACTTCCGGTTTTCTGAGTGGCTTATTGGAGGTAAGAGTCTCAGGGACTTTCCTGCCTGGACTGGCTTTGAACTGTGATCCATATATCTCAGCCTCCTGAGTAGCTAGGATGACAGGCCTGAGCCACTGGCATCCAGCTGGTTATTTTCAAAGTAAGGGCTTGCCTTATGCCTGGCCAGCCTGGCTCTAATCTTGCTACTTGTGCCTTTTTTTTTTTTTTTTGTTTTGGGGCTTGAACTCTGGGCTTGGGCACTATCCCTCAGCTCAAGGTGAGCGCTCTACTGCTTGAGCCACAGCGCCACTTCTGGTTTTCTAGTGGTTTATTGGAGATGAGTCTCACAGACTTTCCTGCCTGGTCTGGCTTTGAACCATGATCCTCAGATCTCAGCCTCCTGAGTAGCTAGGATGACAGGCGTGAGCCACCGGGGCCTGGCTTGCCTGTGCTTTCTTGTGCCTCTGGGGAGGACAGACACGGGTCACAGCGCCCAGCCAGTATGCTTCTCCTGTGACTGGGAAATGTCCAGCCGTGGATTGAGATGGAATCTTGCAAATTTCTTTATTCCAGGCTGACCTTGAATCTTAATCCCCTGATCTCTGCTTCTCAAATAGCTAGGATTACAGGCTTGAGCTACTACATATGACTGTATTTTTTACTTTTCTTTTTTTAACCTTTGTTGAAAAGTTGTTTCATCGTTGGAAGATTTCTTAGTATTTCATGGTGTTACCTTATCCTTACCAGAGGAAGGAAGTCAGGAGGTCAGAACATCTGCGACCTCCCTTTCCCCTCCAGGCTTCCCTGTATTATATGTTAGCTGTTAGATGTTATGTGTATTGCCTGGAAGGACTTCCAGATTAGGGACTGGTACTGTATGAGGACTTGGGAACTTCACAGCGCTTAAAAACCCCAGTCTGGATATGCACCAAGAATACTTCTAACATTATAGGTCCACTGGCTTTAAATGGTTTATATTCTGATGTCCTGGTGTGTCTAAATGAAGGCCATGTTTTGCACACATAAATGTTCTTGAAGTTCACTTCTTTAGTTGAAAAGATGGTAGAAGAGACTGTGAAATACAGTATCTGCTTTGCCAAGGGGATAGGTCTCTGCACCCTCTGTGAGTATGAATGTCAAATTAAACATCAAATGGGCAGCATTGCTGTGCTGCTCAGAAAGTACATGTGGTCTCTGTCCTCCTTACTGTTAAAATAGCTTAAGAATCATCTGCTCAGTTCAGGCTTCTGTTGTGTGAGACTCATTTTCTCTGAGTGTTACATGCTGGCATTCCTGGTGGATTAGCTGCAGTGAGATGGTGGGCAGTGTGCCCCTGCCCCTGCTTCCCCCTGCCCCTGCTTCCCCCCTACCCCCGCTTCCCCCTGCCTCTGCCTGCCCTGCCCCCTCTTTCTGAAGAGGTTACTGTATAGTCCTTTCTCTCCAAGGAGCGGACAGTGGTGCGTCATCATCTGGAAGCGTGTCTGGGGTTGCCCCTGCCCCCCCTGCGGGGGGCTCGCGCTCTTCCTCCCGGAACTTAGGGCCCTCAGGGGCTGAGAAGGAAGAAGGCAAGAAGGTGCGGCGGCAGTGGGAGTCATGGAGCACAGAGGACAAGAACACTTTCTTCGAGGGACTGTATGAGGTACGTCGTCGGTTTGAGAAGGGCTGGCCGGTGCGGCCGTCCTCCCTGAGTCCTCCCTGCCCACCTTGTCTGTTCCCCGCACCTCCTGCCTCATGGCTGCTGGGTGAGATTCATCAGGTGGCCCCAGCAGTGGTGGGGGAGACATGCATTTCTTTAGCTCCAACTTTGGCCTCCTGTTTCCTCTTGTGGGACAGGAGAGTAACTGTTAGGATAAATTTCAGTGACGCTTTTGTTTCGTCCCAAGGTTCTCATTGTTTCACAGATACACTGCTGGTTCTGGTATGGTCCTGTCCTCTCTCTGCCTTTCCCTGGCTGCTGAATGGGCTGATTGGGGCGGGGGAGGGCCTGAGTAAGGCGCCACTGAGTAACAGAAGACACTGCAGAAGTGTTCTTTGTGCGTGCGTGCATACATGGGAGCGCACAATTCATAGGGCTTGAACTCGGGCTGGGCTCTGTCCTTGAGCTTTTTTACTGAAGGCTAGCACTGTACAATTTGAGCCACCTCTACAGTTAGAGCCACCACTCTGTTTCTGGCTTTTTCTTTTTTTTTTCTGGTTAATTTGACATGAGTCTTATTGACTCCTTGGCCTGGCTTTGAACTGTGATCCTTAGATCTCAGCCTCCTGAGGATCTAGGATTACAGGGGTGAGCCAGGGCGGGTTTTTTTTTTTTTTTTTTGGTCAGTTATGGGGCGCTCTACCACTTGAGCCACAGCGCCACTTATGGTTTACTAGTGGTTTATTGGAAAAAAGAGTCACGGACTTTCCTGCCTGGGCTGGCTTTGAACCGCAATCCTCAGATCTCAGCCTCCTTAGTAGATAGGATTACAGGCGTGAGCCACCGGCGCCCAACTCTTACTTATTTTTATTTTGATGGTGCTGGGGTTTGAACTCAAGCCTGCTAGACAGAGCTGCTTGAGCTGCACCTTCAGAGCCTATTTTCATTTTCTGGGAAGTAATGTTTTTAGTTTTCCTGAAATCCTTGATTAATAATAATAGTTGTCTATTACTGGTACTTTGTATCTCACAGTAAAAGAGCATGTGAGTAAAGTATATCTGCTTTATGCCTGACATTTTATGTGTCTGACTTTGATGGGGCCTCTCTTGCGGCTCATTGTTTCGGGGGGAGTGTGGAAAATGAAATCTTGAGCTGTGGGACTGTGGTGGAGTGCAGACCTCTACCCTGAGGAACATTGTATCTGCAGTATTGGTGAAGGTTTGGTTCCCCAACCCTTGGAATTGTGAGAGGAACCTAGAGTCTTGTGTCTGCTGACCACAGGGTCCATTGCTGGGCATACACCTAGCCCTTCACTGCAGAGTCTTGTGTCTGCTGACCACAGGGTCCATCGCTGGGTGTACACCTAGCCCTTCACTGCCTTTTTGGTGCACCTCACTTCTGCTTAGGCTTCCAGCGGAGCCCTCGCCCAGAGCGGCACTAAATGCAGAGGAAACTGGAGCGACTCCTAAGCCAGATGGGCATGGAGGGAGAGTAGAACGTCAGAGTCTTGCCAGATGTGCAGAGCCAGCCCTGCTCTTCAGGGAATTACTCCAGCAGGCATCTGTGGGGTTGACTGTAAGGTATATAGTTGGTTTCAGGAGGCAGAGCCCCAGGTGCTGGGCCAGCCTGGTGTGGCCTCTGCTTCCATTGTTCCCTGTCTAAGTTGAAAGTGGTTTGGGAAGAGATGGCCTCTGAGCTAGACGTGGAGGAGGTATTTCAGATCTAGCTTTGCCTTTCATGTTTATGTGCCTCTTTTTTTTTTGAAGTCTTTGTTGTTTTGGAGGTGACGTATAACAGCGTCACCTTTACATATGTCTGTCACAAGTACATTTCCTTTTACATGGTGTCATCTGTTCTTCCATCTCTACCCACGAGCTGCATAGGTTACTTTCATCACTGTTCAGGGCAGCCCGTGCGCCCCACTGCTGCGCTTGGTCACCTTTTCCCTCAGATTCTGGCCTTCCCCCACCCTCCCCCAGGTGTGCACCTGAACACACTGTGTATAAAGTAAATAATATAGAGTCATCAGAAAAAGATAAATTACAAAAAATGTTTTGTTTCCTTATCTTTGAAGCTAGTCTCAGTTTGTATATTATTTTATACACGTGTGAAGAGGTGCTGGGGTGCATTGCACCTTTGTGGTTCTCTCCTGTGATTATCCTCTTTTGGTCTTACTGTTGTGACTATCTAGAACTCTTGTGTAATGCCACTTGTTTGTTTGTTTTTGTTGGTCATAGATTGTCCCTTAGCTCTCAGCTCAAGGTGAGCACTCTACCACTTGAGCCACTGTGCCACTTCCGTTTTCTGGTGGATTACTGGAGATAAGAGTTTCCTGGGACTTTCCTGGCCGGGCTGGCTTTAAACTGTGATCCTCAGATCTCAGCCTCCTGAGTAGCTAGGATGACAGGCACCCGGCTTGCCTCTTGTTTTTTAAGATGGGGACACGTCTCACTGTGTTGCCTTGACTGAACTCTCTCTGTTGTTGTTGTTGCTTCTTGTGGGGCTTGAACTCAGGGCGTCTGAGTCGCTAAGCTCCTTCGCTCCAGTCGAGTTCCAGCTCTTTGAGCCACAGCTCTACTTTTGGTTTTCTGGTAGTTAATTGGAGATAAGACTTTCCTGCTGGGCTGGCTTTGAACCATGATCCTCAGATCTCAGTCTCCGTAGTAGGTAAGGTTACAGGTGTGAGGCACCAGAGTCTGGCTGGCCTCAACTCTTGTTTTTTTTTCATTCTTCTGGTCCCTCCCTTGTAGGGCTTGAACTCAGGCCCTAGATGTTGTCCTTGAGCTCTTTTGTTCAAGACTGGTGCTTTTCCACCTTAAGCCACAGTGCCACTTCCTGGCCTGAACTCTTGATTGTTTGCACATCCTCCTACTTCAGCTTCCAGATATCTGCAGTTAGAGGCGAGTGCCACTGTGTCTTGAAATAATGAGCCTCTTTTATCTTAACTGCTACTCTTTATCATGGGCTTTTTTTCTAGCATGGGAAGGACTTTGAAGCTATTCAGAACAACATTGCTCTGAAGTACAAGAAAAAGGGGAAGCCTGCAAGCATGGTGAAGAACAAAGAGCAGGTTCGGCACTTCTACTACCGCACCTGGCACAAGATCACCAAGTACATTGACTTCGACAACGGTGAGTGTGTGGTGGCGTCCGCCTCAGGGCCACCAGATGTGGGTGGCTTTTGCTTGGGAGTGCCCTTAGGTCATCTCTGCATTGTCCTCATGCACCCAGCCCGGGACTTGCTTCCCAGGGACGTGCCCAGTGCCCACTGGTCAGATTTCATCCCGATGAGGCTGCTTTCTCCCCTGCTTAGTTCTGGCTTGGGACGGCCATGCCCTGCATTCCTGTAGCGTCCTTCAGCTTCTGCTTCTCGACTAACTTCTGATCCCCCCCCTCCAGATACTATACTTCCTGAGCAGGGTAACTAGGACAGCTGTCACCACCTTGCTGGTCCTCCACCTGTGCCTTTGACAGTCATTATCTTCACCACTCCTTTGTCCAGGTCACTTCCTTTTCTCTCCATGGAATACGTTACATTACTGTAATTTTCAGAGAAGACTATGTCATGTCCCCACCCGACTGGGGAGCAGAGCCCTCTGGTGTCCCCCATCCTCCTCTGCTGACCATTCTGTCTCTCTCGAGGCCTTGCTTGACCCAGTGAGAGCATTCCCTTGTGCACAAACTGGGTTTTTTGCTAATGTCAGTGAATTTGTTTTCAGCAGTTTCCTGATGTCACCACCATGGCTCTGTATCCTATCATTTATTTATTTACATATCTGAGCATTGTTCTGGTCCTCTGATTGATGTTCTATGCTATCTTGGATTTCTGGGTTTTTTGTTTTTCTTTCAGTCAGGGGGCTTGAACTCATGGCCTGAGGAATGTCTTGAGCTTTTTTGCTCAAAGCTAGTACTTTATCACTTTGAGCTACAGCACCACTTCCAGTTTTCTGGTGGTCAGTTAATTGGAGATAAGAGTTTCACTGACCTTCCCTTCCTGCTCTGGGCTGGTTTTGAAACACGATCCTCAGATCTCAGTTTCTTAAGTAGCTAGGATTATGGGTGTGAACCACTGGCGTCTGGCCCTATCTTGATTTTGCTTCCAGAGCAGGTTTACGCCTCTGATTTTCATTTTGGGGTCTTTTTTCTTTTCCTTCGGTCCTGGGGCTTGAACTCCGTGGCTTGGGCACTGTCCCTCAGCTCTTCAGTTCAAGGCGAGCGCTCTACTGCTTGAGCCACAGCACCACTTCTGGTTTACTATGGTTTATTGGAGATAAGAGTCTCACAGACTTTCCTGCCCAGGCTGGCTTTGAACCGTGATCCTCAGATCTCAGCCCCCTGAGTAGCTAGGATTACAGGCGTGAGCCACCGGTGCCCAGCTTTTTTTTTTTTTTTTTAAGTGGATAATGTTATTCAGTAACATTCTGTTTTTGTTTTTTTTTGGGGGGGGCAGGGGTCCAGTCATGGGGCCTGAACTCTGGGCCTGGGTGTTGTCCCTCAGCTCTTCAGCTCAAGGCTAGTGCTCTACCACTTGAGCCATAGTGCCACTTCCGGCTTTTTTTTTTGGCTTATGTGGTGCTGGGGAATCGAACCCAGGGCCTCAGGCATGCAAGGCAAGTGCTCTACCACTGAGCCACCTTCTCAGCCCCACTCAGTAACATTCTGAAACTCAGGCTACACTGGTTTAGAAAAGCTCTCACAAGGTGGCCAGCACGCTTAGGGTTTGGGGCCTGTTGTGGATGACGTGTGGATGGAGAGGCTGTGTCTGGGGTGGGACCGTGGGGTGGGACGTGTGGATGGAGAGGCTGTGTCTGGGGTGGGACCGTGGGGTGGGAC
>NW_012267230.1:15537222-15541351 GCF_000151885.1 Dipodomys ordii | reverse complement strand
TTTGAACCGTGATCCTCAGATCTCAGCCTCCTGAGTAGCTAGGATGACAGGCGTGAGCCACCGGCTCACCTGGCAATGTGTAGATTTTTATTTTGAACATTTCCAACAGTGTTCCTGTATGCTCTGCCAGCTTCTCCCGCGGTCGGCATTGTGCATGAGTGAGGGGCCGGGTCGCTGTGTCAGCGGAGCCTCCTGGGATCCACTCTGCGTCACTCTGCACGCACAGTTGCACCTGCTGAGTATCTGCCCCCCTTCCTGAGCGCTGTCTTTCTCTTGTCCTGCAGTGTTCTCTCGAGGGCTGAAGAAGTCATCTCAAGAGCTATATGGCCTCATCTGCTATGGGGAGCTCCGCAAGAAAATCGGGGGCTGTGAGTATCGCTGCCCATTCCAGAACGGCAAAGTGGCACTCAAGTTACTCTTGTACATCTTTGGAGCCTATGCGGGGGCTGTTGGCACAGGGAACTGTCGGAGCCCTTGGCCCTGCAAGGGGTTCTCCTCAGGAACTGTCCTGGTTCACTGAGCTTGCCACTGTGGAGTCCCCAGCCCCACTGCTCTGCTCTGTCCTCTTGAGGAAGTACCTCTTGACCTATTTGTGTTTTCCCAAGCATGTGTGCATAGGCTGCTCTCTCTGAGCCCCTTGTAAAATGAATTTGAAACTTCTCTTCAACATACCTCGTTCTGCCTAGGGTTTCTGACTGGAGTCTCTGTCCTGTCCTGGAGTGTCCACACACTGATTATGTGAAGCACCCTCGTGGCTTCTCCGTGGGCTAGTGTCATCCATTTAGAAAAGGATTGTGAGCACTCAAGCTTGAGGGCAGTAAGTGATCTGCTTAGGGTTGTCTGCTTCTTCAGCCTGGAGAGGCAAGGTGGGCACCACCACCCTTGAATAGCGGTTCCTTGTTGGCTCCTTAGTCCATGCCTTCATGAGCAGAAAAGTTCTGTGCAAAGGTCTGCTTGGGCCTGGTACAGCGCCACAAGCCTAGGGGCTGGTGATGGGTGCCAGGGGGTAAGGTGTGGTATTCCTTATATCCGTGTCCTCTGAGACCATTCAGCCAGGGGCTGGAGCGTCTCAGGTCACCAAGGTGGGCTTCCTTGTCTCCTCTCCCCTTCCCCTCTTTCTGTCTTTCTAAGAACAAAGTCAAAAAGTCCCATGTGTCAACAAGGCCCATGTGTCAACAAGTGGTCTTGTTTCATAGCCTGCTCCCTCGGGCTTCACCCCCAGCTCTCAGTGTCTAACCTGCCAAGTGCAGACCAGACTGCAGGGTCTTGTGCCTGCCCCCCCACTCCCTCTCCTGAAGATGTGTCCTGAGCAGGTTCCAGGCCAGGTCTCTGTCCGGAGCTGCCACGCCCTCCACAGGCCTCTTGGCTGTGGCACAGGGAGGTGGGAGGCGGTGCATCTGACTCCATTTCCACGCGTGCTCACTGCATGTGCCCTCTCCAGAAGCATCATTTCCCTTTCAGCGGAAAACTGCTGAGTTTTTATTTATTTATTCATTTATTTTTGCCAGGCCTAGGGCTTGACTTACAGGCCTGGGCACTGTCCCTGAGTTTTTTCTGCTCAAGGATAGCACTGCACCATTTGAGCCACAGCGCCACAGCTGGATTTTTCTGTGTCTGTGGTACTGAGGAATTGAACGTAGGGCTTCATACCTGCCAGGAAAGCACTCCGTCAGTAAGTTACTAAAGCTTTTATTTTTTATTTTTTTGGTAGGTTGGTTGTCTTGAACTCTGGGGCTGCACGTTGTCCCTCAGCTCTTCAGCTCAAGGCGAGGGCTCTGCCACTTGAGCCACAGCACTACTTCCTGTATTTCTTATCAAGGAAGAAGCCAGTTGCACCAACTATGATTTCTTTTAGTTATTTACCCAAAAAACTTTAATTTTGTCTTTCTTTTTGGTTAGTCGTGGGGCTTGAACTCTGGGCCTGGGCGCTGTCCCTCAGTTCTTCAGCTCAAGGCGAGCGCTCTACCACTTGAGCTACAGCACCACTTCCGGTTTTCTAGTGGTTTATTGGAGATAAGAGTCTCACGATGTTCCTGCCCAGGCTGGCTTTGAACCGTGATCCTCAGATCTCAGCCTCCTGAGTAGCTAGGATGACAGGCGTGAGCCACTGGTGCCTGGCTTTTAATTTTGTCTTTATTCTGAAAAAAAATTTTTTTTTGCTGCATATAGAATTCTGACTTGATAGTTTCCCTTTTCTCTCCCTCCTGTCTTCTCTTCCTTCACTGGCTTAAACCCAGGGAGTGCAGGTACCCGACAAGGGCGCTACCACCGAGACGTGTCCCCCGCCCCTCAGCTCCTCCTTCATTGAGTTCACATTGTCCAGGTCTGGCCGGCGCTGTTCCCCCGACCCTCAGCCCCTCCTTCATTGAGTTCTCACTGTCCAGGTCTGGCCGGCGCTGTTCCCCCGGCCCTCAGCTCCTCCTTCATTGAGTTCACATTGTCCAGGTCTGGCCGGCGCTGTTTCTAGTGAGGACCATTGGGCTCTTGTTCCTTCTGTAGGAGTGCAGTCTGTGTCTGGCTGCTTTTACAGTTTCATCTTTATCTTTTCAACCTGGCTGTATATTATTGGTCCCCAATCATGCAGAAGATTTAAATGAACTTTAGAGTGAGCGCCAACGTTCCCTACCTCAATTCTCCCATTAGCTTCTTTCCCACACATACTGAGGACAGCGATGAGACTGGAGAAAACAGTGTGGGCATCAGACGTTACCATTCCCTGGGATTCTGAGGATTCAGCCTATATACCTGAGGGTCCACACACAGTCAGCAGGGAAAGTGTGCCCAGTATGTCACAGGCCATGGATCCTAGAAGAAGCAAACTCACCAGAGCTGGGTGATCTGGGCTAAGGCAGCAATTTATTTGTCCGTGTCAAGGGATGAGGAAGAAGGACTCATTTTTGCAGAGAGCATGGTGGACTCTTGAGAAAGTGATGAGGAGGAGCTATACAGGTGTGGAAGCTCTGTGGGGTGAAAGGCCTTAGCTGTAGGTGGGGAGGTAGAGTTACCATAGATCTTTTAGTCTGGAAAAGCCCAGATACTCAGTATCAGGATTTGGAGTCTGGGAGGAAGGTGATAACAATGAAAAGAATCTAATGGCTTCACTCATTTGTCTTTCCATTTAAAGGCATGGATGACAAGAACGCGACGAAGTTGAATGAACTCATTCAGGTTGGGTAAGTCCCAGTGGAATGTACTGTGAGGTGTTCACTCCTGGGAGTACATTTATTGAAATACAGAAGTGAGTGCTTTCTCCACAAGGACCACCACAGTTGGAGCTTCCTGTCCCTCAGGCTTGCCATTCATTTGTGCAAAGGGGGTTCAGCCCGGGGCAGTGACTGTTCCCATGTACCCATGTCTGCAGTTTGATCTGAGCACAGCCAGATTCTCTGCTCTGTCCTTGCCCTGGTATTTACATGTCTTCTCTTTCCCCTTATGTTTTCACCAGTCTCCTGGGCTACTTCCAGTGGCCTCTCTGGCCTCCTCTTGCTCTGGAGCCAGTGCTCCCTGCTTGCTGGCTGGCTGCTCCTCTTCCCTGATTTGCAGAGCTCAACTGTTCTTGCACTCACAAACCACCAGGGTCATGGACTGCTCAGTTGAGGCATGCTCAATCCTGGCTGCTTTTGACCATCTCTGCTTCCAGGGTGTCATTTACACAACGCTTGTTCTGTGAATAGAGCCTGACTGGTCCTCAGGATTTTTTGGTACACTGTCTGGCACTCACTGGCCTAGCCTGTGCAGTTTGCCTTGGAATCTTCTTGAATATTTCTATGTTCTGATAGTCTCCAGAGTCAGCCCCCAAGCTCGGAAGGTGTCAGCATCCTGAACGCTTCAGTTTTATGGCTGCCCTCTGGTTCTCTCTTGAGGCTGTATCAGTACCATCTTCAGCTCCTATCTCACAGCACTTTTTTTTTTTTTTTTTTTTTTGATCAGTCATGGAGCTTGAACTCTGGGCCTGAGCGTTGTCCCTCAGCTCTTCAGCTCAAGGCTAGTGCTCTACCACTTGAGTCACAGCGCCACTTCTGGTTTTCTAGTGGTTTATTGAGATAAGAGTCTCATGGACTTTCCTGCCCTGGCTGGCTTTGAACCGTGATCCTCAGATCTCAGCCTCCTGAGTAGCTAGGATGACAGG
>NW_012267230.1:15509677-15534972 GCF_000151885.1 Dipodomys ordii | reverse complement strand
GGTGGAGAGGGAGCCCTGCGCCACAGCTGTGTGTCAGGGACGCCATGGCGGTGGAGAGAGGGCCCCTGCACCACAGCTGTGTGTCGGGGAGGCCATGGCGGTGGAGAGGGAGCCCTGCGCCACAGCTGTGTGTCAGGGAAGCCATGGCGGTGGAGAGGGAGCCCTGCGCCACAGCTGTGTGTCGGGGAGGCCATGGCGGTGGAGAGAGGGCCCCTGCACCACAGCTGTGTGTCGGGGAGGCCATGGCGGTGGAGAGGGAGCCCTGCACCACAGCTGTGTGTCGGGGAAGCCATGGCGGTGGAGAGGGAGCCCTGCGCCACAGCTGTGTGTCAGGGAGGCCATGGCGGTGGAGAGAGGGCCCCTGCACCACAGCTGTGTGTCGGGGAGGCCATGGCGGTGGAGAGGAAGCCCTGCGCTGGGCCTCCAAGTCTGTCTCAGAGCTCCCATTCACATTTTTGCTTCTCTCAGCAGTAACCTTTTCCAGAATGCTGAAGTTCCTGGGGGTGTGATGTGTTCTGGTGTTATTTTCTTCCCCACAGATGAAGGATTATCTCTCTCTGAGATGTGATGTGATTTGGGGCAAATCTTACTTGACTTTTTGTGTATGTATGCTGGTCTGGAGCCTTGAACTCAAGAGCTTGAGCACTATTTCTGAGCTTCTTTTGCTCAAGGCTACTGCTCTTCCACATGAGCTCTACTTCTGGCTTTTTGCTAGTTTATTAGAGATAAGAGTCTAATGGATTTTCCTGTCTGGGCTGGTTTTGAACCCCAATCCTCTTATCTGTCTCTTGTGTAGCTAGGATTATAGGTGTGAGCCCCTGGCTCTTGGCTCTTTTTTTTTTTCCCCTTAATGAAGCCAGTATCCATGAAGGTTAGTTGTCCCTACTATAGCACTCATTGGGAAAGACCCAAGTGTTTGAAGATGGCCATGGGTGCTGATGGGGCTTGTGCTTTGTTAGCAAGGGTTACAGCTCATGGCAACATTGCATGTGCTGTTACCATCCTTCAGTAACAGCGAAGTACAGTATGGTGCTGTATCTGCTGCACAATCCTGATAGGAGCTGTGTTCATCTATCTGTGCTGCCAGGCACAAGTCTAGGTACTGGTGTGCAGTGATGGTTAGGTGCTGTGTTATACAGCAACTGCATGTTCTGGACTGCAGTCCACCTTTTTTTTTTTTTTTTTTGCCGGTCCTGGGGCTTGAACTCAGGACCTGGGCACTGTCCCTGAGCTTCTTATGCTCAAGGTTAGCACTTTACCACTTTAGCCACAGTGCCACTTCCAGCTTTTTCTGTTTATATGGCACTGAGGAATTGAACCCAGGCCTTCATGCATGCTAGGCAAGCACTCTCCCACTAAGCCACATTCCCAGCCCCAAGTCCACCAGGCTTTTCATTTTAGCTGGCAAGATAGGCACAACTATACCCAGAAGGGGTCTCTAGAGTAGCCCTAGGTTGATCTCAAACCACAGTTCTTATTTTAGCCTCCAAAAGTAGGATTACATGTATGAGCCACCAGTGCCTACTCAGATTTTTCTTTTAGAACAGTTTAGGTTTACAAGAAAATTACGTATGGGGTTGAAGTTTTAGCTCAGTGCAAATGCAAGGCCCTGACTGAGTTCATTCCTCAGCTCTAGGAAAAAAGAAAGAAAATGGTGTAGAGAATACAGAGTTCCACAGTCTTGCATTATTGTGCATTCTTACAGTTGGTGAATCTCAACAGATGGTGGTACACATCTGTAACCCCAGCATTTAGGAAGCTGAGCCTTAAGAATAGGAGTTTGAGAACACATGGGGAAAGATATTGATACACTTCTGTGGAAGCATTGTTACCACCCAGAGACCATGGTTATATTAAGGCTCCCTCTTGGGGAGACACATTTTATGTAAGTTTGAACAGATGTATAATAATGCATCTCCACCTTTACAGTATCTTAGTCCTGCGGGCTACTTGTTCATACCTCCCCCCACTCCCTGGCAAGCACCAGTGGGTTGGTATCTTGTAGTTCTGCCTTCCTTTAGTGTGGTCTTGTTTGACATCACCCCACTGCAGTGTCTTGCACTATTTATGCGCAGTTGTGGTGGACAGGGCAGGTCTAGCACCCCAGGCCCCGCTACAGGCCACTGCATCACTGCTTTTCTTATTCATTGTAGATTGGCCTTTTACAGAAAGTCATCTGAAAGCCATGGTGTAAGGTCTGTGCTGTGCGCCTGAAGCTCCCGGTGTTGGTGTTGGGATGCGGAGCTGCAGCTTATTGCCCTCTCCTACTGAGTGGGTTCTGTCCTGTGAGCATGCCTGTTCCCCACCTGCGGAACTGAATTGTGCTTACCTCCTCCATGAGATGTTCATGTGTGCATGGGTTCCTGTGTCAGTGAACCAAGGAGGAAGAGGAGAGGTAGCGTGGGTCTTGTCTCTTGAGGCCCCTCCAAGTTGCCCTGCGGAGCCAGGCAGCTGCTCCCACATCCCGTCACTGAGCTGTCCTGGTGGGTGTAGAGTAGCAGCCTGTGTGCCTCTGCTTTCCCTTTCCCTGGTGCTCAGTGATGCTAAACATTTTTCCTGGCACATGCTCATTTGCTACTCCAACATCTTCTTCAGTGAAGTGCTTGTTCAAATCTGTGCCCATTTAACGATTGTGTTTAGAGAGTCCTTTCTCTGTTCTAGCTCTAAGACTTCTATTGGATAGGTGACCTGGACATGTGTCTGTGAGCCATCTGCATTTCATTCTCGTTACTCAGTGTCTCACAGAGCAAACATCTTTAGTGGATGAAGTCCTGTTGGTCAGCCTCTCCAGTGGTTTGGGCTTCAGTCAAAGATTTTCCTATATTTTCTTCTAGAAGGTTTATACTTCTGCATTGATGTTTATGAGCCACTCTGAATTAACTTTTTATTTGCTGGGGGAAGTTTAGATCGGGGATCATCTTTTTGCCTGTGGTAATTGTTTCCCAGTAGCGTTAGAAGTCTCCCTTCCCCCAGCAAGCTGCTATGCCACTGCTTACACATGTTGACTCTAATATATGTGGCGCTATATCTATATCTGGACCTTCCACTCCACTGATTTATGTATCAATTCTTTTCCCGACAGACTTTAGTTTTTAAGGACAAACAGAACAGAAAGAAATAGGGAAGATTTTTGTGTAACAAATTGATTCCCAGGGCCCTGAGTTGTCAGTTAGCTTTTTCTGGCTCTCTACCACTTAGTCTTTACACTTGGTTAATTGGAGATAAGAGTCTCTTGGGTTTGTCCGCCCTGGCTGACGGGCTGGCTTTGAATCTGGATACTCAGATCTCACTCATCTTCCTGAGTGACTAGGATTACTGGTGTGAGCCCCAAGTGCCGGGCTTGGCAAAGTGATTGATATAAGATGAAAAGCAAATTGGAGTGCTTGACTTCCTGCCCGTGCTTCCAAATGCAGACCTTTTTCAATTACTTGTAAATCTCCTTTCAGTTATAGAATTGTAACATTAAATTAAAGAGTAAATGAATTGAGGAAAGCTCTTAACTAAATGAAATCCTATTACATTGTTTGAAGACCCAGAGGCATTGAATGTGGCATGAACTGATTAGATTTACCCAGTAGCTTTGTAGAGAAGGAAATCAGTCTCCTGTGAGAAGGGGCCCCGACTCGTGGTGCATAGAGGAGGCCCCCTGGTGTCAGGGACCCCATAGAAATATTCACGTTGAACCCTGATGTCATACACGTAAAGGGAGCCCAGGTTAGGAGTTTTCTTAGCTTCCTTGTTCCAGGGACTGTCAGAGACAGCCCTTCTTACCTGAGAATGTGAACATAGCCATTGAACTGTATAATGCACCAACTTTAGGCTGGTCATAGATTTTGTGTTTGAGGGAGAAGAAAGAAAGATTAGAATTGAAGAGTGATTATATCAAGTAATATATCAAATAATATAAATATATGAACTTGGTTTTGAGCCAGATCTCCAGTCCATCAATTTGCTAGTTAATTGTGGATTTTCTGCCTGGGCCAGCTTTGAACTGACATCCTCAGATCTCAGCCTCCTGAGTGCTAGGAAGATGTGTATGCACCACCACACTTGGTTCCAGGGTTAGAAGAGGCCAGTCTTGCTTTTATATATTTATTTCCATAGCTGCATGTTATTTCTTGTAAGTCTAATCCATAGAAGGTCTGGCAAGCAGAGTTTGGATCGGCCAAGGACTGAGCATGGACTTGTAACCTTGCCCTCTGACCACACATACCCTGGCTTTGCCATTGTGGATTTCAAGGGACGGGGTATGGTATGCATACAGTTGGTTGATTGTAAAAGGTAGCACCGAAGTTGTGGAAAGATGGATTGGCAGGTTCCATAGAGATCACATAGATACTCCTCAGTTTCTTCAGCTCTCAGGCTCCAAGAGTGAGGTGCTCATTAAGATGGGGACCGCCTCCAGAGAGGTTAATTGTGTTAACTATGCCTCCCTGAGTTCACTGAGCAGGAGAGGAAATGGCCAGAACTCACTGCCTCTGTCTACAGTCCTGGGTGGTCAAGTGCAGCTTCCTGGGGGCAGGGTGGGCTCCTGAGGGGGGCAGCAGTTGGCCCGGTCCTTCTGCTGGCTGTGACTTATGCCTGCCAGCCTCTCACTTCCATTCACTTGGAGGCCTGAGCGTTGCTTCCTCCCTCTTTCCCCAGGGCCACCACAGTACGTTACAAAGGGAGAAATCTACGGATCAAAGCACCCATGTGCCGGGCCCTCAAGAAGCTCTGCGATCCTGATGGTAGGTGGTCTGTGGAGTAGGCACAAGCAAGTGTGGCTCACGTGACTTTATTCCATTTTGTGACGGACAGGCTGAGCTAGCAATCTCTTCTGTAGTCGTTTTGTGTTTGACCCCACTTAACCTCAGTCCCGTGGATAGTTTTTGAATTTGGAATGCTCTGGGCCTAGTAGTGTGTCCAAGTCCTGTCTAGCTATGGCAGCATTCTGACAGGAAGAAGTCTCATGGACTCCCAATCACAAGCACCATGTCATTGCAACGGTCTCTCTGCCTCCCTTTCTATTCCCTGCTTTCCATCACAAGGCAGTCTACCCACAGCTTTCATTCTTTTGGTTTTCTGCCAACGTGCTTTGCTTCCTGCCTTGAAGTTGTATGCCTCGGACATTCATGGTCTTCCTTTCACAGGCCTCAGTGATGAAGAAGACCAGAAGCCAGTGCGCCTGCCCCTGAAAGTTCCTGTAGAGCTTCAGCCACGCAATAACCACGCCTGGGCTCGAGTGCAGAGCCTTGCCCAGAACCCACGCCTCAGGTGATACGCTGCTCAGCATGAGGAGGGCTCCTGCTGCCTGGGCAGGGCTTCGGGGTGGCATTGGCATTTCTCTCAGGGAATCTAAGTTGGAGGCTTTTTTCCCTGTGCTCTGACATCACGCAAGGATGGGGCAGTGTGACACTAGCATAGGAGTCATCTGACCCCACAAGGCCTGGAGGCACTGACTGAAGCTCCATGCATGGCCAGGAGTCTTGGGGTTGAGTGAACGCTTTGAAGGATGTTACATTCAGGTGGAGTGTCTGCTGAGTCTTCCTCATCTTTTCGTAAAGCCCTTACTAGCCCTCTCTCTCCAGTTCCCCAAAGATTTGACTTGATTTATGCACAAGGTACCACTGTGGTTAAAGAATTTTTTTTCCCATTTATACACTTTCAAAAATTGAGGTAAGCCAGGCGCCTGTGGCTCATGCTTGTAATCCTAGCTACTCAGGAGGCTGAGATTTGAGGATCATGGTTTAAAAAAGCCAGCCTTGGCAGGAAGGTCCGTGAGACTCATCTCTAATAAACTACCAGGAAACCACTGGTAGTTTGGAGCACTGTGGCTCCAAGTGGTAGTGTTAACCTTGAGCAAAAAGGCTCAGGGACAATGCCCAGGCCCTGAGTTCAAGCCCAATTGCAAAAAAAAAAGAAAGAAACATTAGTCATTTTAAAGTTCGCTGTTGTGTGTCCTTTAGTACATTCATAGTATTACACAACCTCCACCTCTGTCTACTTCCAGAAAATTTGTATCACTGCCAGGACTCCATACCCATTAATAGTCATTCTCGGATGCTCGCTTCCCCCCAGCTCCTGGCACCTGCCCATTTACTTTCTCTTAGTGTAGATACTTCATATTAGTGGAGCTATACACAGCACTGGCTGTGATTGCTCCTCTCGTTGGCTGTAAGTGTTGAGGTTCTTCCTCACTGGTAGCACATGCCAGTGGTGCATCCTGCCCATGAGTGTGTTTCGTTTTCTTTTTTTTGTTTTTTGTTTTTATTGTTTTTTTTTTTGGTCAGTTGTGGTGCCTGAACTCTGGGCCTGGGCGCTGTCCCTCAGCTCAAGGCTAGCATTCTACCACTTGAGCCACTGCACTACTTCTGGCCTTTTCTGCTTATGTGATGCTGAGGAATCGAACCCAGGGCCTCATGCATGCAAGGCAAGCGCTCTACCACTGACCCACCTTCCCAGCCCTGTGTTTCATAAAGGTGCCCAGGGGGACTTGGCTGTGTGAAGGTGACCTGAGCCTCACCACATTATTTCTTAGAGTTTCACATGAACCACGGTGCTCTTAACGGATAAAGCCAAGTTTTAGTAAGGGGAGCCATGGGTCTTGCTGATGTACCTTCTGCGGCCTGCTTCTCTTTCTTGTGTGGTTTGGGTTTAGGCAGCCATTGGTGATCTTCCGCAGGTTTCCTCCTCAGTTAACGGCTGCTGTCTGTCATGTTCATAGGATGATCGTGGAGCTACATCGGAAAGTGTCCAGCCTCATTGAGTTCCTGAAGCAGAAGTGGGCACTCCATGAAGTGCGAATTGTATCTTTTCAACTTAAGCAAACTTCCCAAACATGGCAGCTTCTTCTACTTGAGTGACCAGGTCTCCCTTCCTAACCCATGCTGCTGCTGTGGGCCTTGCAGGAGCCCTGTACCCCAGGGTTTTGTCTATGGAGACCTGCCTGTGGTCTCCATGCATTGCAGGGCTTGGTCACAGCAAGCTCTCTGAGCTGTGAGTGGCCATCTCTCTGGCCTTTGGGGTGTGGCCAGAGCATCCTGCCAGTAAGGTGAGCAGCATGACAGGGCCTTGCCTTCCTGGCCTACATGGCCTATTGGCCCTGGCTGAACTCCTGGTCCTAAGGACGTGGAATGGCTGGGCCAGCATTGTTTGGTAGTGGCTTGGGGCGAGTCCCTAGGGTCAGGGTACAGCGCTGAGCCTCACTGCAGCCTTGTGCCTGTCAGTTGGCATGACATGGAATAGCTGGTGGAAGTTGCTCCTTGACAGTGCACCCAGCGGAAGACACTAGAGGAGCGGCAGCTGCAGGGCTCCAGCACGGCGCAGATACAGGAGAAGGTGGCACTGCACCTGTTCCCAGGCGAGAACTGCACACTGACGCCGCTGCCCGGCGTGGCCCGTGTGGTGCACTCTAAGGCCTTCTGCACGGTGCACTGGCAGGAGGGTGGCCGGTGCAAGCAGAGCACCAAGGATGCCCACTCGCTCCCCCCAGCCCAGATCCTGGGCATCCAGAGTGGGCAGGGCACCGCTCGGGGCCAAGTGAAGTGCCCGAGGGGTGGTGCTGAGGGCAAGGGCGGGGGGCGCCCCCTTCCCACTGCCGACGCGTCGCCGCAGAGCTCTGGAGAGAGTTCCCCTGAGAGTGCCCCTGGGGAGGGGGCCGCCCCGAGTCTGAGCAGCCCGGGCGCTCCCGACGGGCCACCTCATGGGCTCCAGGACTGCGGGCCACACCTCGAGAAGACCCCTGCAGCGGGCGGGGATGCCCCCATCCGGGAGCCAGGGGTCCTGCCCTGTGCCTGCAGTCAGCTCCCAGACCTGGAAGACGAACTCTCACTCCTCGACCCTTTTCCCCGCTATCTGAAGTCCTGTCAGGACCTCATCATCCCGGAGCAGTGCCACTGTGCCGACACGCAGCCGGGGAGGGAGCGCCCTCCCAGCAGGCCGGCCTCCCCCGAGGCGCTGGCTCCCTGCAACAGAGAGCCCGCTGACCTTGTCCCCCCCGGCAAAGACTCCCAGCCTCCCCCGGGGCTCCCGCCAGACGCTTGCACTAAAGACCTGACAGATGCACCTGCAGAGGAGCCCCAGGAGAAGGGGAGTCCCTCGGAACTTCTGCTGTCTCAGGGACAGCCTGCCACCAGGCCCCCAAAGGAGGTCCCCGCCAGCCAGCTTGCCCAGCAACTGCGGGAGGAGGGCTGGAGCCTGCAGACCTCTGAGAGCCTCACGTTAGCTGAAGTCTACCTCATGATGGGCAAGCCGAGCAAGCTACAGCTGGAATACGACTGGCTGGCTGTGCTTGGTCCTGAGGGCCGGGTGCCCACCGGGCAGAGCCAGGCTGCCCACCCTGGCTCCCCACCTCCTGCCCTCCACCAGCAGCGCCTCCTCAGCTGCCTCCTGAGGCTCATCTCCACTGAGGTCCATCCCAAGCTGGTGAGTGGGTGGGCTATCAGCCCAGGCAGTCCAATGAGTGGGTCTAGAGGTTCAGCCCTGCCTAGGTTGCCACGTGAGCGAGGCGGAGGCTACCCTGGGCTGGTGAGGGGTCGGGCATGGGGAGGGGGCAAGGCGGCCTGGTGATGCTCCTGAGACCAGGTCTAACAGTGGAGGGGGCTGCAGTTTTAGCTGCGTGGCGTTGACCCCTGGACATGAAGTGGTCAGGTGTGACCAGATAGATGTTGAGTATAGATGACTGCTTTTGGTGGAGAAGTGTGATGGTGGGAAGCCCCAGAGAGGAAACCAGTTAAGACTTGTACCATGTGGGGAAGTGGTAGGAGGTTCTGGCTTTAGCTTTGACTGGGTAAGAAACGTGGTGGCCCGGAACAGTGTTGTGGGTGGTGAATAGTGGTAGGAAGCAGGCTTATTGCCTAGCGTGGGCCAACAGCTGCGACTTGTAGACTGAGGTGCTGGGTCAGGGGGAGTGGCCACACCTGTCACCCCGCCTTCGGGAGGTGAGGCAGCCAGGACTCAGAACGGTTGGCAGACTGTAGATAGCTTCCTGGGTAACCTGGTGCAGTGCACAGTACTCGCAGTCAGGGAGACTGGAAACCTCCGGTTGGGGGCTCCGTCCGTCCTGTTTTTCTGTTCCTGCTTGCCCAGCGGAGCCGTGGCCAACAAGAAGGCCTGGGACTTCAGACTAAGCAGAGTTCACAGAAACCCTCAGTGGGAGGTGGGGTAGTAAGAAGGAACTTGGAGGTCCCTAAAAGGGACCGGGGCTGGCGGTTCTTTGGGAGCTATAGTGGGGGCACAGGCAGAGGGAAAACTGAGCTAAGGACCTGGACATGCCTCCCCTGTGGGAGCTGGCTCCGGGAGGGGTCTTCGGATGGCTACTCGGACACCAAGTGCGTGTGTCGGGGGAGGGGAAATGAGAGCTGGGATAGGGTGGTGGGTAGTGAGAGCTGGGACACCACAAGGCTGGGGGCGGGGGGAGCGGGAGGAGCATCTGGCCAGACCTTCCCATTAGGCTAAGACTGGAGATGGGGTTAGAGGACAGGGCTTTGCTACCAGGCCTGGAACCTTCAGGGCCTCAGATATCTGTGAGGTAGGTCTTGCTGTGAGAAAGCTCTTCAGCTGTGACTGCTGAACTCTCACAAGTAGATCTGATAGCAGGGAGGCTGCTGCCCCCCAGCGCCACATTTTACGGTGGCTTTGAAAACGGCTAGCTGTTACCACCTGCTACCAGGGCCTCCTCGCTCCTGAGCTGGGGCCAGTGAACCCTGGCCATGCTAGACCAGCCCCCTGCCTCCGCTGTCGGACCGCCCGCCCCTTCTCATCCCCCATGTCCAGGCAGGGGACACACATGGGCTTCCCTGAGGAGGATGGCAGCTACTTTGGATACTCAACTGGCTGGGGGTTTGCGCTTTGCTCTGTGTGTGTGTGTGTGTGTGTGTGTGTGTGTGTGTGTGTGTGTGTGTGTGTGTGTGCGCGCGCGTGTGCACTGAGTGACCTTGGGGCTTGTCAAGGTCAGTTATTTTAGCGCTGTTCTTTACCACCATGAGCTCTGTGCCAACTTCAAGTCTTGAGGTTGTGCTCACAGGAGCTCCAGGCACTCACGGTAAAGCCATTTTCTCATGTTGAGCCTGGGTGTATTTTGGCTTATGTCTGACCAGGCTCTGGAAACAAACACCGCATCTGCCGCCTCAGTGAGGCCCACCCCGGAGGAACAGTCCACACCGCCCCCCGGGAAGGTGGTGGCCCTCAGCTCGCGGAGCCCTCGCTGCCCTCGAAGCCAGTCTGCCCTCCGCAGCAGTAAGACCCTCCCTTCTGGCTGTGCACCCTGCTCTCCAGGTGAGGAGTGGTATATCCGCCCAAACCAGACACATGCCTCAGGCCAGCCCTGCTTTCCATTTAAATCAGTGACGGCCTAGCCAGTGGGGGTGGAGGCTTAGAATTTCCTTCCTCGGGATGAGTGCGGATGCTGGCTAGGGAGGGCCTGGGGCCTGGGTGAGGTGCTGGCAGTGGAGGAGGTGGGTGAGGGGCAGTCGGCCGCTTGGTCACTGCAGGGTTCCTGTGCCATGAGACCTGCACGCGCCTCCACAGCGTTCTGTCACTAGCTCCACACCCCAGAGGGGGGCTGGGCTTCGATCCAAAACAGTAGAATAAGGCAGCTCCTTGAGGAAAAGTGCTAGCTGTCTAACACAGTTGTAAGGATGGAGTAGCCTGCCAGCCCGTTAGTTCAACTTGGACAATCTTTTTCTTGTTTGTTTTGAGGTGCTGGGAACAGAACTTGGGGTCTTACACATGTCAGGCAAGTGTGTTACCACTGAGCTGTATCCTCATACAAAATAAGTTAAATTTAAATGGATAATTTCCACCACTTTGTGTATAAAACCCCTGAGATACGTATGCCCCATGTCTCTGGGAATGTTTTGCTTGCTTTAGACTTTCGGTGTTTTATAATAAAACAGCTTATCACAGAGTGGTGAGTTCTACATTAGTCTTAAAAAGTAGGCTGGGTGCCAGTAATCCCAGCTACTTGGGAGGCTGAGATGGGGAAGATCATGGTTCGAGGCCATCTTATGGAGAAGAGTTGATGAAATCCCTCCTCAACCAGTAGCTGGGCACGGTGGCGTGCAACTGAGAGGGGAGGATCGGGAGTACAGGACAGCCCCAGGCAAAACAGGCTGCATCAGAACAATGCCATCTTGAGGAGACTGGGCATGATGGCACATCCCTGCCATCCCGCTACAATGAGAAGCTGGAAACCGGAGCATCACAGTCCAGGCATCTGTCTTGTCAGGAATCAGATCTCATCTTAAACATAACCCATGCTTCTAGCTACTCGAGAGCTGAGATTGAGATTACCTTGGGCAGAAAAGTTTAAGAGACTTAAGAAAAGGAGTCTCGCTGGGCGCTGGGCGTTGGTGGCTCACACCTGTAATCCTAGCAACTCTGGAGGCTGAGATCTGAGGATCATAGTTTAAAGCCAGCCCAGCCTGGAAAGTCCCAGGAAGCTCTTATCTCCAATGAACCACCAGAAAATGGAAGTGGTGCTGTGGCTCAAGCGGTAGATCGCTAACCTTGAGCTGAAGTGTGCAGGGACAGCGCCCAAGCCCAGAGTTCAAGCCCCACGACCAACCCCCTCCCCCCCGCAAAAGAAAAAAAAGGAGTCTCTTTGAGAGAAGTAGGATGGGGTGGTATGCACCGGTGTCACCAGCACCAGTGGGAGCCTAGCCTGAAACCCTGACTCTGAAAGGAGACAGGTGGAGACTTAGGAGAATTGAGCCCCTTTCCTGAAAATAAACAGTGAAAAACCTGAGGCATTGGGGTTAAGGGTGAGGGTTGAATTAAGTATTAGGGTTAGCAATTGGCGTTAGGGGTAGAGGTGGCCTGGAATCCCGGCTGCCTGAGAGGAGGTAGATGGAACGCCAGGAGAAGTGAGGCCCTGTCCTGAAAATAACCAGGAAAAGAAAGCTGGAGGCGTTGGGGTTGGAGATAGGATGGGGGTTGGGGCTGGAGGCGTTGGGGTTGGAGTTGGAGATAGGATGGGGGTTGGGGCTGGGTTCAGAAGGCATAGAGGTGGCTAAAGGGCTGTGGAGAGAATTCCTTCATGGAACTCTGCCTGTGGGTGATGCGGGTGAGTCAGTGTGTGGCCCTTCTTTTCTAGGGTTAAGAAATCCCCCAAGGCCCCTTTTGGTGGCTGGCCCCTCCAGCACTGGGAGCAGTGACTCAGATGGTGGCCTCTTTGCCGTGCCCACAACTTTACCACCCAACAGCCGACATGGGAAGCTCTTCTCTCCCAGTAAAGAAGCAGAACTGACTTTCCGGCAGCACCTGGACTCCATCAGTGTGAGTGCCAGGCCGGGGATGCCCCTGTAGCAGGTGCTGTGTCAGGGGAGGGCATGCCTTTAGTGCTCATGTCCCTTGCAGATGAAGCTGGATTTCTTCCCTTACAGATGCAGTCTGATTTCTTCTCACCAAAGCCCAAGAAACTGCGGAAACGGCACCTTCGGAAGCCATTGGTGGTCCAGGTGAGGGAACTTTGCGTGGATCTAGCCAGCTGTGGCCGCTGACTCTCCCACCGGCTGAGCTGGCTAGGACACAGGGATATTACCTGCCTTTCCTCTTATTTCTCAGCACCACCTAAGCAGGAAAAGCCAGAAGTGGCTTTGTGGCTCAAGTAGTAGAGCCTTAGCCTTGAGCTGAAGAGCTGGGACAGTGTTCAGGCCTCACTATCGGCAAAAACAAACAGACAAACAGAAAAGACAGAAACACAAGGGACTGGTTGGGTTCCTTTCACAGAGGATCCAGTGTTACCAGGCTCAGGGCCCGCAGGACAGAAGGCGTCAGACCCATGCATCCTATGCATGCAGTTGTTATTGGCTCCGAAGCAAGCTCCCTGCATGCTTGTACCGGGCTCCCCCCTGTTTGAATACTCCTTTGTAACACAGTTTCTGATGGATTTTTTGGGCACTGGTATCTTCTTGCCACCTTGATTTTTTTTTTTTTTTTTTCTTCACAGAGAACACTGCTTCCTAGGCCATCTGAAAATCAGTCCCACAATGTGTGCTCTTTCTCCATCCTGTCCAATTCTCCCATAGCTGGTAAGGCCTGGGTTTCTCTGTATGCTTTTGCTTCCTGGGCGTGGCCTTGCCTTGGGAATGCAGATGTTGGTTTCCATGGCTGTTGTGTACCAATGTGCCCTCAGTGGTGGGCACAGTAATAGGGGCTTTGCCTTCTCAGAGGTAGGAACAATTGGCCCTGCTCAGTTTTGTGGATTCTTTGCTTCGACGTTCTGCGCATGATTATGTCAGGAAGTTCACGGAATAAATACGTTCTTGGGCAATATAGATCATAGTTTCTTGTGACTGTACATTGAGTAGGAGCCCTGGCACTTCCAAGTGAGCAAAATCAGACAGAGTTCCTCAGTAAAACACAGGCTATATGATTTGTCTTTGCTGGTCTTGCTTTCTGTGTGTGTGCGTGTGCGTGTACGTTGTGTGTGTGTGTGTGTGTGTGTGTGTGGAGAGGATGTGGGGATGGGACAAGGAAAGGGTGGAAGAGAGGGCCTCAGATACTACTGTGAACTGCTTCCAACCAAGCCTTCTTGATCATGTACTTAAAAGGCCCAACAGCCATTGATGGCTTTTCTCCGGCTAGTGAAAACAAATGGCTGTGGCAGAATTTTAGTCCATGGTCTGATACACTGACGGCCCCCAGGCCCTGTATCTCTCTTTGGGAGTTTGTCACCCTTAAAATGCCTTTCCCAGGGCATTATAGTGGAGACTGCAGATCCTAGCAGAATTGACACAGTGTGCCATCGTGGAATGTTCTAGGGCTCCCCTCTCTTGGGAGTCTGTGCGATGTGAAGCAAGTGTTGGGAGCGTTGGGTGGCTTTGTGTGATCCCCAGTGTGTCTGGTGAAGGAACTCCTCCGCAACCTGTTTTTGCACTGAGTCAGCACAGATCTGCCAGACTGACATGTTTGTTTTTGTCTTCCCTTGCAGGCAGAGGCTGGTTCCGGCCCATACAGTCCTCTCTGGCCAAAGCAGCTCTGTCTCGTCCCATTGTACCCAAGGTCCTTCCTCCCCAGGGCACCAATCACCTGGCCAGTAAGTCTCTAACCTGTAGTGACATCTACCATGTGATCTTCCTAAGTTGGCCTTTTTTTGTGTGTGTTGGGCTTGAACTCAGGAACTGGGCATTGTCCCTAAGCTCTTTTGCTCAACTTGTACTCTATCACTTAAAGCCACAGCTCCATTTCTGGTTTTCTAGTAGATAATTAGAGATCAAAATTTCATGGACTTTCCTGCCCCGGCTAGCTTTGAACCGGGACTCTCAGATCTCAGCCTCCTGAAGAGCTAGGATTATAGGTGTGATCACACTGACCCCTGTGCCTTTTTTTTTTTTTTTTTAATCAGAAGCCTTTTTAAATGGGCTAGGAAGGTGGCTCAGTGGGGTAGAGCGCTTGCCTTGCATGCATGAGGCCCTGGGTTCGATTCATCAGCACCACATAAGCAGAAAAAAGCCAGAAGTGGTACTATGGCTCAAGTGGTAGTGCACTAGCCTTGAGGTGAAGAGCTGAGGGACAGTGCCCAGGCCCAGAGTTCAGGCCCCATGACTGGACCAAAAAAAAAAAAAAAAAACAAAACAGAAGCCTTTTAAGTAATTCTGTTTTCTCCAACTCACAGTATTTTATTATCTTTCAAAAGAACACTAAAACTGGGTGTTGGTGACTTAGGCCTGCAATCTTAGCTACTTAGGAGGCCGAGATCTGAGGGTTGTGATTTGAAGTGAGTCTAAGAGGGAAGTCCCTGAGACTCTTTTTTTTTTGGTCCAGTCATGGGGCCTGAACTCTGGGTCTGGGCACTGTCCCTCAGCTCTTCACCTCAAGGCTAGCGCACTACCACTTGAGCCAAAGTACCACTTCCGGCTTTTTTCTTTTTCCTTATGTGGTGCTGAGGAATCAAACCCAGGGCCTCAGGCATGCAAGGCAAGCGCTCTACCACTGAGCCAACTTCCCAGCCCCAGTCCCTTAGACTCTTATCTCCACTTAACCACCAAAAGCCAGATGTGGATCTGTGGCTCCAGTGGCAGAGCACTAGCTTTGAGTAGAAAGCTCAGGGACAGCACCCAGGACCTGAGTTCAAGCCCCAGGACTGGCACAGAAGGAAACAAAAGGAAAAGCACAATAGCTTTGAGCTCTTCATTGAATTGAGGTTGGAGGGGAAGCGTCCCCGGATTCTCTGGATGCATACATGCAGTATCCGGAAACAAAGCTTTAAAATGTTACTCCTGTCACCAGGTGCAATCGACTTAGCGGCTCAAAGTGCTGGAATCATCCCAAGGAGCCAGCTGCCAGTCTTGGATACCAAGGGCTCGCCTGGGATTCCCTCACTGACTTCAGAGGAGGTGACTCCCACGGTCTCTGGGCAGGACTCAGTCAGACCCCACCAGAGTGGCGGGGCCGTCCCTGCTGTGGGGGTGAGTGTCTCTGGAGCAGCTCTTGCTGTGATAGATAACTTATGGGGTTGGTCTTCTGGAGCCTGGCCCTGGGTCACGTTCGGCCCAGCGCTGCCTTTCAGTGGATCAGGCCTGATAAAGCTTATAAGCCACTGAGCAAGGAAGGCCGAGTAATGAACATGGCCCCTGCAGCAGAGGAAGGGAAGGAGGGAGCACATCTCTGTCGTTCAGAGCTCAGCCACGCGTGGCATTGTGGCGCCAGCCTCATGAGCTCATGAGGCCTTCTTGGGCACTCAGCACTTTGTGAGCCCGGTTTGGCCTTGTTACCCATCCTGCCTGATTCTCCATGTCTATGTTTCTTGCCCGCTTGTGGGCTGCCTGAGTCAAGTGTGTGGGCTGACTCCATGAGAGCCCAGGAAGCTCAGCTGTCCTGGTGTTCTGAGGTCAGGTTCTTACTTGGGCTTGAATTCACAATGAAACAACCAAAAACAAATAAATAAGTAAGTGTAGGTCCCTCAATGCTGTATAACACTTCCAGCCTAGCGCATGGTCCGTTACCTGCCTCTCTGGCTGTTAAATTTCGACAGCCTTCCCTGGAGCTGCTCCAGGCCAGCGGTTGGGTCATTGCTGTAGCGCTGATCCGTCCACTCACCAGTCTTCCTGGTGTTGTTGCAGGGCACGAACGACCCATTTATCAGCGTCCCCCTGAGGCCAGAGCAGGAGCCAGTGACAGACGGTTTCCAGGTAGAGTGTGCTTTGGGGCTACAGAGCAAAGTAGCTGGCCCAGGACCTTCTGCAGTGCCAAGTCCCCACCCCTGGCCACAGCAGACCACAGTATTCAATGATTGTTTTGTTGTCCTGTCCACCTCACCTACTGCTGGTGATTGAATGAATCCGGCTATCTCCTCATTTCAACATCCTTCCTTCATACCCACTTACAGAAGGACTGGGTGTTGTGGGGCTCAGGATCAGCAGGAGGTCATCAGCTTATGCCTCCTCTGGCACTCAGTCTCCACCTGGGCATCACCAGTTGATCCACCGGCAGCCCTGAAGCAGTCCCAGCCCCCTTTGCCTTGGCCTGACACTGCTCACCGTTTCAGGAGTAGTCAGTCCTGAGCGTGCCCTCCCTTGGGGGGAGGGTTGGCGTGTTTGGGGCACTGTGCCTACGGCAGCCACCAAGCTGTGGGATGAGGCCATAGTCATTGTTTTGCTTTGGGTTCTGGTTTTCCACTTGAGCCATAGCAGTGCCTGTTTCCTGGCAGGGTTCTTCTGTGCTCTCCTTACCTGAACTACCCAAGACTCCTCTCCCGAATGGTCTCTCCACACCTCTGCCTTCATCAGAAGGCTCCAGCACCCGGCTCTCCCCACCTAATGTCTCTGCACTGCTGGACATCTCCCTGCCTGGCCCACCCGAGGATGTGCTCTCTCAGGGAGAGCCCACCACGCAGATCAGCGACTCCATCATCGAAATCGCCATTAGCTCGGGCCAGTACGGTAAGACCGGGTAGCCTCTCATCCCCCAGCAGCCAGGTCCCGCAGGAGGTGGTGATTACATTTGCCCTGTGCCATTTTGTTTGTTTTTTTGGGTCCAGTCATGGGGCCTGAACTCTGGGCCTGGGCGCTGTCCCTCAGCTCTACAGCTCAAGGCTAGCGCTCTACCACTTGAGCCACAGCGCCACTTCCGGCTTTTTTCTTTTTTGCTTATGTGGTGCTGAGGAATCGAACCCAGGGCCTCTGGCATGCAAGGCAAGCGCTCTACCACTGAGCCACCTTCCCAGCCACTGCCCTGTGCCAATTTGATCTGCTGCATATTCACTAAACTTCCTGGAGGCTTCCCAGTTCCATTGTTACCTCTGAGCATCACATAACCTTCCACTACAAGTGTTACGGTAGGGAGTGTTGATGGAGAGGTGGTCCTGACCCTCCTGCTCATGGTCTTATGGGAGGATTTCTCTTGACCTTGAAAATAAAACAGCTCAGTCCTCAAGGCCCTCTGTAGCCTAGGTTGAATGAGTCTGGCAGAGAGCTCACCATCTGCAGCACTATGGCAGTGGCTGGAAAGGCAGCCACCCTCGGCTGTGGCCCCATCCTCTCTGTCTGACAGTGTTCTGGTGGTGAGTGCTGTCATGTTGCAGTCCTGCAACACATCCTTCCTGCAGCATGAACCACCAGGAAGCTCTTTGGCACTCTTGTCTCTGGTATGGGCTCAGGAGTCTTGAGTTTCCTTGAGTGAGCAGTGTACAGCCCCCGCCTCCCACTGTCTTCTTGCTGGTGGCTTGGGGAAGTGTCTCTGATCTGTAGTATTGGTTGGCAGGTGAAGGAGTCCCTCTTTCTCCAGCAAAACTAAATGGCAGCGACAGTTCCAAGAGTCTTCCCTCCCCATCTAGCAGCCCCCAGCCCAACTGGATTGCCTCTCCCACCCACGACCCCCAGTGGTACCCCAGTGACTCCACAGACTCTTCGCTCAGCAATTTGTTTGGTGAGTGTCAGGGGGAGGGGTCTCCTTTGCCCAGTAGCAGGGACTGGAGTCCAAAGACTGCATTCTCTGCACTCTGGCCACACTTCTGCTGGGAGTTGTTGCTTAGTTCTCAAGTGTTTGTTTTTTCCTTTGTTGGTTTTTTTAAGCATAACATTTATATTGAAAAACAGATGTTCAGTAGGTAGTTCAATGAATGTTGACACATTTTAAACCCTGATAGATAGCCCACCACACAGTAAAGACAGAACATCCTATTACCCTCGTGGTATCGTCTCCAGTCTGTCCAGGTGGCCTGCTCCTGCCCAACTAGGCTCTTACAGGCTGTAGCTGAGCCAGTGACAAAGTAAGCAGTCCATCTTAGCTCCTCCTTCCTTCCCTCCCTTCCCTCTTTTTCCCCCTTCCTCCCTCCTTTCCTTCCTCCTTCTGTAAGGCAATCTGAAGTGAATGTTATAGAGATCTTGCAGCATATTGTTGACCAGAGTGGGGGAGTCATGGAGTTTGTGTTCGTCTGTGCATTTCTCTGATACTGAACGCTAGTGTGCAAGAAGAAGCGTACTTGGAAAGGGACAGGATCCCTGGTTCTCCTGTGACCAGCGTAGATAGAGCTCCCCTTTGCATGTCTGGGTTTAGCCCCTTGAGGTCTGAGTGTGGTGAGCACGCAGGGTTGGTCATGTGATAGGCAGTCCTGAGGAGGCATTCGGAACACATGATACACTTGGTTAGCTCTGCCTTTGGGCACCATGCTTGGTGGTCTAGAAGTACTGGGGGCTTTAGATAATTGGGAAGTAGAAGAAGCCAGTTCCTCCCCTAAGTGGTTCCTTTTGTTACCAGTGACAGTGCAGATGTGTGCAAGGTAACAGGCAAATCATGAAAAATTTAAAGCAACCTTGGTGCCTATTAATGAGGGACTGGTTGCAGAGAGTAATCTTCTGGGGGGTTGGGGAAGTGGCAATCAGTTGGTGCAACAGCGGGGCCCGTGGAACACAGTAGGGCATGCGCGTGATCCCGGATCGCTGGCTGAGCAAAGCCAGTCACAGCATGGTGAGGCCGTCCCAAGTGTGAGGTGGTGGCTTCCCTGTGCCAGAGTCAAACTGTGGCCTTTGGCTTTCTCTTTCCAGCTAGCTTCATTTCCCCGGAGAAGAGCCGGAAGACGCTGCCAGCTACCATGGGGGCCAACAGTGGCACTTCTTTGCTTGGCCCCAGCTTGTTGGATGGAAACTCCAGGGACTCTTTCGTGTCCAGGTCCCTGGCGGATGTTGCAGAAGTAAGTACCCTCCCATGCACCTGAATCTGACTGCCCACCCCTACTCTGGAGGGTGCCTGCTTCTTCCTGCAGCCTGTAGGTTGCAGGAAGTCCACACTAGGGTGAAACCAGCATTCAGTAAATACAGATCTGAAATGTGCCGGTACTGGGCTGTGTCCAGTGACACCCTGCTCCTTGAACACATCAGAACTGGAAAGTGCTGAAGCCAAGGTGAACAGTTCTGCAGAGGCAAGCAGACTGGATCTCACTTGTTCTCCTCCACATGTATGGCCTCAGGCTACCTCGATTTCCTGATCTGAGAGATGTGGAGCTGTTGTGGGCTGTACATGGTTGTGTCATCACCAGTCCTGTCCTGGTGGCAGGGATCTTCACATCTCCCTATGCTGTGCTGTGTCCATGGCTCTGTCCTTCCGGTGGATACCATCATTTCCCACTCATTCTTGTCCCACACTTACTTGGTGACAGTAGGTATCATGTTATGGCAGGTGCTTGACTGGCCAGTGTGACCAATCAATGGGCCATTTTTGTTATTAATGCTTTAGAGAGGGTCTCGCTGTGTAGCCTGAACTCTGGGCCTGGGCGCTGTACCTCAGCTCTTCAGCTCAAGGCGAGCGCTCTACCACTTGAGCCACAGCGCCACTTCTGGTTTTCTGAGTGGCTAACTGGAGATAAGAGTCTCACAGACTTTCCCATCCTGGCTGGCTTTGAATCTTGATCCTCAGATCTCAGTCTCAAGAGTAGCTAGGATTACAGGCATGAGCCATCATCGCCCAGCTGTTTGTTTGCTTATTTATTCTGTCATGGAGCTTGAACTCAGGTATTATGGGAGCTGTCCATGAACTGTTTTTGTTCAAAGCTAGTGCTCTAACACTTTGAGCCACAGCACAGCTTCCAGTTTTCTGATGGTTAATTGGAGATAAGAGTCTCATAGACTTTCCTGATCGTGTCAGCTTCACATCAATCCTCAGATCTCATCCTTCTGAGTAGCTAGGATTACAGGTGTCAGTCACCAGTACCTGACTTGCTTTGCTCATTTTGAAAACGAATTTCAAAAGTTTACCATGACTCAGACTCACAATAAAAAGTTTAAAATTTAGTTCATCCCATAGCTCTACTAAAAAATTTCAAATGGAGCTGGGCACCAGTGGCTCCCACATGTCATCTTAGCTACTCAGGACACTGAGATCTGAGGATCATGGTTCAAAAGTCAGCTCGGGTAGGAAAGTCTGTGAGATTCTTATCTCTAGTACTGTAAACTACTAAGAAAAAGCCAGTAGTGCTGTGGTTCAAGCAGTAGAGTGCTAGCCTTAAGCCAAAGAAGCTCAAGAGTTGGCGTCCAGGCCCAGAGTTCAAGTCCTGGGCTAGCAAAAAAACAAAAAAAAACAAAACTCCCAAGGTTTCTTATTCAGTATGCCATGTAGTTCATAGGGAAGTCTTTGTGGCCGACTCTGTGCTAGGCACTGCTAAAGTCAGAGGCAACAAGACAAAGCCCCTGGCTGCAGGCAGCTTCCATTTTTCAGAAGCTCACTGTAAAAAGTGAAGGGGCCAAGTCTCTTTTGCTTTCAGCATAAAGTTGTGCTAACCCAACACCCTACAGAGCCTTGCGTCCCTCTTGATCTTCCTTTCTGCCTGGGCCCTGTGTCATGTGGAGGGCTGGGAGCAGTGCCCACTTCAGGGCCTTTGCATTTGCTATTTCTTTGGATGAAGATATTCTTACTTCATACATTCATGTGACTTTCCACGTTCGTCAGAGCCTGACACGTTGGAGACCCTCGTCTGATGCCAGCCCTGTGGCAAACTCCCCTGCTTTCTTTTCCTTCAACTTTCTCTCTCACCTCTGCCTTCTGGTGTTACGTCTGACTTTGTCTCTTCACGGTTGTTCCCCTATGCTCCAGTGCTCCCCCATAAGTCTCTGGAGGGAAGGAGCTGCAGCTCTAATCCCAGAGCCAGCCATGCCGGGCTCCCATTGTGCTCTCTACAAATGGTACAGAAAGGGCTCACTGGATTTCGCCAGTAGCATCCCTTGGTGTCCAGTGGCCTCCCATGCAAATGGTCGTGCATCTGACCTGGTTTTCCTTTGTCCCTTCTGTCTTGCAGGTGGTAGATTCCCAGCTGGTGTGCATGATGAACGAGAACAGCATCGATTACATATCTAGGTTCAATGACCTGGCCCAAGAGCTGTCCATCACAGAGCCAGGCCGCCGAGAGGTTCTCTTTGATGGTGGTGGAGGTGGACCCCCTGTTGGCGACTTCTCCCAGTGACTGTGCCTCATGGAGAGGGCGTTCTGTATGATGCAGGGAAAAGCTTATGGGGCTGAGGTTATCCTCACTTTTGACAGATGAGACCTTCCAACTAGAGGAAAGCAAGTCAAGCCCAGAGTCCCTAAAGATTGTCAGCACAGGGCACCTCTGCAGCTCAGCGTGTGCAGCACATAGGAGCAGCTGGTCAAGGCTCCATTCCATATGCAGAGCCTGTGATATCTCAGGGCGAGCTCTGAAACTGCCATGGTGCGGGAGCCTCTCCTTGTGGTCTTGGGGCCTGGGCTATATGGGCTGGGCCTTCTAGAGTGTCTCCCTGCATAAGTCATGTCTGGCCCAGGTGACTTTGGAGCTATGATCTGTGCAGAACGCTATAGCCCCTGCTGTCTCCTCTCTGACGCCCTCTTCCCTACTTGGCTGATCTTTGGTGATGACACCAAGAGTGGTGATGGGCATGGCACAGACTTTGGCCACACATACTTTATGGATGCTCTGGTCATGTGGCAGAGAATGGTCCCCCGGCCTGTGCAACCAACATCACCTCCCAGAAGGCTGACCCTTGCCTGAGGTTTCCCCTTCCAGTGGCTTTGATTGGCCTGGCATAACCAGAAGGGGGAAAGAATCATGTCTTATGCAGGTTGTGGACATTTTATAGGGTCCTGCTAAGCTGGTTGAAACTATTTTATGTTTCAAGAATTAGGAGGCATGGAAAAGAAAGAACAGAGTCCTTCCTCTCTAGCTGATTTCCTTCCAGTGTTCTCCAGCAAGTTCCTTTAAGTGACCTGAAATTTATTTTTACTGAGCACACATTAATATGGCTATAGTTAGGGCTTCTTCCTGGCCCATTCTGTGGCAGACCTGCCTTTGTAGGGTTGATTTTGTTTTCCCTGGCATTGGTTCAGTGTACACGTAGCCCATGCATTGTAATCTCTCGCATGTCTCTGACCCAGGACTTACTTCCTCCTTTTCAAGGACCCTGGCAGATTTTAGACTTCACCACTGTGTCCTCCTGGTGACTCCCTCCTGGAGCCCCACAGGGGCCCCTAGTTACTACTGCAGGTAGTAACTAGTGTCTAGTGTCCAGACTTTTCCAAAATAGCGCCATCTTGCCTTCGCAGTTTGAGGAGGTTGATTCCAGCTCACAGATCACCAACTAACCATATCTGGCATGGCGCTAGGCAGGTGAGACGCACTGTCTCTGCTCACCCAGCATGAACCCTTTCTCTTCCCTACCTGAACCTTTCCTCTTCTCCCACTCCCTGGTGGCCCCCAAAGCCAGCCTAAGCTCTCCGCCGACTTTTCTTCCCATCTGCAGCGACCCAGAGGGAAGAGAAGCCCCCTGTTAGATCTTGCCTCAGGCGGGGGGGGGTAGGGGGGTCTCCCCTAGATTTCATTTGTGCCAAAAAGAAATACATATACTGGGGTGAAAAGTCACTAGATCTTACCTCTACAACACTCTTAAATCTCACCAAGCCATGTGGCCGCCCCTGACTACAGTAGAGGGAGAGGTGAGGACAGTGGTTCTAGACATCAGCTTCTTTCCTTTGCCTCCCTGACTTTAACTGGCTTCTCTCCTGCAAATCCTGACACTATGTGCAGCCTCCTTCCCTGCAACTCTGAGAAAACAGCTCCTGGCTGTGGAGGGGCTAGGGGAGTGCACCGCTGAATTAGCAGGTAGACCACAGTGTACAATGGCCCTACCCTGGCTCATGCTGTGCTTAGTACTGCGGCACATTACTGAACTGAAGAAACCTCTCAGATGTCTAGCCCACTGCAAGTCAGGACACCAGGCTGAGCAGAGGCAACTGCCAATATCCTCACACTCAGAGGGTTGAAGCCATTGACACCAGTAACAAGCATGGAAGCTAGCTGTAGCCTGGGGATTTTATCAGGGCAGTTGGCACCCTGAGCTGTGTCCTGTCCTCTGATAGGAATATAACTTGAGACTAGGCTCTTATATACCCTATCCTGTTCCAACCCTAGGCAGAGATGGCTTGTAGGAAAAACTGCTTGCCACCATTGTCACCCAGTGGCTGGCTGGCTCATTAAGTAGCGGAGTGCACTGATGAGTCTCCTTCAGTGAAGCCGACAGGATTCTGGAGGATTCTGGGGCTTTAGCAGCCAGACAGGTAGACATGTTTGGTTGCCATGATTTAGGCAAGAAAGTGGTGAATCTCTTTTCTCCTAGTCTAAGTGAATTTTGTCTATAAAATAATCTGGCAACTGCTAAAAGCTGGAGTTTTCAAAAGACCCAGCAGAGAAGCCCCCTGGCCCTCCAGCCTCTGCATTTCAGTGTAGCTGAGAGGAGCGGGGTGAACCTGGGGCTTGGTTTGGGTGTGGGAATGTGGGAGTGATTATGATGAGACAAGTTTTTGTTTTTTTAAAGGAAATCTTTCCCTAATGTCTTCCCCTGATCCAATCCTTTGACTAATTCATCTTTCCTGCATATTAAGATCACTTTTATTGGTGTTGAGGAAGTTGGTGTCTGTCCTCACGTGTTTGGAATGTGCAGTGATAAACATCACATCTCTGGGTGTGGAGGCAAGTAGAGTTCACACATCAGGTCGGGCGCTTGGCTTGCTCTGGGAGCCGGAGCCTTGGGCGTGGCATCTGTTGGTCAGCATACTGCCCCGCACCTGTTTCTCAGCATGGGAGTGTTTCCTGTTCATTCCATGTGTTGGCCTCCTTGCTGGCTTAGAAAGTTTACTGACATTGTTAGACCACCCCTAAAGTCTTTCAAGTCCGAATCTCTGCAAGACCAAGCCAGGGAAGAGGGAATGAGTACAACTACTTTTTATCACATTTCTGTCAGATGCATTCATAAGAAAATACCGCACTTTGTCTTAAAAACAAATCTTTTTTAAGCTAAGAAACCCCACGATCCACCTTTCCTAGGTGTGGCCCTGATCTCCCAGTCAGTCCTAGGTCAGTCCAGTGTAGGAAGCACTACACCAGCCCGCCCCTTCTTCCTTGATGGGATCATCGGCTGGCGCTGCAGCCAGGCCACAGAACTCAGTGCTGTTTGCTTTAATAATCGTTAAGCCATATCATCTAAGGTTTCCGGCTTGTTTGAGATGTGAATTTGTCTTATAGATATAAATATACAGTGTATTATAAAGCAGAATGCCTGCCCTTCCTGATTATTTTTTGTACCATATTGTAAATTATATTATTTATTCTTTACCAATTTGGGGAATAAGGTGTTTTGGTTATTTAATATAATAAAAGCTGTTAAACTTATGTTTAAACTTCCAGTTCAAAATGTAAATGTTTTTATTGTGCATAAATACATATACTAATACTTGACCTAACGCGTGTCTTGTGCCGGTGTTTAGCGCCAGTGCGCCCTGGTGAGCCCCGGGGCAAGACCTGTGCCGTCCCTGGCCACCGGGCTCTGCAGGGCTTCGGACAGTGCCTCCCTCCCAGCAGGTGCCCCCGCCGCGTCGGGGCTGGGCACCTCGCCTTCCACCCCACCCGGCAACTGGGGCCGGCCATCCGCCGGCCGCAGGGGCGGGTCCGCGGCAGAGGGCGGGGCGAGCTGTGGGCCAATTCTCAAAGCGAACTCTTGAGCGGCGTCTGCTTCGGCCAATCCACTACCACCGCGACGCCGGCCCGTGCAGGCCTCCCTCGGGCAGGGGGCGGGTTCTTGCGGAGCGGGGAGGGGGCGTGAGGCCTTGCGCGACGATAGGCTATGGGAGCGTGATTGGCACGCGGGAAGTCCAACGGGCGCGGAGAGGCCAGGATACCTGCGCTGGTTCGGGCGGGAACCGCGTCTCTGGTGCTGAGGGAAGCGCGGGGCGCGGACGACATGTTCCAGGGTGCGGACGGCGAGGTTGGCCGGCCGAGTTCCAGGTACACGGCCCGCGGGCCGGCGCGAGCGGCCACGCTCGTGCGAGGGGCGGCCACGTGGCGGGCGGGCGGG
>NW_012267230.1:15492977-15508909 GCF_000151885.1 Dipodomys ordii | reverse complement strand
GAGCCACAGCACCACTTCCGGCTTTTTTCTGGTTTATTGGAGATAAGAGTCTCGCGGACTTTGCTGCCCGGGCTGGCTTCGAACCGCGATCCCCGGATCTCAGCCTCGAGCAGCCGGAGGGCAGGCGGGAGCCGCCCGCTTCAGTGCACGGCTCTGCCGGGTTCGCCGGGAGCCGCGTCTCTGGCGCACCTGCGGCCGTAGTTACCCTTCCAGGGTTTTTCTTCAGACCCTCCACTTTCTGTTTTCATTCGCTCATTCATTTCTTGGTGACGGTGATCTCGTGGTAAGACTTTTCTACCTTTAAAGCAGGCTTTACCATGAATCCAAAGTCATTTACACTGTAATTTATTATTTATTGATGGGTGCTGGTCCTGGGCATTGTCCTTGAGCATTTTCACACAAGGCTGGTGCTCTACCACTTGAGCCACAACTCCACTTCCGGTTTTTTAGTGCTTAATTGGACATTGGAGTCTTATGGACTTTCCTGCCTGGGCTGGCCTCAAACCACTATCTCCAGATCTCAGCCGCCTGAGTAGCTAATGTTTACGGGTGTGAGCCAACAGGTGCCCAGCTTTGATATTTGTACAGGATTGGACAAATTCGGTTTTCACATCTTCTCTCCAAGCCTCCTCACCCGGCCCCAAAAGCTTTTCCAAAACAAGCGGTTGAGCAAATTTTGAACTGGTCAAACGTGAACACTTTTCTGCCTCTCCAGTCCCACAGTCCACCTGAGCATTCTTCCAGACGTATGTCTCTTATTTCCTATATGGAATATCTTTACTAAAACATAATGAAAGGGGTATCACAAGAGGAAAACGTAATTGGTGCACACCATATTGAAAATTTGTCCTAAATTATCTGAGCTGGCTAGCACTCCCCTCCCCCAGTCTCATTGTGGTAACTTCTGCTTGAAGTTCCCATGAGGCCACACTGGGTCATTGTTGTAGGTCCTATTTTTATTGAAAGGCCTGTTGAACTCAGACCCTGCTTGCACTGGCATAGCTGCTGAAGGCTGTGAAACCCGTTGTACTGGGCCCCACTCACTGCCTTTGTGATGGAGATAGCCTCAGACCAGGTTCCCAGGCCAGAACATGCTACAGCACTATACTTTCCTTTTCTATGCTTGTTTTCCATTGAAAGAAAAATCAGAATGTAACATCTTGTATTTCACCACCCCAGAAACGGTTCATTTGAAATAAACTGCCACTTGCCTCTTAGGTCTCTCCAGAGACAGCTTGGAAGTTGCCAACCTTCTTGTGCTTTGCTCTTACACTTGCATGCACCACAAACCTCAGACACAGCTGGTTTTCCCCTTAAATCTGAGGTTCTGGTCAAAGGATTTGCTGACACTCATCTTCAAGTCTAGAAGGTTTCGTGCAGAGTTGCAGTGTTACATTATCTGGAGTTGTGTTAGAGGCAGAGGAAAAAGAGACTAAACCCAAGCATGTTAGACTTGCAACTAGGTAAGGGAAATAGGACAAATAACCAGAGCTGTGTGATTTATAAGTGGCTTTGTCCTCCAGCAATACACCTATGGTCTTGTTAAGTTCCTTTCTAAGCCTGATTATTGGTGATTAAAACAAGTGTTGTCATAAATTTTTCAAGGAATCATTAACTGCTGAACAAGGCAGTTTTTTTGACACATCTGCTTTCCCCTTTTTGCAAGAAGATAGGGACGTAGTCCCAGCTCAAAGGCCTGCCAGTTTGTGCCTGGAGTGGCCAGCGGAGGTCTCTGTTGGGGCATGGGTGGCGCATTGTCTGCACTCCGAAGAGCATATGACTTCCTCGCTTTCTGCTGTCCTCCCTTGTGGCAGACTGAATGCTCCATTTGTCAGCTGCTCCTTGTACTTTGGAGGGAACAAGAGCATTTTCATTATCCTATTCCTTTTAGCTCCACCATGAGCAACCCATGTCCCTGTGGATTTCCAGTGAGGCCTAACCTCCTCTTAGCTTTCACACACATAGTTTCAAGTAGTTGTAAGTGTCTGAGTCACTCCCATTTCCGAGGCCTTAGGGGGCCACACACTGGTTTAAGATTCAGTTTCTGGAGATTTCTTCTCTGGAATGAATTTTAAATCTAACTGAATGTCTAGAGAAGACACTCGCCCCAGATGCCATGGTCGAAAATACACAGTGGTCCTGTTAGGTGCTTCCATACTAGTACTGGGCATTTCACTGTGACACCAGACTTGGGCCACAGACTACAAACCCTGTAAGTCACACAAGAAGCAGTAGAATCATAAGTCAGGTGGGCTGCGGCTCATGCATGGACTGGACACTCTTGTACCTTTCTTTTTTTTGGGGGTGGGGCCTGATCTCTGGGCCTGGGCGCTGTCCCTCAGCTCTTCAGCTCAAGGCTAGCGCTCTACCACTGGAGCCACAGCACCACTTCCGGCTTTTTTCTTTTTGCTTATGTGGTGCTGAGGAATCGAACCCAGGGCCTCTTGTACCTTTCTGAGGGCCTCTAGAAGATGGGACATGCTTAACACAGGTCAAACCTAACCCCCACTGCAGGAGCTGAGCTCTACCAGGGCCACTGTGTCTCCCGGCACTTGGGTATGGGATGTCTACCAAGTGTCAGCTACTCACTGGGGTTGGGGCACGGAAAGAACAAAATATCTCTTTAATCATGCCTTTTAGGGCTGGGGATGTGGCTTAACAGTAGCGTGCTTGCCTAGCATGCATGAAGCCCTGGGTTCGATTCCTCAGTACCATATAAACAGGAAAAAGCCAAAAGTGGTGCTGTAACTCAAGTGGTAGAGTGCTAGCCTTGAGCAAAAAGAAGCTTAGGGACAGTGCCCAGGCCCTGAATTCAAGCCCCGGGACTGGCCAAAAAACAACAACAACAATGTCTTTTATTCCATTCACACTCATTTCTTATAAAGTAGCTTAATTTAAATCTATTAGAATGAATTTCTGATTGGTTCTTTTTATAATGTGGCTCCTAGAAATGTGAAACTCCTCATGGTTTTTGTGTATATGTGTTTGAAACATGGTCTCACTGTGTAGCACAGTTTGTCCTCCAACTCTGGTCCTCCCAAATACTGTTATCACAAGCATACACTATCGTACCCAGAGTGGCTCTCATTTCTGCTGCCTACTGTTATAGCCTGGTGGGAAAAATCACCACCACCAATCTGTTGATTCCTGAGAGTCTAGGGCAGCCACCAGTGACGTGTGCTTACCTGTGTTTACAGGTCCATGAAGCCCCCAGGAGGAGAAGCAAGCAATATTTTTGGAAGTCCAGAAGAAGCGGTTCCTTCATGCAGGCCTAATAGGATGGCATCTAATATTTTTGGACCAACCGAAGGGCCTCAGAACATACCAAAGAGAACAAACCCCCCTGGTATAGACCTTTGTAATTTTTAGTTGTGGGTTTTGTGGGGTTTATTTGCCTCTATTCTTTTCTGCTGTTCATTTGAAAATAACTGCTATTTCTTTTGTTTGTTTAGAGTCAGAGTCTTGCTGTGTATCCCAGATTACAAAAACTTACAGAGTTGGTGGCTCACACCTATAATCCTATCTACTCAGGAGGCTGAGATCTGAGGGTCCTGGTTCAAAGCCATCCTAGGCAGGAAAGTCCATGAGACCCTTAACCAATTAACCACCAGAAAACCAGAAGTAGCGCTGTGGTTTTACCCTAAGCTTAAGAGCTCGGGGATAGTACTCAGCCCAGAGTTCAAGCCCCATGGAAACCGCCCCCCCCCAAAAAAAAAAAAAAACAAACAGCAATCTTCCTGTCTCATTTTCCCTAAAGGGTTAGCTTACTGTGCCAGGCTTCTATTTCTTTCTATCCTCTCAGATATTTTCTGGTATATGTTATCCTTTGGCATCAAAGTTTTTCTAAAGTGAAAGACTGTACTGTCACTTTCTCCCTTGTGAAAATGGCTTGAGCACACAAATCCCATCTACTCATCAGACACTGATTGAGTGAGGATATTGAACTGAACAGTAAGAGTTTGGTTCTTGGACTCTTGGAAATTCTTAAGTTCCATGCAAATATTTATGCATTCAAGCATTTTTCTTTCTGTGTGTGTGACAGAGAGAGTCAGTACTGGGGCTTGAACTCAAGGAATTAACACACTCACTGGCATTTTTTGTTCAAGGCAGTCAGTGTACTGGCTTTTTGCTGGTTAATAGGAGATATAAGAGTCTCATGGACTTCTTTGCCTGGGCTGGCTTTGAATCATGATCCTCAGGTCTCAGCCAATCATTTTTATGGTGTTATTGACTTTCAGTGGGATTAAAACTGTGTAGACATCTAGACAGTTCTTCATTACTTGCCTGCACTAATGGTTAGAGAAGAAAATAATTTTTATTTTTGTAAGAAAGTTTTAAGTTGGCTCATGCCGACCTAATGAGGAGGCTGAGATCAGGACAGGAAAGATCTTGAGTTTGAAGCCAGTCAGTCGGGGCAAACTCTTAAGACTTCAAAGCCAAATTTAAGACAACAAACACAGGTCCCTATGGCTCATGTATATAACCTTAGTTACTCAAGAGGCTGAAATCTGAGGAACATGCTTTCCTGCCAACCCAGGCAGGAAAGTTTGAGACTCTTATCTCCTTTAACTACCAAAAAACAGAAGTGGAGCTTAATTAAGTGGCTCAAGTGGTAGAGTGCTAGCCTTGAGCAAAAAAGCTCAGGGATAGTGCCCAAACCCCAAGTTCAGGCCCTAGGATCTACACGTTCTGTGCATGGGCATACATACACACACACATAATTGCCAACAAAATAAGCTGGCTAAAGTTGTGGTTTAAGTGTTAGAGCCCTAGCCAGGCTAGCAAATCAGCTGAGCAAGTATGAGGTCATGAGTTCAAAAGACTTAGTTTAGTGTCTGTAATCCCTATTCTCTGGAGGTTGAGACAGAAAAGATAGTGATTTTAAGACCAGCCCGGATTAAATAGCCAGACCCTGTTTCCAAAAGAAAGTGTGGTAGGAGAGAGAAAAGGAGAAGATGTCTCCATGATAGCAGGGTTTGTTTCATCCTTAAAAGATCTGAGATTTGATCAAAATGTTACAACGAGAGCAGGAATTGCTCCCTACCTCCTTCCGGTTCTGGGTACAATTCCTTTTGACCAAATGTAAATAATTGTTTTGCTTATTGGTTGGTGGCTGTTGGAGTTGGTGGATATGGTCAGCAGAAACGCCTGCAGCTTCTAGAGTGACTGATGTTCTCATGGTGTCCAGCTCAGGTTAGGGCCAGGAATGGTCAGCCCCTCGGACCACCACACCAGGACGGCAGAGCAGCTTGTGGTATGCAAGGTCATCTCAAGCCCAGGGTAGCTAGGTGAGTGAGAGCTGCCTGTGTGGCCCTTCCTCAGCGGAGGGCCTGTGCGGTGGTTTATATTGTCTGTTGGGCTTCCTGGAGAGCTTAGAATCCCGTGTCTGGCCCTTGAACCTCATGTCCATGGGCACTGGAACACTCGAACGCCTGGTGGGGAGCCCGGACCCCTTGACCAGGGGCTCAGCAGCGTGTTTGAGGAGCTGCACCTGCCGCTCGCTGCCTGACCAAGTTTCTGCATCTTGTGGCTCTGGAGTTTCTTTCCATCAACCAGAGTCTCTTTGAAAATACTCTGTGAAGCCCCAAAGGTACAAACAAAGGCAGCGTGTGCTATCTCTCCCCCTTTCGTTCATCTTTCTTCCTCACTACTGGCTTGTCTAGGTCTTTACTGATGGTTTCTGTGTTTACCTGAGTGTGATGATGCTAAGTGTTTAGCATGTGGTTTTTTACCACAATTATAGGAGGTAGGCAGTAGTGTGGTCCTTTGACGATAAAACTTTCCTCTGTAAGAAGCTTCTGCAATAGGAAAACACTGGCATGCCGGAGTCCTTCACCTACTTAGTGGCAGGAGTAGCTTTTGGATCTGAGTTTTCCTGCCTCGTGCCTGTGTGCTAACCTTACCTCCTGAATGCACCATCTGGATAAATCTCTTGAAATATAGAGTCCTGGGTCAACAACTTGCAAACAGTCCTGTGGTTTATCCCTAATGTATATATGTGCTTGTATGTACCAATATAGTGGTTACCTTGCATTTATTTTCCTTCAATTGTGAGTGAATGTAGGCTTTTTCTTTTTGTTTTTTTTTTTCTAGTCTGGGGCTTGAACTCAGGGCCTGGGCACTGTTCCTGAGAACAATGAGAAGTTAGCACTCTACCACTTGAGCCACAGCGCCACTTCCGGTTTTTTCTGTGTATGTGGTGCTGAGGACTTGAACCCAGGGCTTCATGCATGCTAGGCAAGCACTCTATCACTGAGCCACCTTCCTGGCCCTAGCCAGCTTTTCTTGCTTCAAAGCTCAACTCTTCTTTCAAGAAAGATGTTGAGTAATAATAAGTATGTGATTAAACTATATTGAAAGGGTAACGAATGAGCGATTTGGATGTAAGCCTTCGGGGATGACCAGGAATGACATGATGGGAGGGCCCCCTCTCTGCCTGGTGAGCCAGACACCTTTGCTAGCAAGGCCAGCAACCTCACCAAGGGGTGCCTGCAGGACACCTGCATCAACTGTTTCAATTCAGTACTCACCTGGGTAGGAGTCTTATCTATTAGTTGAGAAGGTAGGTCACTTGCCTAAGGTCACACAGTGAGTGGGTGACAGCAGGGACTCTGCCCCTAGCAGCAGCCTTGCCCCAGAGGCCCAGTCCGGTCCCACTCCATACTGGCTTTACAAACCACCGGTGTCCAGTTTCCAGATTGGATCTCTGGGAGGTCCACAGCTGGGGTTTGGGAATGTTTTATGATAACCCTGAAGTTGTTCCCTGAAAGTTCTTGTCTCCGCCCCCCACAAAGGCAAATGCACTGCACCAGCCCCACTTTCCATGCACAGGTAAAGACTTCCTGACAGCATTAGTTTAGGCCTCTAGAAGTTGACACTCCCTGTTCTGCTTGGGCCCCACCCCACTGAGGGCTGTGTGGATTGCTCCTGCTCCCGTTCCTCCTGCGGTGATGCTTATCAGCCCTGTGGTAGCCATATGATCGTCATAGCCAGTAAATAACTTTAAAATGTAATTATTTGAAAGTAGAAAACACAAAAGACAACTCTTTACAAAGAGCTTCTTAGATTCCTTACACTTTCTTACACACCCTTGGTCCTTATATTTCTTATACTTTCTAATACTACACACCTGTCTTTCCTACTTTCCTGAGTACTCTTCCCCCCCCCCATCTTTCTTTTTTTTTCTTTTTCCTTTTTTTCCTTTTCTTTTTTGGCCAGTCATGGGGTTTGAACTCAGAGTCTGGGTGTTGTCCCTGAGCTTTTTTTCCCCCACTCAAGGCTAGTGCTCTACCACTTTAAGCCATAGTGCCACTTCTGGTTTTCTGCTGTGGCTGGCTTCAAACTGCAGTCCTCATATCCCAGCCTCCTGAGTAGCTAGGGTGACCGGTATGAGCCACCTGGGCTGGGCTCCCGATTACTTTTCTTTGTTTTTGTGGTATTGAGATTTGTACTCAGGGCCTCACAATTTATAAGCAAGGCACTTTGCCACATTCTCAACCCCCTTTTTCTCTTTCTTATTTTTCAGGCAGGGTCTCGGTCAGGTGTGTCTCCTGAGTAGGGATCACAGGCTCACCGCCACACCTGGTCTAGTTGTCAAACCAGCTATTATCTTGTTATCTTGCTATTTTCCTGCTGGGCTGAACCTTGACCCTCCTAATCTCTGTTTCCCAAGAGGTTGGGATTTCAGATTTCAGGAAATCACATTTTTCTTTACTCAAATCCAAGCCAATGAGATCCCTCTTTTTATATTAAAATGTTATAGTGCTATACAGATTGTTCATAGAACATGTATTAGCTGATACTTATTGAATGTTTATATCCTAGGCATTGTTCCATGCTACAGTATCTCAATGAGTTTTCATACAGCCCTGAGAGAAAAAACTTTATTTTCCCTACTCTACAGATGAGGAATTAGAGATAGAAAAAGGCCAAGTGTCTTTTTTATAGCCACACAGGTAGTGAGTGGGTGTCTTTTCTTTCCCTCTGTTGGTTTGTGAGGTGCCAATGCTTTGAGTTTGATAATCTGCCTCCATTTAGCATAGTGCTTTGTGGAAGGTTGGTCGTTGCTGTCTGCAGAGTAAAGACAGTTATCAGTTGGTATCATATAGTAGGCGTCTCTCTGCCTACCATAGATGTCTAGGCTTTCTTGTGTCAAGTCCAGCAGGCCCACAAGAATTTCCATCTAAGATGCATATTTTTATCAAAAATGTTACATTTCTTTCATCAGAAATACCTAGTCATCACTGGAAGGTCCAGCCAGAATGAGATCAGAATGACTAGTAAATGTTATTTTCCAGATTACAAGTTTGTCTCCAGTAGGGCATGTTAATAACTAAAGAACTCTACATGAACTCAACATGTTTGTTGTTTTGAATAGTTAAGTGTTCAGGAAACTCAAGAGGGGCAATGTGCTGTGTGGTTCCTTCTAGAGGCCTGCCTGGATGCGGTGGGGGGGTGGGTGGGGGGGTGCTGATCTAGAAGACATGAAGGCCTAGCTGGCCCCAGTGAAGGAGTTGGCTGGCAGCAAGCTCGGTACCTGCACTGTCACTGTCGTGAGGTAACAAACGTAGTGACAAATGTGAGGAAGCAGCAGATGGCTGCCGCAGTGCTCAGTGTCCTCTGGTTGTTTCTGCAGGGGGGAAAGGAAGTGGTATCTTTGACGAATCAACTCCTGTGCAGACCCGGCAACGTCTGAACCCACCTGGTGGGAAGACCAGTGACATTTTCGGGTCCCCAGTCACTGCCACTTCACCCTTGGCACACCCAAACAAACCCAAGGTATGGACGACATTCAGATAGCAGACGTGAAAGAAAACAGAGTGGAGCCAAATTCTTAGAAAAGGCTCCAAGGCAGGTGTGACATGACTTAAGAAAAGGCAAGGTGGATGACGCCGAATTTCCTGGTGTTGTCATTTGCTGTTGGGTTGGGAGATCCCCTGAGTCACCCAGGGAACTGGGAACATGAGGCCCGATGGGACTTGTGAGCGGTCAGCAGTGCGCTGCTCTTCCTGTGCTCCTCACTGTGCCGGAGAGAGGAGGAGAGCACCTGGCACAAATGTGGCTGTACGCTGTTCATTTTGGAAAGAAAGATGATGGCTGATGATGGGTTATTCACCATAGGATGACAAAGTCCTTGTACTTGATACCAGTGTGCATAGCTACAGCATTCTACACACCTTTGATGCAAGATGAGCACAGTCTCCTGAACAGTAGAAAGATGGAGCAAATACCGATTAGATATCTGTGAGCCCCTGGGCTCCAGGTCCAGTGACGGGGTGCATCCTAACTTCCCTGTGTACCAGGGCCAGCACAGCCTACCTTGGTATTTGTGGTAGGCCGAGTGGTGGTAGACTTTTCTGTGCTATACTTTGGCTAGAGCTTATCTGTATTAAACTTTACTGCCAGTTACGAGAATTTTTTTCTTTTCTTTTTTTTTTTTTTTTGCCAGTCCTGGGGCTTGAACTCAGGGTCTTGGCACTGTTCCCAAGCTTCATTTGCTTAAGGATAGCATACTGCCACTTGAGCCACAGTGGCACTTCCAGCTTTTTCTGTTTATGAAGTACTGAAGAACCCAGTGTTTCATTCATGGTAGGCAAGCACTCTAACACTGTCTCATTTCCAGCTCCCTAGAAATACTTTTAAACTATGCTTTTCCACTTATTTTTGTGATCAAAGAACCAGAAGCAAAACAGCATGAACCCACCAGTGCCCAGTGAAAATTATATTTTTTGAGAGGACATTAAAATTTAAAAATGATTTAATCTGTGTAAAGCACTTTGGTTTACCAAGTACCAAGTACTGTAGCATTACTCATCCCAATATCCCACAGAGTCCCTAGAATGTGCAGTCCATGAAGGTGAGGACCTGGGTTTGCTAGTTGTCTCAGTAGAGCATGTATCTCAGAGCATGAAGAGGAGGAATCACCCACTCATTGAGTACCCTACCATTCATGCTGGTCCTTCAGATTTAGAATCCCACATCAAGAGTACTTTTTTTTTTTTTTTTTTGGCTCCGGTCATGGGGCCTGAACTCTGGGCCTGGGCGCTGATCCTCAGCTCTTCAGCTCAAGGCTAGTGCTCTACCACTTGAGCCACAGCGCCACTTCCGGTTTTTTCTTTTTGCTTATGTGGTGCTGAGGAATCGAACCCAGGGCCTCAGGCATGCATGCAAGGCAAGCGCTCTACCACTGAGCCACCTTCCCAGCCCATCAAGAGTACTTTAACAGAGGAGTATATTGAGGTTTAGATAGGACCTTCCCGAGTTCTTCAGAGATTTTTTTCTTTGCTGAAGCTACTTTGTCCCTAAGGAATTTGTAAATCAGTTTCCTGTAGTATGTATATGATTTCCCCAGATATAGGAACAAAGCCCAAAACTCAGCTCTACCAAAATGGAGAGCCTGATTTGCAAGACTGCTCCCATAATCTAGTGCCTTAAGGCGCTACACCTTTGGCGTAAAGGTGAGTCAGAAATAGCTTAGTCGGGCTGGGAAGGTGGCTCGGTGGTAGAGTGCTTGCCTTGCATGCATCATGCATGAGGCCCTGGATTCGATTCCTCAGCACCACATAAGCAGAAAAGGCCAGAAGTGGTGCTGTGGCTCTAGTGGTAGAGCACTAGCCTTAAACTGAAGAGCTGAGGAACAGTGCCCAGGCCTAGAGGTCAGGCCCTAAAACTGACACAAAAAAAAAAAATAGCTAGGTAGCCCACTATAATCCTATATAATCCCTATAATCCTAGCTACTTTAGGAGGCTGGGACTTGAAGATCACAGTTGAAAGCCAGCCCAGGGGGAAAGTCTCCAAGTAACTATCAAAAGGCTGGAAGTAGAGCTGTGACTTAAGTGGTAGAACATTAGCCTTGAGCAAAAAGCTCAGGGACAGTGCCCCATGAGAGAGAGACAGACAGACAGACACACACACACATAGTTCCCTCAAACTGAAAAGCTTTTCCATGTGTGTGTGTGTGCCCCATGAGAGAGAGAGACACACACACACGTATAGTTCCCTCAAACTGAAAAGATTTTCCGTGTGTGTGTGTGCGTGTGTGTGTGTGCGTGCACCCGCGCGAGTACAGGGGCTTAAACTTGGCTTTCCCGCTCAAGAATGGCACCTGAGCATCAGTCACTATCCAATGCCAACTTTTTGCTAGCTAATTAGAAATAAGAGTCTCACAGACTTTTTTTTTTTTTTTTTTGTCGGTCATAGGTCTTGACCTCTGGGCCTGGGCGCTGTCCCTCAGTTCTTCAGCTCAAGGCGAGCACTCTACCACCTGAGCTACAGCGCCACTTCTGGTTTATTGGAGATAGGAGTCTCATGGGATCCTCAGATCTCAGCCTCCTGAGTAGCTAGGATTACAGGCGTGAGCCACTGGCGCCCGGCTTCTCACAGACTTTTTAACCTTGGCTGTCACCCTCCTGAATGAATAGGATAAAGTCTCCATTTTTAGCGTGGGCCAGCCTGGACTCTCATTCTTTGATGTATGCCTACTGCATAGCTGGCGTGATAGACACACGGTACACTCAGGGCTGTTGCTGTTATGGTAAAGGTGGCATACAGAGTCACTCAGCTCGGAATGGCTGAGATGGAGCTTTTTGTCCAGTCTGGCCGTGAATCACAGCTCTTCCTACCTCAGCCTCCCAAGTAGTTTAGTTATAGGCATGAATCACCACACACAGCTAAAAGAAAATTCTCAACCATTTCTGGATAAATGAAATAGCTAAATATCTTCAGAATTGGTGGGGTCTAAGGCTAGGCGATAGGGCCATTGAAGCCGTTAGCAGGATACGTGGGACTTACTGTGTGACTCCATCTGCTTTGTTTTGGTAGCACAGAACCCAGACGCTCTTGGCTAGCCCAGCCCTCTACTGCTTATGATTAAATCATCAATGATAAAATCATGTTTTAAATGTAGCTGGGGGGGGGGGAAGGGTAAATGAGTAAAATAAGTGAGTACTTTATGTATATGTGAAAATGGAACCGTGAAACCTATTAAGATTAGTTTAAAAGGCAGGAGGGGGAGGGAGATAAGAGATCGGTAGAGAGATATTGTTAGGCTATATGGAAATATCACAGTGGAATACCCCTCGTATAAACTAATTTTTGCTAATAAAAATGTTTGCTTTAGCTGGGTGCCTGTAATCCTAGCTACTCTGGAGGCTGAGATTTGAAGATTGTGGTTCAAAGCCAGCCTGGGCAGTAATGTCCATGAGACTCTTATCTCCAATGAACCTGCCAGAAAACCAGAAGTGGCGCTGTGGCTCAAGCAGTAAAACACTATCCTTGGGCTGAAGAGCTCAGGGAAAGAGCCCAGGCCCAGAGTTCAAGCCCGATGACCAACAGAAGAAAAAAAAAAAAAGTTTGCTTTAAGTTAAACAGATTGTTCATGTCCTGGTCTTCATTGTCCACTAGAATGAGTACTGACCTGGTGGTCTGTCTGGTTGCAGGACCATGTTTTCCTGTGTGAAGGAGAAGCCACAAAATCTGATCTTACAGGTGAGCTTGATCCCTGCCTTTGTCCTGTGTGGCGTCACCTTGGGAGCAGAGCGTTGGTGGTGTGCCTGGCAGCACGGAAGGGCATGTCCCTCTGTACCTTCCAGCAGTCACAGTGTGTGCGTTGTTGAGGAAGGCCAGGGACACAGTGGTTATTTCTGGACAAATGTTTGTATTTTCTTTGCCTCATCAAGTCAGCCATGCGCCAGTGGCTCACGCCTGTAATCCTACTACTCAGGAGCCTGAGATCTGAGGATTGAGGGTCAAAGCCAGCCAGGGCAAGAACGTTACAAGTATCCACCTCCAAAAGTAACCAGCCAGCCACCAAGCTTGGAGTGTGCTCAAGTAGTAGCACAACAGCTAAGAAGACAAGTGACCACGAGGTTCTGAGTTCACACACCAGTACCTGTGTGTGCTGGGGGCAGGGCGGGGACATAGAGGGAAACATGAAAGGAGTGTTTAGTCATCCTTAACTTTGCCACATTTCCAGAGCTGCATCTGCTAATCAAGCTGAGTTCTCTTGGTGCAGGAGAGAATGCATGCTTGGCTTACTTTCTCTCCCAGCACTATGTGAAGGCTTGATGAACTGTTATGAGGCTGACCTTAGTGCAGCTTGCCTGACAAAATAGTGACTGAAAGGCAAACGCAGCCCAAGCAGAAAGTAACCTAAAAGACCTCACAGACAGAAGTCATGTAGAGGAAAAGATTTATTGCCAGTAGAGCTGACAGGGCCAAGTTCTCATGAGCAAAGTGGAGAATGGCGCCCCCTGGCTCCTTGGAGGCCCCTTTTGGGGAGGAGGGTGGGAGTGCCCCACCCCCAGGAGCTGCCATTGAGGGCAGAGATGATGTGGGCGTTTCCTTACAATGGCTACCACTAATAGACATTGTACGGGCTTTGTCTCACAGCTGCAACCCATACCGTGCCCCGAGAAGAGCCTGGTGAGAAGGGGAACTCCCGAGGAGACCATGCAAAGGCACCTGAGCCCATAGCTGCGGTGGACAGCCATGAGCCCAGGCTGGGGCCCCGGCCTCGCTCCCACAACAAGGTCCTGAACCCTCCAGGAGGCAAATCCAGCATCTCTTTCTACTGAGAAGCGCCTGCTTTGCCTGTAGCCAGACCAGACACTTGAGAGATAGGGGATTGAATGTTAGTGTTTCCTTTCATGCAAACTAGTGGATGGGAGAGGGTTATTGCACATGAGGCTGGCTGCTTAGTGGCTTTGCTGCCCTCTTAAGAGCCACCCAGAGGACTGTGCCTTCTAGGCTGCTGTGAAACACATTTAGGTATAAAATGGGACTTATCCATGCATTGGTGGTTCTATATGGAGCAAAACGAAGACGAGAGAAGAAACGTGGCAGGACCTTCCCTGTCCGGCTATCAGCAGTCTTCCCTGGTCAGGCATCCAGAAATGGATAAAAGAAACCCAAACAACCTGTCTGTCCCTGGGGAAATGTGGGAGTGAAGCGTAAATGGAAATACTACAAAGCTGGTCTCTGCCTTAAACATTCCCTGGTAGGGAGTCTACTGCCAGCACGGCCTTCCCTCCCAAGATTACCTTTCCATCCTACACCCAGTGTATTGTCCTGCAGTCTTGAAACCGGTTCTCAGTCTTCTGCTTTGTGGAAGATTTTTATACACTAATTCTCTGAATTGTCCATTCCTGAATCTAAAACAATGGCCCAGGCTCACAAATCTTCGGGGGCTGGCTCTGCTCCTTGTCATGCCAGGTTTGCTTCTAGATTGTTCTTTTTGTTTGTCTCATCAACCCTAAGTCTAGGCCCCCTTCCACAGATCTTTCTACACAAGACCTCTAGCTTCTGCAGAACTTAAAACATTCAGATATTTCCAAGTACTGGGCTTAATCAGTTTCTTCCTTTCTGTTCTGTTCCTGTAGTTGGTGGGAAGATGTGCATGAGAACCTTGGGTTTGTAGGTTGGTTTTTTAATAATACCTGAAAAGTTATTTTTAAATAACAGCTTCTCGTAAATGCCTAAAGACTCAATTCCTAACATCTGGGGGCGGGGAAGAGTCCCTTTCTCAGGCACACCAAAGAAGAAAAAGCTTTTCCAGCCCCTTGTGGAAAGCTTGAAAGCCTCTGGAACACATTCACAAATGCTGCTCCTTCGGCCAGGATGTTAAGTAGTCTGCCAAGAGAGATACTGTGCTGGCAGAAGTTGGGTTGCATCTCCTGCCTGGTAGAGACCTCTGCTCAGCCCAGAAGGGCCGCAGCCTCCATTCCCTACTTCCCTCCCGCCTGGTAGATAACAGTTAACAGGAGAGGTTCTGGATGCTGCTGTTGCTCCTGTCTGCAGAGTTCACACCAGATGCCAGGTGTCATCATTTTTATTAAGCTTAAGAAAAGCAACAGCTTGTACAGTCACACTCGTGTTTGCTTAACTTTATAAGTGCCTGCAGGAGCTCTGTTTGCTATTCATGACCTATTGAGAGGTCTGCACTGGGCTTTGTCAACCAAAGAGTTCCCCCCCCCCACACCCCCCTTCAGTTGTCCTTCAGACTCTGGAGCCAAGAAACAAGTATTCCATGAAATGGTCAGATTGCAAATGGGTTATAGTTAAAATCATTTATAAGGATGTCATTTCAAATTCAGGGTATGTTTGGTTGTTTTTTGCTGTTTAAAAGAAATGTCATAAATGTTTAACTTTCTAAACCAAAACACAGTAACTTGTTTAACTTACCAGCAAATATTGATGGTAGCAATGAACATTTTGTGACTGTTTTCTTAATGAGGACTTGTGAATTCTGAATTGGATTGCCAAGAAATCCAATGTTAATTTCTGAGTTGGTCCAGTGGAAGGTAATTCTCCAGTTCTGTCCACTGATGGGGACTTGTGGGTGGAGAAGGGGAACCTACAGCAGCAGCCCAGATACCCTCGACTCCCTGGGCAGCAGAGTGCCTGCCTTACTTTCCCTTTCTCTCCCTTGTCTTCCTGTGAGGCTGTGGGTTGGGCTTAGGGCCTAAGCAGTGCAGAGGATCATCTGAGCCAGTTATCATTTGCATGGGACCTCTGGAATGCCTGTGTGCGGATGAATACTGTTCTCACCATCTTTGTCGCATTGAGAAATTACTAGTCTGTATTAAGCCTTAAAACTCTTTTAAGTGCATTTGGTGCCAACTTTTTTCTACAGCTGTATGAAAACAAGAAACCTGTCCTCACATCACAATGCAATTTTGATAGGAACATTTTGTTATTTTTATGAAGTAGAACAGGATATAACAACTGAATTAAACGTAGTTAACCGTGTCCACAGTCTTGGCCTGTTATTCTGTGCTTGTTCTCAGCAGTCGGCGCAGCACCCTGGCTGCTCTCCCGGCGGCTCTTCCTGCCCAGGCGGCGCTCGGGCAGGGCCGCCCCGGGCCGGCCTGGGGACTGCAGCTGTCCGCGAGCCCAGGATGCCGGCTTGTGTCCGTGCGGCGGCGGGACGCCG
>NW_012267230.1:15489416-15491460 GCF_000151885.1 Dipodomys ordii | reverse complement strand
GCAGGCCCGGGGATGCTGAGGCCCGCAAGCGTCGGGGGAGAAAGCGGCCGAGGCCCCAGCGCGCGGTGTGCCGCTGGCCACTCCCCTGTGAGCGATCCTCCGGGTCGCTGCCGGGCAGCGCTGTGCGTTCCTCTCCTCCGTGGGCAGACCCGCAGCCTGGCCTTGGCGGAACTCGGAGACCTGGGCTCCCTCTCCGCTGGCCTGTGACCTTGGCCACTCGGCTGGCCACTCAGGGTTTTGATTTTCCCCCTCACTCCGAGGAGCGAGTTGGTCTGCGTGGTCTACAACCCCAGAAATTGGGCTCTTTGAGGGTGAAGGAGGTATTACTTAGATCCATGATAGAGCCTTCTTAAATGATGTTAAATTGCTCTTCACTTGTCTTAGACTCCTAGAGACTAGGATTGAAAAGTGTTTTGGTAGTTTGTCTCTTTCTTAAACTAGGGTGGCTTGTGACTTCACTTGGATCAAAGGGTATTTATCTTGAATCATTCTTATTTGCCATTCTCTGCTTTTGGCTCTCGGTGTGTGTGGAGGGGCTGTTGTCTATCAGCTGGGATAGTCCATTCAAGATTGTCAGGCTGTATTTAAGAACAGCTGGTGCGTGAGAGTTCAGGATGATCTCAGGCCTTTATTGGAGAAGGAATGAGGTCCTAAGAGGTGGAGGAGCTGGGCCAAGGTTGCATGCCTCCACAGGTACCATTCCAAATTCAGAGCGTGCCCTAGAGCCCCGCCTGGAGTCTTCCTTCTCCATCACATTGCAGTAGGGGGTGAGCCCCACCACTGCTCCCCCAGAGGTTTGGAATGATGGGTTCTTGTGGCTCTGCCTTGGGGCTGTGGTCACCTCCCTGTGCTGGGCAGCCCACTCCACTGCACTGAGCAGGATCTGCTCTGGGTCCTCCTTCAGTACCTGAACAAGACACCAGGTGTGTTTCTTTTCTTCATCCTGCATCTATCTGTGTGGTCAAAATAATGGATAAGGAGAGACTTAAAGAAGAAAACCAAAGTGGAGAGCATGAAGCTTGAGTGGTAGCCTTGTGGCTTAGAAATGAGCTCTGACTAGAGTAGGCACCCTGCTCTGTGCAGTGCCCTCCCTCTTATGCTTAGGATGGACCGGGACCACTGGGTATATGTAGTTTGCAGAGAGTGTGGTAATGCCAAGACTCTCCACTGCCCCTGCTATTTCAAGAAGCTGCGCAGAGCAGAGCAGAAACAAACCAATGTTGGGCTGGCCAAGTGAAGGCTGTGGTTAAATTCTCCTAGCATGCCCTTGGAAAGACCTCAGGAGAGGTTATAACTGAAGAAAAGGGCTAAATACTATAGATATTATTAGGTATTCTCGCACCTTTATGGAATCAAGCAGACATTTTCAGTTTTGTGGAAGAGACCACTGTGCACTACAGGCCAGCTCTTTTTCTAGATGGGGCCTGGTGATCACAGATGTGTGTAAGCCCCGGAGCTGAGGCAGGCAGTGGTGCAGAGGAGCCGCTGTCAGCACACGCTGTCCCTTCCACTCCGCTCAGTTAGGCTGGGCACCTCTCCCCGGGAGGCGGGACTTCCGGCGGGCGAGTGACGGGCGCGGCCTGGGCAGCGGCGGCGGCGACGCAGCCTGAGGCGACCGCGGCTGTCCCGTTCTCCCTGCGGCCTGCGGACCCGGGCGGCCGGAGCGGGCCGCGCTGGCGGCCACCATGATGGAGATCCAGATGGACGAGGGCGGCGGCGTGGTGGTGTACCAGGACGACTACTGCTCCGGCTCGGTGATGTCGGAGCGCGTGTCGGGCCTGGCGGGCTCCATCTACCGCGAGTTCGAGCGCCTCATCCACTGCTACGACGAGGAGGTGGTCAAGGAGCTCATGCCGCTGGTGGTGAACGTGCTGGAGAACCTGGACTCGGTGCTGAGCGAGAACCAGGAGCACGAGGTGGAGCTGGAGCTGCTGCGCGAGGACAACGAGCAGCTGCTCACGCAGTACGAGCGCGAGAAGGCGCTGCGCAGGCAGGCCGAGGAGGTGCGCGGGCCGGGGAGGGCCGGGGAGGGCCGGGGGCCGAG
>NW_012267230.1:15480417-15489291 GCF_000151885.1 Dipodomys ordii | reverse complement strand
CACAGATGTGTGTAAGCCCCGGAGCTGAGGCAGGCAGTGGTGCAGAGGAGCCGCTGTCAGCACACGCTGTCCCTTCCACTCCGCTCAGTTAGGCTTAGTCAGAGATGGGTAACCTGATCCACCAGCAGCCTCTGAGAGAATCTGCCTCGAGCAGGGCATCCTTCACTTCTGGCCTATAATAACCATAGTGAGGTTCCTGGTAAGGCCCCTCTGGGATCCTGGCAGAGGGGCTCAATCCCTGGAGTCTTCAGGTACCAACATGGATTGCACATCCACTGGGTTTCTCTCGGTCTCCAGGCCAGCGTCCACCCTCGTCAAGTGAGTGGGTTGCCAGAGGTGACAAGCTAGTTCCATCTCCAGTGCCCTGAAGAATTATGGCAAGGGGCTTTAGCACAGCCCAGTGGGGACTCGGCAAGCCTTGCGTCTCATGGACTGTGCCTGGTAGTTGTGATTTGGACAGTTTCTGCTTGGACAGGTTCTGGTACAAAATGGTTTGACTGCTAGCACCGAGAGGACCACCCATGATCTTATAAATCTTGGAGGGAGGCTGTGTTTACTGTGTTCCCAGGCAGCAGAGCCTCTTTCCTTATCATGATCAAACACTTAAACTATAAGAGGAAAAATAATGAGGAACAGTATTAGTCATTATTTGCCTTAAATTATTCTATTCTAAAACAAAAAACAACCCCCCCCAAAAAAAAAAACTGCTCATAGCAGCCCTCCATGCATCCCAAGCATCTCAGGCAGGTTTTCTGGCCATGAGACATGTATGCAGCTATCAGCTGATGAGCTGATGATTTGGTTTTTATGCTATGTGAAGAAAGCATGCAAACAGAGGAAAATTAAATTTTTTTTTAATTTTTTTTGCCGGTCATGGGGCCTGAGCTCTGGGTCTGGGCGCTGTCCCTCAGCTCTTCATCTCAAGGCTAGTGCTCTACCACTGGAGCCACAGCGCCACTCCTGGCTTTTTCTGTTTATGTGGTGCTGAGGAATTGAACCCAGGGCCTCATGCTTGCAAGGCATGCACTCTACCACTGAGCCACCTTCCCAGCCCCAACAGAGGAAAATTTTTGTTGTTAATACTGGGGCTTGAAGTTGGAGCCTTACACTCTCCCTTGGCTTTTTTGGTCATGAGGCTTGAACTTAGGGCCTGGGTGCTGTCCCTGAGCTCTTCTGGGGCAAGGCTAGCGATCTACTTTGAGCCTCAGTGCTACTTCCAGTTTTCTGGTGGTTAGTTGGAGATAAAAATCTCATGGACTTTCCTGCCTAGACTGGCTTTTGAACTGTGATTCTCAGACCTCAGCCTGAGTAGTGAGGATTACAGATGTGAGCCACCAGCACCAGGCTTTCCTTGGCTTTTTCTCTCAAGGCTGGCTCTCTACCATTTGAATCACATCTCTACTTTTGGCATTTTGCTGGTTAGTTGGAAATAAGAGTCTCAGACTTTTTTTTTGTCATGGGGCTTGAACTTGGTCTGGGTGCTGTCCCTGAGCTGTTCAGCTCAAGGCAAGCGCTCTACCACTTAAGCTATAGTGCCACTTCCAGTTTTGTGGTGGTTAATTGGAGAGAAGAGTCTCACAGACTTTACTGCCTGAGCTGGCTTTGAACCATGATCCTTAGATCTCAGCCTCCTAGTAGCTAGGATTACAGGGGTGAGCCACCAGTGCCCAGCCTAGTCTCAGACTTTCTGCATGGGCTGGCTTCAAACAACGATCATCAGATATCAGCCTCCTGAGAAGCTCGGATTACAAGCATGAACCACCAGTGCCTGCTAGAGAGAGTTTGTCCCAAGACTTGTTTTTCTAAAAGCAATCTATTTCACAAAAGAACATTAAGGTAGAATTAAGCTGGGAGAAAAGAAAATCCTCCTCAATAAAAATGACCTTTCATAAGTGAATAGATTGAATCAGAATTTCGTGTTCTTGTCCCATATTACAAATAGTAAGTTCATTCTTACTTGTAATATGTGTGATTTCTTTTTCTGTCACCTTGTAGTATTAAAAGTAGGTTTTTTTCCTGATTTGTTAGGGATCCGGTCTGGAGCCTAGTCCATTCTAGGCAAGGCATTGTACCATTGAGCTCTACCCACAGCCCCTGAGAGCAGTCTTAAACATTGATTTTTCTAGATGAAGCTCTTGGAAGGTGGTAGCCAGAGCTGCTTTTCCTCATTGCCTCCAAAAGGTGGTCCAGGGGCTGGGAAGGTGGCTCAGTGGTAGAGCGCTTGCCTTGCATGCTTGAGGCCCTGGGTTCGATTCCTTAGCACCACATAAGCAGAGAAAAAGCCAGATGTGGCGCTGTGGCTCAAGTGGTAGAGTGCTAGCCTTGAGCTGAAGAGCTGAGGGACAGCGCCCTAGCCCAGAGTTCAGGCCCCACGACCGGACCCAAAAAAAAAAAAAAAAAAAGGAAGAAAGAGAGAAAGAAAAGAAGGAAGGAGGGAGAAAGAGGAGGAAGGAAGGAAGAGAGAGAGAAAGAAAAAAAAGTAAGTTAGTTGACCCAGTGTAGCAGTACCAGAGTTGCATTTACTTAAATTTTTTTTGTTGTTTTTTTTTTGTATTAAAAAGTAATTCTCCACAGGCGCCAATGGCTTGCGCCTATAACCCTACTCAGGAGACTGAGATCTGAAGATCACAGTTCGAAGTTAGCCCAGGCAGGAAAGTCCATGAGACCACAGTAATGGAAGAGGCGCTTTAGCTCAAAGTGGCAGAATGCTAGTCTTGAACTCAGGGACAGCACCCAGGACCCAAGTTTAAGCCCCATGACTGACAAAAAGAAAAAGAATAGATCCCCTGTGTCAGTGGGGATTGAGTCCGGAGCTTTGAGTACGCCAGACAAGCACTGAATCACTGAACACACATACCATCTCACCACCACTTTGAAAGATGGAAACAAGTTCAGGAGCCATGGGCAGAAAGTGTGCTTGCCAGCCAGAAAGCATGGGGGAAGCTGGCCGGAGGCTGGGAGCCTCTGGACATCTCTCTGTGACCAGCAGCCTCAGAGGTCTGCTGCCCAGCAGACTGGCGGTGGGACCAAGCACCAATAGAAACCAGTTCCTCCAAAATCAGGAGTCCTTATTTAAATACAACTACTTTTAAATGTTCTGCTTTCAATTAATATACAGAAAAAAAACGGCAAAATGACCATGTTTTCCCATGTTGCTGAGACCCCAGGCTCCTGCCTACCCCTGCAGCCTCTTGCATTCTGGAGTAATCCCTTGTTCTCTGCTCTCTGTGACCTTGGCATATGACAGTGCAGCTCTGTCACTTTGCAGGATGTGCTCCCCGGATGGTTTTCATGAGAGCAGGTGACCAGATGAAGGAGGAAGGACCAGGACTGCTGAGCCTTGTGGCCTCGAAGGGTGTCTGGGAGGGACGCTGACCTAGAGGCTCTGCTTTGCTCAGGTCTCCCTTGAACTGGGAGGGACCTGGACTTCCACCTCCCAGTCTGTGTCCTCCAGGGCTTACCCAGCCACTCCTGTCTCCTCCTGACTCCTAGCATCTAATGGTACCGGGCCAGCCTGAGTGGTCCCCAGTAGCCCTCTGTTGGGTCTCCCGCTCATGACCTGAAAAGGGATACACCCTTTCTTTTCTTGCTTTCTCCTCCCGGGCTCTGCACTGGAAAGTTACCAGCCTGTGTAGATGAGAAGGCAAGCCGGCTTCCACCTCTCCACATGACGCTTGGGTCTGAGGGTCAGGGACTGTATTTGGAGCAGCAAATGGCTGCTGTCACTGCCTCTCCCTGCCTTAGAGAAGGCAGATAAGTTGTTCGTTTCAGGCCAGAAAGGAAGATGCTTTAGCAGTGGTTGGAATTTTTCAGTGGATGCGTTCCAGATGGTGGGTTGCTGCTATGGAAGAGCAGGTAGTGGAAGATGGGGCGGGCAGGACAGGGTGTCGGCTGTCGGCTGTCTAGGAAACGCAGGGAGGAGGTGATGACATCCTGCAGGGCTGGGGTGTCTGCTGGGAAAGCCTTTGCACTGGGAAGTGCTGACAGGAATAGGATGAGGCCTGGCCTTCCTTCTCTAGTATTCCTCTCTTATTGGGAAGGGGCTTAGCACTGTCATTGAGAGTCCGCTGACATGCCCAGCTACACATGTTCAGTGCCCAGTTTGAGGAGTGTGTCGTCCCCACAATAAAGGAGGGAAAAGTGCCCACCACCGAGGCATTCCCTTCCGCAGTCCTGTCCTCTGCCTCCCTGCCCCCAGGAAACCACCTCTGCTGGCTGCTACCCTGGATTAGCGTGCATCTTCTAGAAGTCTGTGGCGTGGAATTGTGCGGCATAGAGGCCTTTGATTTGTTTGGCTTTATTCACTCTGCAAGTTGTTGCCTGTATCCTCCCTCAGTGTGGTGTTCCATTGTGTAAAGAACAATTCCATGGTTTGTTTGGGGTTTTTCTGGTTTGGTTTGGTTTTGTTTTTGTCAGTCGTGGGGCCTGAACTCTGGCCTGGGTACTGTCTCTCAGCTCTTTAGCTCAAGGCGAGTGCTCTACCACTTGAGCCACAGCGCCACTGCTGGCTTTTTCTGCTTATGTGGTGCTGAGGAATCGAAGCCAGGGCGCCATGCATGCAAGGCCAGCGCTCTACCCCTGAGCCACCTTCCCAGCCCTGTTTGGGGTTTTTTGTCTTACTGTATGTTCCAGGCTGGCCTTAAACTCAAGATCCCTCCTGCCTTTGCCTCTCAGTGGGATTAGACATGTCTCCATGCTAGTTCCATTGTGTAGGGTTTTTTGGGGGGGTCTTAGGGTACCTGACAGTATCAGGTCCGGGGTCTGTGCTTGCTAGGCAAGTGCCCTTCCACTGAACCATGTACCTGGTTTGTTTTGCTTTAGCTATTTTTTAGGTACAATCTTGAATTTTCGACTGGGCCAGCCTTAGCCTGAGATCTTCCTACCTACTCCTCCTGTGGAGCTGGGGTCATGGTTTATATACCACACCCTGCTTATTGCTTATTGAGATAGAGTCCCAGCCTTTGTCCCAGAGATCTGGGCCTTGAACCAAGACCCTTCTGAGTAGTAGGGGTTACTGCCATGAGCCACTAGGCCTGGCGTTCTACTTTTTTTTTTTTTGGTGCTGGTCCTGGGGCTTGAACTCCGGTCCTGAGCTCTGTACCTGAGCTTTCTTTTGCTCAAGGCTACTGCTCTACCACATGAGCCACAGCTCTACTTCTAGCTTTTTGGTGATTAATTGGAGATAAGCATTTCACAAACTTTGCCGCCTAGGCTGACTTCAAACCACAATTCTCAGATCTCAGCCCTCAGCCGCCTGAGTATCTAGGATTACAGGCATGAGCCACCAGCTCCTGGCTTGAATACTGTTTTAAAATATGATATTGTTAGTGAGAGGGAAGGTTGAGGTATGGCTTAAAACCATCTATTCAGCTGGGTATTGGTGGCTCATGCCTGTAATCCTAGCTACTAAGGAAGCTGAGATCTGAATATCACAGTTCAAAGTCAGCCCAATGACTGAGCATATGGTTATGTGCATGAAGCCCTGGGCTCAATCCCCAGCACCTTTCCTCCCCTTCCCTCACACAGCTCAACGATCAATAACGTGTTTATAATTCTTGTACTGATGGTATTCGCAGATAATTCAAAATCATTTATTTGATTTTTTTTGTACAGTTGTAAAAAAAAGAAAAAAATACTGTAGTTTTCAAGCTGTAGAGTGTTTTTTTGTTTTTTTTTTTTCCCCTTCATTTTATCCAGCTTCCTTCTTGCTATAGCCTTTCCTCCACAGCCCCTTCCTTTGGGGTTTCCCACCCCCACTGATGGCACAGGCTGAGTCATCTTTCAAATAGAGCCGTGGGATGGGCTGCTATGGAAAGGACTTCCACTGTGGGGCTGGGAAGGTGGCTTAGAGTAGAGTGCCTGCCCAGTGTGCATGAGGCCCTGGGTGCCATTCCTCAGCACCACATACATAGAAAAAGCAGGAAGTGGCGCTGTAGCTCAAGTGGCAGAGCACTCGCCTTGAGCATAAAGAAGCTTAGGGACAGTGCCCAGGCCCAGAGTTCAAGCCCAGGACAGGTGGGCCAGGGGGGGAGGGGAACAACACTTCCACTATGGGGGGGGTCACAGCTGCACCTGTGCACACAAGTCGCTCTTCCAGACACACCCGGTAAAGTCTACCAGCTTTATGTTCCTTGCTTTTGAGAAGTCTTTTTTTTTTCTTAGCCATCTAGATATTTTGCTTTCTGCAAATGAATCTTTTTGATAATATTCCCATTTCCTACTCAGTAAAACTCAAGCGTTGGCACACCTCCTCTACGCTGATGCTGTGGGAGCAGGCGTTGCCTCCGTGCCTGGGCCTCTGCAGAGGCTGGGGCCACACTCGGCGCCTTCTTCACGCCACCTCTTCCAGCTCAGATCTGTCAGGAGTATCCCCTTTCAGTCTGGGCATGGTGTGTACACCTGTAATCCCAGCACGTGGGATGCTGAGACAGGAAAGATGGAGGGGCCAGCCCAGGCAAAGTTGTATTGGAATCCTCTCTCAAAAACAAAATTAAAAAGAAGAGATAAAAAGTAAAAATAAAGCTAGCTGGGTGACGGTGGCTCACGCCTGTAATCCTACTCAGGAGGCTGAGATCTGAGAATCAAGGTTCAAAGCCAGCCTGGGCAGGAAAGTCTGTGAGTCTCTCTCTCTCTCTCTTTTTTTTTGGTTGGTCATGGGGTTTGAACTCTAGGCTTGGGCGCTGTCCCTGCACTCTTAGCTCAAGGTGAGCACTCTATTGCTTGAGCCACAGTGCCACTTCTGGTTTCCGAGTGGTTTATTGGAAATAAGAGTCATGGACTAGGGCTGGGATGTAGCTCAGTGGCAAAGCGCTTGCCTAGCAAGCGCAACGTCCTGGGTTCGATCCCCAGTACCAAAAAAGAAAAGACAAAAAAAATACAGTTAAAAAAAAAAGAGTCATGGACTTTCCTGCCAGGGCTGGCTTTGAACCACGATCCTCAGATCTCAGCCTCCTGATTAGCTAGGATTACAGGCGTGAGCCACTGGCACCCGGCTTTTGTGAGACTCTTATCTCCAAAGAACCACCAGAAAACAGGAAATGGTGCTATGGCTCAAGTGGTAGAGCACTAGCTAACCTTGAGCTGAAGAGCTGAGGGACAGCGCCCAAGCCCGAGTTCAAACCCCACAACCGAGGGGGGGGGGATGCACACGAGTAAATTCTATTCTGTCGCACACAAGGCAAGCTAAAAATTCAAGATGGCAACAGTGGGGCATTAACCAAACCCAAGGTACATGAGAGTACTCATGTACAAGAATTCCTAGTCCTTCGTGAAGTAGCTTCCAGAACAGTTTTGTATTCCTCTTGTGTGTTCTTGGGCCTTGTCTGTGCTGACGTTTGCCTGGAGCAGGGAGTGGCCCCGCAAAGGGATCGAGGAGGGTCTAGGACCAGGAGAGGCCCACTCTGGCCCCCACTGGCTGCTCCAGGCCTCAGAGGCATGATTGGCCTCTTGGGTCTGTGACACTTGTGGTCCTTTCTGTAAAGGGCTGGTGTCACCTCCTGCGCGTAAACACTAACCAGGCCTGCTCTTGTTCCCACACGCAGAAATTCATCGAGTTTGAAGATGCCTTGGAACAAGAGAAGAAAGAGCTACAAATCCAGGTGGAGCACTATGAGTTCCAGACACGCCAGCTGGAGTTGAAGGCCAAAAACTATGCAGATCAGAGTAAGTGGCTGAGGGAGAGATGACTCACAGTTGAATTGATGTAGCTCAGAATTGCCTTTGCCAAAAAGAGATTGGGGGCTGGGCACAGTGGTTTGTGCATGCTACTAGCTAGCTACAACAGAGATTGCCTTGAAAGATTACTGTTCAAGGCTAGCCAGGATAAAGAGTTAGCAAGATCACATCTCAACCAATAAAAAAAAAAATGTGGGTATGGAAGTACATGCCCGTCATCCCAACTACAAGGAAAGGTTTAAACAGGAAAATTATGTCCCAGGCTGGCTGGGGCAAAAATGCAAGACCTGCCAGGTGCCCGTGGCTCACACCTGTCATCCTAGCTATTCAGGAGGCTGAGATCTGAGGATTGAAGTTCAAATCCAGCCCTGACATGAAAGTCTGTGAGACTCTTATCTCCAACTAAACACTAAAATTTTGTAGGGAAGCTGTAGCTCAAGTGGTTGAGCACTAGTCTTGAGCACAAATGCTCGGGGACAGTGCCCAGGCCCTGAGTTGAAGACCCTATCTGAAAAATAACATAAAGAGGACTGGAAGCTTGGCTCAGGTTGTGTAGTGTCTCCACATCAAGTCTCCAAGGGAAAAAGGAGGGGAGGGGGCCCAGTGGTGACTTTATTTTTCACCATCCTTTTCTCAATCGCTTATTTTATCTCTTCACACTACTCTGTGTTTCTTCCATCAGCCCCAGCTCCATTGTGGAAATAGGAAACTTAAGTAAATCCCATGGTCCTTTGGGTGCATGTATGGTTCTATAGAACCAAACACCCATCATCACGGGGTAAGCTAAGGAGTCCTGGTGGTGGTGGTGGCGGAGGTGGCGGTGGTGGCAGTGGACTGTAGTGACTGAATCGTGGAGGGCCTCATCACTGGTCAAGGGATCTGTAGGAGAACTCTGCCCCAAAGGCCCAGCGAAGAAGGGATGTTTCTTGAATGTTACTATAAGACATTTATTTTAGTCTCCAGAACTGTATTTAAACTGTAGTCTTGGAACTATTTAATACTGGTTTAATTAGATGGCTGAAACTCATCACTGCTTCCCTGGTTATCTTAGATGGTAGCTGCCTCTATTTCTCTGAAATGTTAAAGCCAAATAAGAGGAACAACTGCTTTGATAGTTGGACTGGTGTCTATCCCAGGTCAAGACTTGGAGGCCGCTGGGAGGTTGGCTCAGTGGTAGAGTGCTTCCCTTGCATGCATGAG
>NW_012267230.1:15473666-15475861 GCF_000151885.1 Dipodomys ordii | reverse complement strand
AATCTCTAGGAGTAGCAAGGGGGAAGCAGAGAACTGGAAGCAGCGTGTTAGGGAGGCTTAGCTAGAGGCCCTGTCCCTCCTGGGTGGGCCGCCTGCCTTACCTGGATAATCAGTGGCACCTTTCCATGAGAAAGGAGTCCAGATAGGGTACTGATGTCTTTGTTCCAAGGAATTGGACATTGGCTCCTGTTTTCTATCATTAACAAATATCACATGCGATGTGCAGTAGTACCTGTGCTGTCCTGCTCTGCGGGGCAGTGGCCATTCGATGCCACCTACCTTGGGTTTCCATGAGACCTGCATTGAGGCAAATACGAACGTGCCCAAGGCCTCCGTGTGCGGCGCTGCTGGGATGCTGAGTCAGAAGCCTGCTGTGGCTACCACTGGAGGAGTGAGCTGCGGTCCGTGTGCCTCCATCCCGAGGGCTGCCCTGGTATCTGCGTTAAGCCAGGCCCCCGCCCATTCCTACAGCACTGGTGTTTTCCAGGGTGCACAGGACAGCACACAGTGGGGCTGCCTGGCAGCCTCGTCAGCCTGAGAGTGCTTCACAGCAAACACGTCCTGGAGTCTAAGGAGCACTGGAGCCCATGCACCCGCTGCTGCATGTCATTGGTAGCGCTGGGAGGTGTCCCACAGCCCTGAGGACTGGTGAGGGCTGCACATTTACAGTGGAGGAAGGACGAGGACCCAACCTACCACGCGCTGTCTCCATCAGACCCGCTGCCCAGCAGGCTCAGGGATTTCTTTTTTTAAGCGCCACTTCCGGCTTTTTTTCTTTTTTTGCTTATGTGATGCTGGGGAATCGAACCCAGGGCCTCAGGCATGCAAGGCAAGCACTCTACCACTGAGCCACCTTCCCAGCCCAGGCTCAGGGATTTCTGAGAGAAAATAATTTGCTTCTGATTAAAACTGAAGCTTTCCAGTGGTTAAGATACCTGCAGTTTTATAAATGTAGAGATGAGGAAAACACACATTTCAGAATTGGAGTGTAACAAGCCCCTCTGTGCTATTCCCGGCCCCACGTGTGTGGTCTGGTGGGAATTTCACACACGTGCACCTGAAGGAGCCAGCCTTTCAGATTCACAAACACCAAGTTCAGAAGGCAAGCAGCTTGCTCTGCAGCGCTTCCTCAGATCTGCGTTCTATCAGCTGACCGGCTCACGCCCCGTTGCTGTGCGCGGGTCAGGCGCACGCCTTCCACGACGTCCCATTTCATGTGGTGGCCAGCCCTGGATGTCTAGAAATTGACACCACATAAAGAAAGCCAGAAAACCTAACTTGGGAAGTGGACGTGGAGCTCAAGGGGTGGAGTGCCAGCAGCCATGAGTCAAAAAGCTGAGTTGACAGCAAGAAGCCCTGAATTCAAGCTCCAGTACAGAAATCACCACTGAGAGACACAGAAGCTGTCAGTACGAAGGGGAGCAGTACCGCTCCCAGACCCCGTAGCTCAGTCCTCACACTGACAAGCAACATCACAGGCCAGCCTGCTGCTGGGGTTCTCTGAAGCTTCTCTACCAGCAGTGCCTGTGCAAGAGAGCAGAGCCGGGCAGAGGTTGTGCAGGAGCAAACTGGAAGGATCACCCTCCCTGAGACCAAGGTCTGCCATGGGCCTGGGAGCCCACAAGGAAGGCTGCCTCAGGAAAAGTAGCATCTGTTGCTGCTCCAACCAAAGTAAAGTGGTCCACTTTGCTGAAATACGGTGCAAATCTTATCCAGTGCCATGGAACAAATAATTTCTAGATCTGTCTGTCAAAGATGTAAAAATAAAAATAAGAACCAGGGAAAGGACATTAGATAATTTTTTTTTCCCGTTATGGGACTTGAACTCAGGGCCTGGGTGCGATCCCTGAGCTCTTTTACTGAAGGCTAGCACTCTACCACTTTGAGCCATAGCTCTTCTTCCAGTTTCCTGGTGGTTAATTGGAGGTAAGAGTTTCATAGACTTTGCTGCCTAGGCTGGCTTTGACCCACAATCCTCCAGTCTCAGCCTCCTGAGTAGCTAGAATTACAGGCATGAGCCACCAGCACCTGGCTCTGGAGAATATTTTCATAATCTCAGCCTCTGACATCAAGGAATATGACAGATGTGACTGTATGAAAATTACAAATATATGAAAAATATAGATATTAAATATGTATTTAAGTATAACTACTTAAAGACAATTTTCTTTTTCTTTTTTTTTTGGTCCAGTTGT
>NW_012267230.1:15460951-15473616 GCF_000151885.1 Dipodomys ordii | reverse complement strand
GTAGAAATGCGCAGATAAAACACTCAGTAATTACACAGGCCTATAATACTTCCTTGGCGTAGAAAACATTTCATTGTTGGGCTGGGAATGTGGCTTAGTGTTAGAGTGTTTGTCTAGCATGCATGAAGCCCTGGGTTCGAGTCCACAGTACCACATAAAAAAAGGAAGTGGCGCTGTGGTAGAGTGCTAGCCTTGAGCACAGAGAGGCTCAGGGACAGTGCCCAGGCCCTGTGTTCAAGCTCCAGGACTGACCAACAAGAAAAGAAGAAAAAGAAAACATTTCACTGTGAAAACTGAAAATATTTCACTGTGAAAACTTCACAGCCCCTTTCTTAGAGGAAAAAACAATATTGACTCAGATTACAGACTGAAGTGATTCACGGTGTCAGCCCAGCCTGAGGACGGGACACATGCGCAGACAGCCTGTCCCAGAACAAGAGGCCAGGCTCAGAACACAGCTGGCATACATGGTCCTCTTCCCGGTGACAGCCACTGAGTTTGTGTTGCCAGTCAGTGTGGATGAGTCACATGATCACACACCAATTCCTATGCGTCATGTGTACTCTGGGTGCTGAAGCCTAAGACATTTATACTCTGTGCCAGTGTCTGTAAGTTACATGAGTGCAGGGTGACAGTGCTTGGAAATCATGTGTCCTGATGTCTGTACGTCACATGTACACTGAGTACTGATGTCTCTTCAGTTACATGTGTGCTGATGCCACTGTCTGCAAGTCACATGTACACTGCTGTCCTTTTTACTGGGGTCCACAGTGCTATGGGTTCTTGGAGGGGAAGTGGAGGAGACTGCTCTCAGTGGTGCTTGGGTTCACCTAGAAAGGAGTCACACCACGCGAACACAGGATGCTGCCAGACCACAGAGCAAAGTACAGAGCAAAGTGAAGTGGGGAAATTCATTTTTTCCCTAATTTTTTATTGTGATTAAGTGGTTACATAATTTCCCAAATTTCACAGTATTGTGGGATAGTGATGCTCAGTTAAAGTCATGAACACATTCTAACTTTCCTGGAGCAAATTGTCTATCACGGTCTATAACATTTATGAGTTCTATGAGCTTTGCAGTAAGTTATTTCTTCCACATTGGGTGGCATGTACATTTCTTTGTTTTGCATAGCGTCAGCTGTTCCCTCTTTCCCACTTGTTCCCTCCCTCCCATCGCTGCCATTGAGTTGCTTAGTTCATTTTGGTCAGTGACCAGTGCAGCTGATGGGTCCTGCTGTTGTATGCTTTTCCCTGATTCCCTCTAGTTGTATGCTTTTCCCTGATTCCCTCTAGTTCTGTGTCATCTTCCTGGTTCCCCTCCGGTGTACACATATATATCATACATGTGATCAGCAGCATGGGGTTATTTAGTAGTGATTCGACCAGATGAGTAGAAGTCCTTTGTTTCTTAAGTCCTGTTAATTTTGTCATATCACCTAGTATTTTGGATTTAACATCCACTTATCAGGGAGACCATGTACCGTTTGTCTCTTTGCATTTGGTTTACCTTGCTCAACATGATTTCTTCTAGCTCCATCCATTTTCCTGCAAATGCCATTATTTTGTCCTTTCTAATGGCTGCATAATATTCCATTGTGTATAGATACCACAATTTTTTTTTTTTTTTGTCAGTCGTGGGGCTTGAACTCTGGGCCTGGGCACTGTCCCTCAGCTCTTCAGCTCAAGGCTAGCGTTCTACCACTTGAGCTACAGCGCCACTTCCGGTTTTCTGGTGGTTTATTGGAGATAGGAGTCTCACAGTCTTTCCTGCCTGGGCTGGCTTTGAACCGTGATCCTCAGATCTCAGCCTCCTGAGTAGCTAGTATTACAGGCGTGAGCCACCAGCGCCCAGCTATATACCACAATTTTTGGATCCATTCATCTGTGGTGGGATATCTGGGTTGTTTCCATATCCTGGCTATTGTGAACAGTGTTGCAATAAACATGGAGGTGCATGTGTCCTTGTATACTGCTTTCCGAAGTGGTTGTATAAGTGTACATTCCCACCAGCAGTAGAATATGGTTCTTTCTCCGCATCCCCTCCAGCATTTGTCGTTTGACTTTAGGCCGTGGGCCTAAAGTCTGACTGGGGTAAGGTGGTATCTCAGGGTTGTCTTTATTTGCATTTCCTTCACAACCAGGGATGGTAAACATTTCCTCATGTGTTTCTTTGCCATTTTTTATCTCTTCTTTTAAGAAGTCCCTTTAGTTCCCTTGTCCATTTAGTAATTGGATTGTTAGGTTTGGGAGGGATTAGTTTCTTGAGTTCCTTGTATATACTGGATATTAACCCCTTGTCTGATATATTGCTGGTTAATATTTTTTCCCAGTTGGTTGTCTTTCTAGCTTGGTTGCTATAGCTTTAGCTGTGCAGAAACTTTTTATTTTAAGGTAGTCCCATTTGTTGAGTCTCTCTCCAATTTGTTGTAACCCTGGGAGGGGGGACCAAGATGGCGACGGGACAGTAGGGAAATGCCACAGCTTTCTCCAACCAAAAAGAGAGTTCGTATTCCAACACTCAATTTCCCAAGAGACTGACAACAACAAAATGATGAACACCCTGAGGGGCTGGGAATGTGGCTCAGTGGTAGAGTGCTTGCCTCCCATGCATGAGGCCATGGGTTCAATTCCTCAGCACCACATACACAGAAAAAGCCAGAAGTGGTGCTGTGGCTCAAGTGGTAGAACGCTAGCCTTGAGCTGAAGAGCTGAGAGACAGCACCCAGGCCCAGAGTTCAGACCCATGACCAAAGAAAAAAAAAGATGAATACCCCGAAAAAAACAGGAGGTGGGAAAAAAAAAAAAAGAAAAGGAAAAATTTCAGAACAGAGAAGCACAAAGACCCCTCCCCCAACCTTTACTGGCTGCGCAGTGATGCCCCAAGCCCCGGCCGGCCCGGCCCGGCAGGGGCTTCCGAGTCCCCAGAGACACGGGGTTGTCTGCAGCTCACCCACGCAGAAGACGCCTGAGTTACCAGTGTTGGACCCGCTGATCACAACAAACAGAGAAACCTCCAAGCCGGGAGCCTGCACAGATCCCACCCCTGCCCCTCACTCTCCGAGCAGACATCAGGAGGTCAAAATCATTGTGCCACCAGAGCCCAGGACATGCCTTTGTCCCCTTCCCCTCTTGGTGGCCTGAGGACAGAGGGGCTGAGGAAGGCATGCACGCAGCGTGGCCGCTGTCTGCATTGGTGGGCCACATTAATGGGTCACTGTCACTGCTGCTAGTTAGTCCACTGAGCAGGCACCTGTGGGACCCAGGCCCCCCCGTGCCCCACTTTACAGAGGCCTCACTGCAGCCTGGAGGGGCACACCCAGACTCGGCCGTCCCAACCTGGCGCCAGTACCCGTACACGTGTAAGACTTGGCTCCATCTCAGTTGACTTTGATATTCTGTCTAATATGTCTTAGGTTACTCTATTGAATCCTTTTTTTTTTTTTTTTGTCAGTGGTGGGCCTGGGCGCTATCCCTCAGCTCAAGGCTAGCGCTCTACCCCTTGAGCCACAGCACCACTTCCAGCTTTTTCTGTGTATGTGGTGCTGAAGAATCGAACCCGGGGACTCATGTGTGCAAGTCAAGCGCTCTACCGCTGAGCCACCTTCCCAGCCATTGAATTCTTTTCATGAGTTTCTCATGGTAGCCTGTCGGTTTCTCTTGTGGTGCTAATAATTCCTTGCTAAGCAAGTTGTCTGCCACTGAGCTACCCCTCCCTGCCCCCAAGTGCTCATTCCCTTCTCATCTACAATTTCTGAGTTTAGTGGTGATTCAGGAACTCTTGGCCATTCTGAAAAGAAATCACGTTTATGCATTTGAACCTTGCTGGTATTATTAAGAGTGGGGAATTCTCACACATGTGTGGCACATACTATGTGTCACCCAAACTGGTCACAGCCTGCCTCCTGTGGAGCAGGTGGAGCTGTACCAGTCACATCAGGTGCTAGAGTCTGGCTGTGGCCCAGGGCAGAGGTAGTAAGTCCCTCCGTGGGCAGTGCAGCTGACCACAGTGCTTGTGTCTTCCAGTCTCCAGGCTGGAGGAGCGGGAGTCAGAGATGAAGAAGGAGTACAATGCCCTGCACCAGCGGCACACAGAGGTAGGCGCCATGGCATCTGCCCCAGGGTTCAAGGGAGTGAGTGTTGATGCAGCCTAACGTCTGCCATTTGCCAGTGGAGCACCTCTGGTGTCGCCTTTGTCTGGTTAAATCCATTCCTCTGAACTTGGCTATTTCCATCTGAGCACAGTGTGGACTATAACACTGGGGCCCGGCAGGCAGCACTAATGACAGACCCCTCTTGACAGATGATTCAGACCTACGTGGAGCACATCGAGAGATCCAAGATGCAGCAGGTTGGGGGCAGTGGCCAGACAGAAAGCAGCCTGCCAGGGCGGAGGTAGGTCACTAAGGGCGCAGTTCTGGCCAGAGGAGGGTGTGGCAGGGGGTCAAGTCTGTCTCTCAGGCTCACTGTCATTGCTCACTGCTTGTAGATTCCATGTCTACAAATTTGCCACTCACTAAAATGCATGGGAAACCTCAGACTCATACTTACTGCACTGTCTCAAATCATGCTTTGAGAAAACATGCAGGCTCTTGATCAAACCAAATTGGGCAGTGTTCAGCCTAATGAGCTGGCTGAGAAGCCCAGGTCCAGAATGTGTTAGCTGGGGCTACTCTGTCACCAGAGGCTTCTCAGCCTGATACTAGGGTCTGTGAGAGGTCCTTCAGCATTTCCTCAGAGCAGTAGTTCAGTGTGCACGAGTTTGTGTTGGAGGAAACTAGACCACATTCCCACTGACTGTCTTGATAGGAGGAGGCCAGGCCAGCTTGCGGGCAAGACTGTCTCCTTCCCTCTGTGGGGCAGGACAGTGCCAGAAGATCGCAGCCCTCTGCCTGGCCCAGGCCCCAGCTCAGGTGCTGGTCTCACTCTGGCAGCAGGACGAAGCTGCCAAAGCCCAGCTCCTTCCCCACTTCCTGTGGCTTTGAACTCAGGGCCTAGGCACTGTCCTTGAGCTTCTTTTGCTCAAAGTTCGCAGTCTACCATTTGAGCCACAGCTCTACTTCCGGCTTTTTCTGTGTATGTGGTGCTGAGAAATCAAACCCAGGGCTTCATGCCTGCTAGGCAAGCGCTCTGCCACCAGCCACACTCCCGGCCCCTCCTTCCCCACTCTTCGTACCACTTGAATCAGGACAGAGCTGTACCACCAGCTTCTGGAAACAGTGTCAAAGGTCATGTCCAGGAGGTTAGGGTCTGGACACGTCTCTGGAATGACCTCATTGGGAGCTCTAGCTCAGGCACAGAATTCACAGGCACTAGCAGGAGCCTATGTGCGTCTGTGTGCTCCATCACCCCCCCCCCCAGCCGAAGTCCTCACGTGTCCCTAGTGCTTCTGTGACTGGACACATGTCCACTGTCCTGCTACACAGTCCCTGTCTGGAGGTCTCTTGTCAAAGCCAAGGTTTGTGCATCGCATGTCTGCCCCTGCAGACATCTGTGTGTAACTATAGTTGTGTAGCGGGGTGTGTAAGACGGGCCCCAGTCTCACCGTCACTGTCTGTGCGCTTTCCCTCACCTTCTGTCTCTAATGTGATCTCCTTGTCCTGCGCTCTGTGCTGTCGCGGCTGTGTGCTGGCCATTGTGTCTGTCGCTGCCTTCAGTCCTCGCCAGTCATGGAGGAAAAGGTAAAGCCTGAAGGTTGTTGTCTGCCATGGGCTGGGGTCCACTGGGAACTTGAGACAGTCTCAGGAGGGCCAGAATAGCTTTTGGTTTTCATCACAAGCACGTTTCTTGATTAGCATAGACATATTTTCTATACCCCGAACAGCGGATCAAAAGTGCTTGCAAATGCCTTCATAAGCCAGGCGCCAGTGGTTCACTCCTGTAAGCTAGCTCCTCAGGAGTCTGAGATCTTAGGATCACGGTTCAAAGCCAGCCCGGACAGGAAAGCCGTGAGACTCTTACCTCCAATTAACCACCAGAAAACCGGAAGTGGTGCTGTGGCTCACGTGGTAGAGCACTAGCCTTGAGCTGAAGAGCTCAAGGACAGCACCCAGGCCCGGAGTTCAGGCCCAGTCCAAGCCCCATAACCGCAAAAAAAAAAATCCTTCACAGGACTGGTCTGATGGTCCCTTTTCACACACCAAATCACAACATTGACTTCCACCAGTGAGGAGCATGTAGCCAAGCATTGCCTGGCACTGACTGGAGCCAGTGGGCAGGTGGAGATATCATGTCCCCTCCACTCTCAGGTGGTTCTAGACCTATGGCCCAGTACGATCACTTAGCAGCTCTGTATCCCAAGTAGGCTTGATTGGCACTTGTGGGCAGCATCGTCCCAGGGGTGATAGTCTGGAGAAGATGGCCGTTTGCCCACCCCTGGGGCCATGAGGATACAATAAGTGGATAAGAAGGCTGGCCTTTGCGTGAGCCCCATCAGTCAGCAACACCTCCACAGAGATGTTCACCTGGCTCAGCAGCCAGGTCCACATGAGATTCTGTAGGGAAGAGCAAGGGCAGATACCCTGCTCGTGATTACAGATAAACTTCCAGTAGACACAGCAGCTGGCCGAGCGTGGAACATGTCTGCTGTCCACACTGGAATTGAGTGGTCTGTTGTCTGTTCGTCGCCCTTCTTGTGAGGCAGGAGTCCCTTCCCCCACTCTCATCCTCGTGGCATCTCATAACAGCTGGGATGGCCCTGCTTTGGGACCTGTATTCTTCCCAGGATCATGAGTAGAAGTCCTTAATGGGGTCAGGACTGGTCCCCAGGGTATTTTCCAGACCAGAATCGGGAACTCAAGGATGCAAAGTCTGGGCAAGGGGGCTGCAAGTCTGGTGGCAGATAGGGGTGTGGCCTTCCCCAGCCTGAGCTGTGTAGCATTTCAGTGGCCCAGAGACCCTGCCGAATATGGTCAGTTGCTCAGTGCAGCTGAGCCACAGAGGTTCTGGTACCTGGGCAGAACAGAGCCGTCCATCTGTGATGCGGGTTTCAGGACCCGCGTTTAGGCCTTGCCCAGTAACCAGTACAGGCCTGTCCTCTGCAAAGGGTCCTTGGAGCGCAACTGCCTCCTGTCCTGTTTCAGCGCTATGCCTTCCACAGCTCCAGACTGGAGGGGAAGCAAAGGAGCTGGGGGCAGGACTGCGCCCTGTACCCAAGAGGCAAAGGCAGAGCTCACAGCCACTGTGACAGGGAGGCAGATCTTGGCTTTGTCTTGGCAAAAGTCACCACTCAAAGCAAACAGTTACTGCCTGCCTGGCTCCAGAAAACACTACAGGTGCTCTGTGGGGCTGCTAGTGCTGGCATTGTTGGTGTGTTTTGTTTTGTTGTTTTTTTTTTGGTCGGTTGTGGGGCCTGAGTGCTGTCCCTCAGCTCTTCAGCTCAAGGCTTTTTCTGCCTATGTGGTGATGAAGAATCAAACCCAGGGCCTCATGCATACACGGCAAGCCCTCTACCACTGAGCCACCTTCCCCGCTGTTGGTGTCTTTTTAAAGGTGAACTAAATGAAATAGGAAATCACAACATGACAGAAGAGGAAAGGTTACATGGGGTCATAAGTGGAGATGCCCCCAAAGATATAGACACGGCCGCATGGCCATTACCTTCCCAAGCAGCACACCCCACCGTGTGCATGTGTTAAGACAGATTCCTGTTCCCTTATGTGCCTCCAGCTAACCATCTGCTTTCTCTTCTTCTCCCTCCCACTCCAGCAGGAAGGAGCGCCCCACCTCTCTGAACGTCTTCCCCCTGGCTGATGGCATGGTACGTGCACAGATGGGGGGCAAGCCCGTGCCTGCGGGGGACCACTGGCACCTGAGTGACCTCGGCCAGCTTCAGCCCGGCTCCAGCTACCAGGTTTTGTAGCCGTGCGTGGAGTGAGGGCCCCTGCTGCTGGCGTCCCACATCCATCTCGGGGACACAACTCTGTGCATCTCTCCCTGAGTTAGTCCACCCTCCGCTGCTGTGAGTCAGGGATAGAGACACCAAGCCAGGTGTCGGGAGGTGTGGGGTCTCAGATGGACCCTTTGCTGTCACAGCTACTCTTTGTGGCCTTGTCCTGGTACCTGTTAACCCAGGCGATGACTCTCTGCCTCTCAGACCATTCTGCTATCTGATACCTATATGAGGGCTGAGCGTAGCAATGCTGTGCTAAGCTCACTCCCAAACACATGCCTTCTGTCACACCGTTAGGATACCTGTTGCTTCTGCTCTCATGAGCCTTTAGAAACTAGAGTCCGAGGTCTGATTTCTGCTAGGAGGGGACAAGCTCCCTCGTAGCCCCTTCTCCACATGTCCCTGGTAACTCTACTTACTACAGGTTGAGAAACAGGAGCTCCCCGCTCCCCCACCCCAGGTGTGCACAGCCTACCAGTGAGTGTACTTTAAATGTGGCACCCAGAGAAGGCCAGGTCACATTCAGGGCCCCAGATGCCTTGCCATAATTGGGGTGTATGTCTCAGACTATCTGAAAGACAGCAGACAGGGTCATGGCTACGCTGCCAGGTAAGACCTGCCTTCCTTGGGTAGAAGAAGAGATCTTGGCTCCAGGGGATTCAGGGAGGCATTGGGGGACACCTACAGAGTCAACAAGGCCCCAGGGCTCCGGCTGGGGGGGGCGGGCGGGTGAGGGTCCAAGGCTTTGGAAATCTCCCTGCTGCTCCTTTGGCCGACTGTCCTTCCACCTGTGTCCAGCTTGCCTTCGAGGGCTGTTGCATGCTGCCAGCTCTGTCAGAAGGTGACACCGCTGCTTCCGCTCTTGTTCCTGGGGGGAGCCTGTCTCTGAGACACAGAGATGCCTGTCTGCTTTTCACTGTTCTGCTGTTGGTGGTGCCCTGGGAAGAGGGCAGCAAGGCCTATGGGCCAGCCAGTTATGCCAGCTGCCCTCGCCCACCTGTACCTGCTCACACCAGGCCTGTGGTAGGGCTGCCCTGTACGCATCTGTAGAACCACAGGAGCCTCTGAAAGCCAGATGGAGCCCACCTGCGCTGTCCTGCTCCGGGCACCTGCTCGTGTCCGTGTCTGGAGCAGCTTTCCTGGCCACACTGTCTTCTTTCCCTACCACCTTGTCTGGAATAGTCTTGCCATAAATTGTAGTGTTTCATGTTTTAGTTCATTGTATGTTTTGTTTGGTTTATCTTGTTTTTAAAAGGTAATTACATTTATGTTCTTTTAATTTCATGTTCCAGATTTTAAGGTTTTTCTAATTTCTTAATTTTTTGTTTTGTTTTTTTTGTTTTGTTTTGTTTTTTTTATGTACTGTAGTGTTTTAACCAAACAGTTGTGGCTACTCATGGTGAGGAAAGACCGCTAAGAGTGTGGGGTCTTTGCAATACATTGGAGGTCACTGCTCCCGTTGATGTTAGGAGGTTGAGAGGTTTGCCTTAGGTAAGTGTCAGCCAGGGGGAGTGTCCCCTGGGTAAGTGGCGGTCCTGTAGGATAACAGAGCTGGGGCTCTGGGGGCAGCCTGGCCAGAGGGCAGGAGCCCCACTGTGACCAACAGGGTGCCTGCAGTCAGGGGAACACAGCCATCAAGGAAGGTGGTCTGGAAATGTGTTTGGCTCATGCCCCTGGCTTTAGCCCAGCCTGAGTGGAGTCCCTAGTTTGCCCTTGCTGGGTGGTAGCCGAGGCCTGCATCTGGTGGGCATCTGGTGCCCTGATGTGGGGCAGGTGCAAGTTCTTAGCGAGCTGCACCTGACGGACCTGTGTGAGCCAGCTTCGCCTTCTTTACCACTCCTTCTTGTGGTGGGCATGAAATGTAGCCTGCATCTAGCTCAGACCAAAAATGCAGACATGAAGCTGCTCCTACACCAGAGGGGCCAGGCTCACCTGAGCTGCTTCCCTGGGCACTGCTGGTGTGTGGGCACGGTGGAGCAGCATCCCTGACCTCTACCAGTTCTGTGTGGTGACAACAAAGCTGTCCCTGCATCTCAGTCACCCCCTTGAGAGGCTGTTGTAGAAGGTATGTGGCACTTTGAGATTTCTTATGTAGAGACTCAGGAAGCTGGTGGATGTCTTGCCCTGAGGGGCCCCTGAGCCCGCAGAGAGTGAGGCCACCACAGTTGTACAACTGCCCCCTAGTGCACTTCTCAGTTCAAGCCCCGCCCTCACCCCGCTCTGGACAGGGAGGACCATACACCTTCCTCTCCACTCCCCGACCCTCCTTTGGGGACCCCGAAACCAGTACAGGGAGCCTCCTTGGTTTCCCCAGCTGTTCTCTGCCGTAAGGGAGCACAGAGAAGAGACCAAGGGGACACAAAGGCCATCTTCTGCCTGGGCGTCCCAGATGACCAGGACAATACTCAGGGTCATGTGGTCCTCCATATGTCTTAAGTAAGTATAAGGAGTGTTTAGGGGCAATTTTTGTTGATATTGTCCAGATTTATTTATTTTTATTTTATTTATTTTATTTTTTATTTATTGTCAATCATGGGGCTTGAACTCTGGGCCTGGGCGCTGTCCCTGAGCTCTTCGGCTCTATCACTTGAGCCACAGCACCACTAGACTTTCCTGCCCCGGCTGGCTTTGAACCATAATCCTCATAGGATTACAGGCACCCAGCTTGTCCAAAATTTTTAACAGGAAATACCATAAGAAAACAATGTGTTTCATGTTCCATACCCTCAAATAGACACTTTTTTTTTTTTTTCCCCAGTCCTAGGGCTTGAACTCAGGGCCTGGGCTCTGTCCCTAAGCCTCTCTGTGGTCAAGGCTAGCACTCTACCCCATAAGCCATAGTACCACTTCTGGCTTTTTCTGTTTATGTGGTACTGAGGAATTGAACCCAGGGCTTCATGCATGCTAGGCAAGCGCTCTACCACTGAGCCACATTCCCAGCCCCTAAAGAGATTCTTTAGCACTAACTACAGTGTATAAAAAACTGAGCTGAGAATTCTCCCTCACACCTTTGGTAGTGTCCTATTTTGTCAAAATGGACTTTGAGGCCATTTGAATTTATATTGATGTTAGGGCCAGTTCAGCCATGGAGAGAAGCATCACACACATCCGTTAGGCAGCCACAGGTGTGAGACGCTGTAGCTGCGTCCCGCCATTGCCTTCAGCCACAGCTGGGTAGGCAGTTCCTAGAGAACACGGGGAAGAAGGGTGGGACCACCCCCGCATGCCGCATAGCCCACCTGCCCTGCCGGCTGCCTCCTAGCTGAAGGTCCCAGGTGAGGCATTTGCCCCGGGTGCAACTGGTTTCTGTCCGGCCACTGACTGTGAACTCACCCACTGTGTCCTCCGTGTCCTCTGTCACATCATTCCTATCCCTCACAGCTTCCCTGTGGAAGACGCAAACAGGAAGCCAGGTGGTGGCTGCTTCTGGGAGTCTTGAAGCAGCTGCCATTTGAGCAGAACAACTCAGAAGTGACTGGGCCAAGACAAGGAGCTGCCACGGGGCAGAGGGAGCTCATTCCCCCGCGAGCCTGTGGCCACAGAGTTACAAGCAGCCTCCTGTGGCCTGTGCTGCCGTGCCCGGCCTCCCCCTCCCTGTGTCTGGCCCTAGGGTCCAAACGATGAGATGTCTGAGTCCGGACAGTCCTCAGCCGCTGCCACACCCAGCACCACAGGCACCAAGTCCAACACGCCCACGTCCTCCGTACCCTCTGCTGCAGTCACACCGCTCAACGAGAGCCTGCAGCCGCTGGGGGAGTTCGGCGGTGGCACAAAGAACAACAAGCGGGCGCGGGAGAAGCGCAACAGCCGCAACATGGAGGTCCAGGTCACCCAGGAGATGCGCAATGTCAGCATAGGTATGCAGCCGGCCCGCCGCCTGCCTGCCTCGCCCAGGCCCAGGGAGCTGTCTTCCCCATGGGATTTTAGTTTGAACAGTTAGAACCGTGAGCCCACACTTCCACAACAAAGACCACAGGTGAGGTGGCTTTGACAGCGGAACTTTGTCTTCTCATCCCATGTGATGTGTGGGCATGGCCGGCTCCTCAGCCCCCTTACGAGGCCTGCTGGTGACTGCCTCTTTCTGCATCCTCACGGGGCCCAACCGTGTGCCCCATGCCGGTTGGATTAGTACCTGCCAGTTACCTCTTGTGGAGACTCATACTGCACATTCAGTCCTCCTGTAATAAGAGAAAAAAGAACGTAGGAATATTTGGTTTCCTCAGATACAACCACAAGGTGATGATCTGCTGGGTCCTGGTCTCGGGTTCTGGGCCCTCTGTGCACAGTGCTAGGGTCTCCAGACACCTGTCCAGAGGAGCTCTGTGAGCAGGGCCAGGGTTGGCAGGCTGTCCTCTGACCCCAGCTTCTCTGTACTCCACCAGGCATGGGCAGCAGTGACGAGTGGTCTGATGTTCAGGACATTATTGACTCCACCCCAGAGCTGGATATGTGTCCTGAGACCCGCCTGGACCGCACAGGAAGCAGGTACTTCCTCAGGCGGGCCCTGGGCTGGGGCTGCTTGTCCTCTGAGTTGGTCCCTTTGGTGAGCTGCTGCCTCACGCTCATGCCTGTTCCTGCAGAGTGGGGGGTGGTCAGCTGTCTGTCAGCTGTGACAGTATCGCTGGGGTAATGCAGGTTGAAGTGGGCTCAGTGTCACAAGTTCAAAAGTCAGTTGTTGACCCTGAACCTTTGGCCTGTGGCAGCACAGCACATCACCCGGGGAAGCATATGGCAGAGGAGGTAGCTTACCTCCTGCAGGCCAGGAAATAAGAGGCTG
>NW_012267230.1:15452305-15457061 GCF_000151885.1 Dipodomys ordii | reverse complement strand
TTTTTTTCTTTTTGCTTATGTGGTGCTGAGGAATTGAACCCAGGGCCTCAGGCATGCAAGGCAAGCGCTCTACCACTGAGCCACCTTCCCAGCCCAAAGATAACTTTCTTAAAGGAAAAAAAGTACCAGATAATTAATTTAGTGTATATGGGGCTGGGAATTCAAAAAAGGAACTCTAAAACTCCAAAGGTCATTCAACTAAATCATGAAATAAAAATTAGCAGAGAATAAAAAGTCAAAGAGTACCCACAAATGTGAGGGGGAAAAAACCTGCTTAACTTTAAGATTAATAAAGGAAAAAGAAAAAAATAAAGGAAAAAGAAGATAGAGCTGTTTTTCTGTAAAGATTGGCAGGATGAAGAGACTGAAGCCAACGGAGCTGGCCCTGCCTGCCGGGGCCGGCGGACGCGGGCCCTGGGTGTGCTGGAGGTATGAGAAGGGCATCGATTGCTGCCGGCAGTGAGGATGAGTGAGAAGAGACACTGCTCTATTTGAATCATCCAACCACTTATGTATTTTATTGTTTAAATCAAGCGGATTTTAAAATTCTATTTTTGTTTTCTTTTTGGTGCCAGTGCTGGGGCTTGAACTGAGTTTTATAATCTTAATTCTTCTTTCCATTCAAGGCTGGCACTTTATCGCTTGAACCACACCTCCACTTCAGCTTTTTGCCAGTTAATTGGAGACAAGATTTCTCAGATTTGTCTACACAGGCTGGCTTCACACCTTGATCCTTAGATCTCAGCCTCCTGAGTAGCTAGTATTACAGACATGAGCCACCAGCTTGTGGCGCAAGAGATTTTTAATGATTTCCTGACTTGCAAAATGTACCCAGTAAAACAAAGTTGTTTCATCAAATCTCTGTGGAAAGATGTGTTTTCCCACCATGCCCTGTTTTACTCTGATTATCCTGCCTGCTCCCATGAGGCGGTAGTGCTCGCCTCGCGAGACCCCTTGGCATTCGGCTGCTCCCAGTACATGCATGCATTCCTCCCCCCTCTTCCTCTTCTTGGTGGTGCTTGGGTTTGAACTCTTGTTTGCTGTGCATGCATTCTGCCTGTTGAGCTTTGCCTCTAGTCCATGTACCTCTCCTTGCAGGCCTTCCTCATTGGAGGCCGGCCACCTGCTGAGCAGGTGGTGGGAAGAATAGGAACCAGCAATGGCCATGGTGCATGGAGCCTCCCAGGGCCTCTTGGGTGCTGAGGGGTGTCCATTCTGGCCTTTCTATGCCTTTATGGCTTCTGCCCCCATAGGATTTGTTGCCCTGGACCTGGTAAAGTATGTTGTGTTGTTTTTCATGCCCTCCAACATGGGAATGGCTGAACCATGGTTGCTTTTTCTTTAATAAGCATTTCTTTATTTGTTGGTTCCAGTCACCAATTGACCTTTGTCGCTTCCTTCCCCGTCTCTGCTTCGCTGGATGCCGCCCAGGGGAGTTCTCAGGTGTGTATCTCCCCTCTGTCTCCGTGTGTCCCTCCTCTCACTGTGGGGGGCAGCTGGAGCAGGGCGCACACACGGATGCTCCCCTGCGCTGTCCGTCACCCCGGGATGTCCACACTGACCCCTGCTGTCCATCACTGAGGGCTATACACACTGACCCTCACTGCTCATGGAAGCCCAGGGCTGTCCACACTGATCCCTGGCTTCTATCTGGCTGCCCCAGGCCACCAGGCCCTGGGCTTTGATCACAGCCTTCGGCTATCTGAAGATGATTAGGTTTGCTCAGCTGGTCACCAGACCCTCCATAGGTATCTCCACTTCCATTAGGGACAGAGGGTATTTTTTAATGTACCCTATGAAGTGCACCTCACAAGTCTAGGGTCCCCTGAGGCCCTTCCCAGCACAGCTCAGGGCCTCTGTCCTGGGCAGGTGGCCAGGCTACACAGCTGAACTGCAGCTGGAGGCCTTGCGGGCTCCCTGCCCCGCCCTCCCCGCGTGCCCGCTAGTGTGCACAGTAGCAGCCAAACCCCTGGCACTGCTCCCCTCCCTCGTCGGTGTCTTCGCCTGCCCTCTAGCCCAGCATGTGACGAGATGTTACTGCACTCATGGGTGGTTCTGGCTTGGCAGTCCGCTGCGCATCCAAGGATACTTTGTGGACGGAGTAGCCTGCTCTATCCCGCCTCCTGCCCTGAAGTACCACCCACCTGCTACTTCCACGGCTTAACGCTTCTTTTCTCTCCCTCCTCCCTGCCCCGTTGCCCGTCTCCCGTGGGACTGGGACGCTCCCGTAGTGCGCGATGATTTTTTTGGTAAGGCCAAGGCCCTGCTTCGGTGTGTGCTTCTCTCTTCCTAGCTTCCTCTCTACCCAGCATCTCATGCTTCATGAGCCGTTCGCTTTGTGCTGCATGGTGGGGGTAGCAGGGCTCAGCGGGGGCCATGGGCTTTCTGAACACTGTAGGACTGGGGTTAGGTGACACTCCCTCTAGGACAAACTGTGGTTGGTTGGCCCTGAGCCTCCCAGACCCTGCCTGTTCCCCTTGGGTCCACGCTGTGCCTGCCCAGGGAGAAGCTGCGCATGCTCCCAGTGTGGTAGGCCAGAATGGACAGTGGCAGGACTCTTGCCCCAGGCATCATCACGTCACTGCCTTGGGAGTGGGGGTGGGCTGGGCCCTGGCGCTTGGCGCTGTCTTGAGGATCTCGCTGTATTCTTCCTGGCTAATGGGACATGCCTGCAGGGAGCTCCGTCTGGGGGTCTGCTTGGGGCGGATCCCTTCCTCCTCATGTCCACTCCGCCCTCTGCGTCCTGGTGTCCCCCCATCCAGGACCAGCAGGCCCTGCTTGTAACCCCAAGGACTGTACCTGCCATGGGTCATCCCACCACGTGGCCAGCTTTTCCAAGTCCTGTGCTGTTGTCATCTGTCCTGGCACTGCTGCTCCACCATGCATTCATTTGGCGGGGAGTGGGGATCTGAAAGTCACCTGCAGATCTGGGGGAGGGGTGCACATAAAGCAGCTGCCCAGAGGACAGTTGGGGTCTTGATAGTACACGTCCCGTCGTGGGGAAGTTATGAGAAGTAAAATACCCAAAGCCCCGGGTGTGAGTCCCAGGCCGCCAGTTCTACCAGCACAGCCGGCTGGAGAGCACAGGCTGCATGGGCCTCTCCACGGCTCGGTTTCCCTGTCCTCACCCCTTCAGCTGTCATCAGAGCACAGGAAGGTTCCTTACGAGGGCGGAGTCAGGTACGGTAGTCACAGGCTCAGGGAGAACCACACCTCTCATTTCAGGAATGGGCAAAGAAGTGGGAAACCTGCTGTTGGAAAATTCACAGCTCCTAGAAACCAAGTAAGAGACCTGTGCTACAGCTGGGCAGCCTTTGGCCCGGCTGCAACCTGCCCCAGGGCAGGGCCCACTGGAGGGGCCCTGGCTCACACAGCAGGGCTCACCTTCCTGGGTGGATGTCCACACAGACAGGACCATTTCTGTCAGCTTGTCTGGGAGGGGGAGGTGTGTCACTGGACTGCGGTTCATTCCTTTAGTAGGACTTGGAGACAGGGGGACCCCGGAATCCAGTGCTGAGGGTAGACAGGCGGGTGTGCCTTCTGAGATGGGAAGGTGCACTCGGACCCCCAGCATCTCAGTTACATAGTACATGTGGGCTCATGGCGAGCCCCTCTTTCTGCTTTCTGAAGGAACGCTTTGAACGTGGTGAAGAATGACCTCATTGCCAAGGTTGACCAGCTGACCGGGGAGCAGGAGGTGCTGAAAGGAGAGCTGGAAGCTGCCAAGCAGGCCAAGGCCAGACTGGAGACCCGCGTCAAGGAGCTGGAGGAAGAGCTAAAACGGTGAGGGGCTCTCGGCTCACAGTGCGGCCCCGGCGCTGACACCTCCACAGCCTGCCTCTCCTCTGCATGTCCTCCTCAAATCCTGCCTCCCCGAGTACCTCAACTTCCTCTCGGCTTTGGCTCCAGATCCAACCAATGTCTCCTCTGGAGCCCGCCATGCTATGGCCAGGTGCAGCATCCGTCCTGTGTGACCCTCTGGTATCAGTCTTAGCACAGCTCTCACCCTGTTCATTCAGGAGGAGGGGCCCTGGAAATCGGGTCTACTCTGGACTTGTCTGACCAGCTCTGGCCTGCCCCGCCGTCCCTCATTTCAATCTTTTTCAGCCTTTGCCCCCCTCCTCTTTGGTGAAAGCAGTCAGAGATCTGGGCTTTGAGGCCCTGTGAAGCAGGTGTTGGGATTGCTGTGGGACAGGCATGAGCTCTGGGCAGTCCTGAGGCCCGGGTCGGATGCTCACCTGCCTGCTTCCTCCCTTGTCTACAGAGTGAAGTCTGAGGCTGTCATTGCCCGTCGTGAGCCCAGAGAAGAGGTGGAGGATACAAGCAGCTATCTCTGTACAGAACTGGTATATGCTACTACTAACCGCACACAGGGCCGGGAAGGGGGGAGGTGGGGGGGCAGGGGCACAGGGCAGGGGCACAGGGCAGGCTTCCTGGGCTTCCCCCTCCCACAGGACCCCCGAACCTCCCTTCCTGGCTTTCCGTATTCCCAGTGTCACACTCCTTCGGCAGGTCCTGCCCAGAGTGACCCCAGTCCTCATCCTACAGGTGATCTTAGCTAAAAGGCCAAGAAACAATATATAGATTCCTCTTTGAAATTATGTTTTGGTGGTCTAGGGTTTGGACTCAGTGGCTCAAGCTTGCTAGGCATATGCTCTGCCACTTTAGTCCCGTCTCAGCCCCTGTCCTGGTGGGCGCCTTCTCCAGTTACAAGCAGGTCTCCCTGTCCTGGTGGGCGCCTTCTCCAGTTACAAGC
>NW_012267230.1:15449178-15452255 GCF_000151885.1 Dipodomys ordii | reverse complement strand
CCCGCGAGCCTGTGGCCACAGAGTTACAAGCAGCCTCCAGCACCACGACCTGCCGTGACAGGCCTCCCCCTCCCTGTGTCTGGCCCTAGGGTCCAAACGATGAGATGTCTGAGTCCGGACAGTCCTCAGCCGCTGCCACACCCAGCACCACAGGCACCAAGTCCAACACGCCCACGTCCTCCGTACCCTCTGCTGCAGTCACACCGCTCAACGAGAGCCTGCAGCCGCTGGGGGAGTTCGGCGGTGGCACAAAGAACAACAAGCGGGCGCGGGAGAAGCGCAACAGCCGCAACATGGAGGTCCAGGTCACCCAGGAGATGCGCAATGTCAGCATAGGTATGCAGCCGGCCCGCCGCCTGCCTGCCTCGCCCAGGCCCAGGGAGCTGTCTTCCCCATGGGATTTTAGTTTGAACAGTTAGAACCGTGAGCCCACACTTCCACAACAAAGACCACAGGTGAGGTGGCTTTGACAGCGGAACTTTGTCTTCTCATCCCATGTGATGTGTGGGCATGGCCGGCTCCTCAGCCCCCTTACGAGGCCTGCTGGTGACTGCCTCTTTCTGCATCCTCACGGGGCCCAACCGTGTGCCCCATGCCGGTTGGATTAGTACCTGCCAGTTACCTCTTGTGGAGACTCATACTGCACATTCAGTCCTCCTGTAATAAGAGAAAAAAGAACGTAGGAATATTTGGTTTCCTCAGATACAACCACAAGGTGATGATCTGCTGGGTCCTGGTCTCGGGTTCTGGGCCCTCTGTGCACAGTGCTAGGGTCTCCAGACACCTGTCCGGAGGAGCTCTGTGAGCAGGGCCAGGGTTGGCAGGCTGTCCTCTGACCCCAGCTTCTCTGTACTCCACCAGGCATGGGCAGCAGTGACGAGTGGTCTGATGTTCAGGACATTATTGACTCCACCCCAGAGCTGGATATGTGTCCTGAGACCCGCCTGGACCGCACAGGAAGCAGGTACTTCCTCAGGCGGGCCCTGGGCTGGGGCTGCTTGTCCTCTGAGTTGGTCCCTTTGGTGAGCTGCTGCCTCACGCTCATGCCTGTTCCTGCAGAGTGGGGGGTGGTCAGCTGTCTGTCAGCTGTGACAGTATCGCTGGGGTAATGCAGGTTGAAGTGGGCTCAGTGTCACAAGTTCAAAAGTCAGTTGTTGACCCTGAACCTTTGGCCTGTGGCAGCACAGCACATCACCCGGGGAAGCATATGGCAGAGGAGGTAGCTTACCTCCTGCAGGCCAGGAAATAAGAGGCTGAGGTCCCACTGCCCCTCAAAAGCACTCCCAAAGAGTTCACTTCCTCTAGTAGGCCTCACACCCTAAAAGCTACACCACCTCCAAGGGCACCTCAGGCCGGGGACACAGCCCTTCAGCACGCGGCCTCCGCGGATGCTGCCTGTGACGGCGCTTTCTTCCTGTCTCCACAGCCCCACCCAGGGCATTGTGAACAAGGCTTTTGGCATCAACACTGACTCCCTGTACCACGAGCTGTCCACGGCGGGGTCCGAGGCCATCGGGGATGTGGACGAAGGGGCCGACCTGCTAGGTAAACACAAGCGTCCTCCCCACGTGGTTCTGTGGCAGTAAGCGCTCGGGAAGACATGTCTCCCTGCCTAGATCTTTATTTTTTAATAGTTTGTTTGAGGGGGAGTCTCATAACTCAGCTTCATCTCCTCAAGGTCTCCAGTCTTGCAATCATCAGCACTAAGTTATAAGTACGGCCGCATCTTAGAAGCCACTTGTCCCCCAAATTCACTCCACCTAAGCAGCACTTCACCAGAGCCTCTCCTTGAAAGAGTAGACAGAGTCCTTGCAGTTCCTAGACCCTTCTGTTTGTGTGGAGTCCATCTTCCCGGGGCCTCTGAACACAGCAAAGCCCGGGCCACAAGGCCCCGAGTCCTCAGCCTTGCCCCTGGAGCCTTGAGCCCAACCTTGCTGCCCACAGCCCAGCTCTGGGCGAGCTCTCAGTCTCAGGCCGTACTGGAGTCCCTCTTGCCCTCCGCAGCCCCACCAGGGTGGGCTTGTGGACTGCCGTGCCTGCGTGCTGGGTCGCGGGGCCTCGTTTGTTTCAGGCAGCTCACTCACCGTACCTCGCTACTGCCTTTTCACTGCTGCACAGAATCAGCCCTGGCCACGCAGCCCCCCCACCCCACACACAGGCAGCTCGGGGACTTTAGTGCTCCCAGAACGTGGTCCTGGCGTCACTTGCCCACACAAAGTGTCCTACATCTTAAAGTTTGCATCGTCACTCTCCTTGCCCTGTCATCTCCCACTGGTGAGCACAAGGGCCTGTCCCCTGGCGGCGGGCGGCCTTCTAGTCTCAGACACCTGGCCTTGAGTGTGGCAGAGGGCCAGCCTGGCCTACGTGATGTAGCATGTTCTTGTTCTAGGCTTGCTTGACTTGGCATATGAGGCAGAACCCCCTCCAAAGAGCAGTATTAAGAGGGTAGATTTCTAGCAGCAGAAGCATTGGGGGATGTGGGGCTCTTGCTGTGCCTGGCTCCCTGCTGTTTCGGTCATCTTCCACACTGAGGCATGCGCTGGGCGGTGAGGCAGTTGTTCCTGTGGACTGGGTGTGGCCCTGCGGAGATCCCCACTGCAGAGAGAATTCAGCATGACTGCCAGTGGGCTCCATGTGTGTGTGGTATGGCTGCGTCCTTCCGGCTGAGCGGTCTGTCCTGTGGACGGCCAGGATCTGTGTACCCGGCACTTGCTGTCACGTTCGTACTGCCCTTGGCGTGTGCCTGTAGAGGGTGTCCCCCTACTCATCTGTGCCCCAGCTGCCACACCGTCCCTCCCGCCATGCCTGTCTGTGCAAACACTGGCCGCCAGCCAGCTCTGTCCCTGTCTGCCCCTCCTTACCTGACAGGGAGCTCCAGGACAGTACGATGCCCCTGTGGTCCCTGCTGCCTCCTGATTCAGGCAGCTACCTTTGCCCCAAATATTACCTCCATATAAGAATCTCTAGGAGTGGGCGCTGGTGGCTCACGCCTGTCATCCTAGCTACTCAGGAGGCTGAGATCTGAGGATCGCGGTTCAAAGCCAGCCCGGGCAGGAGAGACCGTGAGACTCCTATCT
>NW_012267230.1:15433732-15441808 GCF_000151885.1 Dipodomys ordii | reverse complement strand
GGTCTCCCTGTCCTGGTGGGCGCCTTCTCCAGTTACAAGCAGGTCTCCCTGCCCCCAAGGGTGGCTGCAGAAGCAGCTGCTGTCACGCAGTGCCTCTCCAGGCCCCGCGTACCCTGGTGGTGATGAGGAAAACCCTCTTCAGCCTGAGCACGGCCTCCCTGAGAGCCCCCATCTTCCCCCAGAACAGGCCCCGGAGCGCAGGCCCCCAGCCCACGCCTCACCCTTTATCTGTTCCTTCACACCGGGGTGCAGTAAGGGTACAGTGAGTGTTCAAGGCCAGACTAGGCTACATAGCAAGACACCTGGAAAAGTCGGAGAGGGCCAGGCACTGCCGCTCCTGCCCGCGATGGACTTCCCCCTGGGGAAGTGTCACATCTTTTATTTTGGTTGTTCCCATTTCTGTCTGTCTCAGCTCTTCCAGATCACATTTTTCCTGAAAATCCATCTTCCTTATTAACAGGTCCAGAATCCCATCAAGTCTTTTTTTTTTTTTTTAACAGTAGGTTTCTATTAAAAGGTGGCCACATTTAATAAGCTTTGCTTGCTGGGCTACAGTGGCTCACTCCTATAATCCACCTCCTGGAGAGATGGAGATTAGGAGGGAAGATCACTGTTGGGAAAGTGACTGAGACCCCATCTCAACTATGAAAAGCTGTGGCATGAGCCTGTCATCCCAGCCCTCAGAGTCAGCGGTGATGTTCTGGAGAAAGCCAGCCCTGGTGGGCAGGTGGGCTTTCCACGCACATCCTCCTAGCCCACAACACCATCGGTGACCGGATATCCGTACACAGCCGCGCCCATCTGGAGGCCAACCCCACCCAGGTGGCAGGAGATGAGCCGTGAGAATTGCCTGCCCTCACTGGCCTGAACGAAACTGCCCGTCCCCTCCGCAGGACAAGATACCCATGGCCCAGCGCCGCCGCTTCACTCGGGTGGAGATGGCACGGGTGCTCATGGAGCGCAACCAGTACAAGGAGCGGCTCATGGAGCTGCAGGAGGCCGTGAGGTGGACCGAGATGATCAGGTGGGTCCCGGCGCTGAGCTCCCCTCTCCAGTTTGGACCATGGTCACTGAGCACAAAGAGCAGGCCAACCTCCCCCACCTCCCCTCCCCTCCTCTGCAAAGGATAGACGGATGGGGAAGAGAGGGGGAGAAGAGGGGGAGGCCTCTGGTGGCAGACGGGGGTCCCAGGTAGTAGTCTCAGCCAGTTCCTCCTTGCCTCCCCTTCAGGGCATCACGAGAGCACCCGTCTGTTCAGGAGAAGAAGAAGTCCACCATCTGGCAGTTGTGAGTGGGCACCGGGAGGGGGAGGGTGGTCACTTGGGGAGGGTGGGCCCCCAGGACCCAGGTGCACGCCCTCTGACTCCTGTGTCTCCACCCGCAGCTTCAGCCGCCTCTTCAGTTCCTCCTCCAGCCCGCCTCCTGCCAAGCGCTCCTACCCGTCAGTGAACATCCACTACAAATCCCCCACCACTGCCGGCTTCAGCCAGCGCCGCAGCCACGCCATGTGCCAGATCTCAGCCGGCAGTCGGCCTCTGGAGTTCTTCCCGGACGAGTGAGTGTCCAGCCTTTGCTGTCCCTCAGATCATATGAGGGGGGAGAGGGCTGTGCAGCCCGGGACAAGCCCGGACCTGGGACACACGGAGCCTCCATGTCCTCCCGATCAGTGACTGCACATCTTCCGCCCGGCGTGAGCAGAAGCGCGAGCAGTACCGCCAGGTTCGAGAGCACGTGCGCAATGATGATGGCCGGCTGCAGGCCTGCGGCTGGAGCCTGCCTGCCAAGTACAAGCAGGTGCGCAGCCTGGGCAGGCCGGGCAGGGAGGGCCCGTGTGGTGCCGGGACTCGGAGGAAAGCCCCGCCTGCAGGTGGACAGTCTGGCCTTCTGCCAGGCTCCGAAGAGGCAGGCCCCTACCCAGTTTGTGCTGCAAAAAAGCCAGAAGTGTGCTGTGAGTCGGGTTTCTGGAGGACGGTGTCCCTCACCTGGCCCAGACCCACAGCCTCTCCCTGCTCTGTTGCAGCTGAGCCCCAGCGGGGGCCAGGAGGACACGCGGATGAAGAACGTCCCTGTGCCCGTGTACTGCCGCCCCCTGGTAGAGAAGGACTCCACCATGAAGGTGAGCCCAGAGGCCTGCGCGGGGGCCTGGGCGGGGGCCTGGGCGGGGGGCCTGGGCGGCAGCCCCGCCCCCAGGAGCCGGCGGAGAGCTGTGCCCCAGCCCACAGCTCTGGCCTTGCAGCTATGGTGTGCCGCTGGTGTCAACCTGAGCGGGTGGAAGCCGAGTGAAGAGGACTCTGGCAATGGAGTCAAGCCGATTCCCGGCCGTGATCCTCTGACCTGTGACCGGGAAGTGGAAGGCGAGCCCAAGAGCGACCATGCGTCCCCTGAGAAGAAGAAGGTCGGTGTGGTGATGATGCTGTGGTCCCGTCCCTCTCGGCACTTGCAGAGGGAGGGACCCTGGGTGCTGTGCTGGGTAGGCAGGAGGCAGGTGCTGCCCGTGCAGGCCAGCGGCTGCTTGGTCCTCAGGCACCAGAGTCAAGAGTGTAGTCCCAGGGTCTGTGCCATGAAGCATGGCCGCCACACACAAGAGGAAGATAAAACGTTTGGGGGTGGAGCCCAGGACATAGACGTGCACCCAGCTTGACCTAGAGTGGGCACCTAACCTCTCAGCTCATGGTCTTCCTCCTGGAAGCCATCACTCGATGTGGTTCTGAGTTCTTGTCAAAGCCTGGGGAGGCCAGCTAGTCTGGAGCTGGGGCCAAGACTACATCCTAAGCTGGGCGCCGGTGCCTCACACCTGTAAGTCTAGCTACTCAGGAGGCTGAGATCTGAACATCATGGTTCAAAGCCAGCCCAGGCAGGAAAGTCTGTGCAAGTCTTATCTCTAATTAACTACCAGAAAGCCAGAAGTGGTACTGTAGCTCAAGTGGTAGAGCGCTCACCTTGAACTGAAGAGCTGAGGGACAGCGCCCAGGCCCAGAGTTCAAGACCCATAACCCACAAAAAAAAAAAAAAAAGACTACATCCTATAATACCCAAGGAGACTCGGTGACACACTGCTGCTGGGGTGGCCTCAAGTTCAGGAGCCAGCCTTGGCCTCCCTCACCTCTGCCACAGGTCAAGGAGGCGCCAGAGACCGATGCCACCTCCAGCCGGGTGTGGATCCTCACCAGCACCCCAACCACCAGCAAGGTGGTGATCATTGACGCCAACCAGCCCGGCACGGTCGTGGACCAGTTCACAGTCTGCAACGCTCACGTCCTGTGCATCTCCAGCATCCCCGGTGAGCCTGGGCACTGCCCTTTGAAGTTGGCACTTGGGGGAAGGCTGGCTGGGACAACTGGCGAGCATGTGTGAAAGGCCTGGGTGCCAGCAGTAAGTGGACACTGTTTGTGCCACTTAAGACCCTGGGCCGGGGTCCAGAGGCGGCTCTGGGCATGCACAGGGCACTGGCCATCCCATGACCACAGCCTCAGCCTCCGCACCGTGCTGGGGACCAGGTGATGCAGGCTGTGGGTCTCTGCTGTGAAGCCTTGCCCCTGAGCTGAGACGCCCTAAGCTTCCTAGAGCCACCACCGTCATGTGATCAGCCATTCATGCTGAGGACCTGACTCTCAGCTCCCCCCAGCCCAGGGGCCCAAGTAGCGGAGCCAGCTTGCTGGACTCCAGGTACTGGTCCTACGGGCGCTGAGTGTAGCTCGGCTGGCCGCCCCTCCTGCTGTCTCTGTGATTGGGCCATGGAGGGCCTGTTCGGCGTTAGACTAACCTGGCGGCTGTGCCTCCTCCCCCAGCCGCCAGCGACAGCGACTACCCCCCGGGAGAGATGTTCCTGGACCGCGATGTGAATCCCGAGGACTCCAGCGCCGACGGCGTGCTAGCTGGCATCACCCTGGTGGGGTGTGCCACCCGCTGCAACGCGCCACGGAGCAACTGCTCCTCCCGGGGGGACACCCCCGTGCTGGATAAGGGGCAGGGTGAGCCCGGGCAGCCGCCTTCTCCCCCCACCCCCTGTCCTCCACTTCGACGCAGCCCAGCTCACCCCTCCTTCCATAGGGGAGGTGGCAGCCACGGCCAGCACGAAGGTCAACCCATCCCAGTCCACGGAGGAAGCCACGGAAGCCACAGAGGTGCCAGACCCTGGACCCAGCCAGCCGGAGGCCACTGCTGCTCGGCCTGGGCCCCTTACAGAGCATGTGTTCACTGACCCGGCACCCACCCCACCGTCCAGCACCCAACCTGCCAGGTGGGCTCCGCAGGCCAGGGAGAGGGGAGCAGAAGGGAGGCTGCCCCAGGCAGGAGGGATTAGCACCCGCACAGGGGCAGGCCTCTGCACCTCCCTGGAGCTGCCACGTCCCGTCCGTAGCGAGGACAGGCCGGAGCCAGGTGTCAGCAGGGAGCAGCCGCCGCTCGAGTCCAGCGCGGAGCCCTCGGCATCCATCAGCAGTGCGGCACCCACCATGTGGCTGGGAGCCCAGAATGGCTGGTAGGCCAAGCCAGGGCAGGGGTGGGAGGGGTCCTGGAGTGAGCCCCGCTCACCCCGCCTCCGCCCACAGGCTCTACGTGCATTCAGCCGTGGCTACCTGGAAGAAGTGTCTGCATTCCATCAAGCTGAAGGACTCCGTGCTGAGCTTGGTGTATGTGACCCAGCGTAGGGCTGGGTCTCGGGAGGGGCCTGGTGTGGCCTCTTGGCCTCGACCTAGCATGCTGTCTCCCTGTTCCAGGCACGTGAAAGGCCGCGTGCTGGTGGCTCTGGCGGACGGGACCCTGGCCATCTTCCACCGTGGCGAAGGTAAGCCCTGAGACGGGTCACAGCGGCTCCATAGACGGGAGGTGGGCCTGGCCCCAGCCAGGCCTGAGCGGTCCTGGGCTCTCTCCAGATGGCCAGTGGGACCTGAGCAACTACCATCTGATGGACTTGGGTCACCCGCACCACTCCATCCGCTGCATGGCCGTGGTGTACGACCGCGTCTGGTGCGGCTACAAGAACAAGGTGCACGTCATCCAGCCCAAGACGATGCAGATTGAGGCAAGTGCCGCAGCCCATACTGGGGGAGATGGGCTTCCCAGCGGAGTCCCCGAGGAGCCACCCCTCAGCTGGGCATCCGCCTCGGGGATACACGCTCCCACCTCCACTAGGGCCCCTCTCTCGTGACCGGAGGGGCTACACAGACATGGGGAGACAAGATGTGGTAGTGAGTTCCAGTTTCCCTTTCCTGCGTGCCCCGCCCTGTTGATGGGCTGCCGTGTCCCCCACAGAAGTCATTTGATGCCCACCCAAGGCGGGAGAGCCAAGTGCGGCAGCTGGCATGGATTGGCGACGGGGTGTGGGTGTCGATCCGCCTGGACTCCACCCTGCGGCTCTACCACGCCCACACCCACCAGCACCTGCAGGATGTGGACATCGAGCCCTATGTCAGCAAGATGCTGGGTGAGGGACCGTGCGGTGCGGGGACGCGGGGCCCCAGCTCGGGTGAGCCACACTAACCTTCTCCCGCCCCCCCCCCCCCGCAGGGACCGGCAAGCTGGGCTTCTCCTTTGTGCGCATCACCGCCCTGCTCATTGCAGGCAACCGCCTCTGGGTGGGCACGGGCAACGGGGTCGTCATCTCCATCCCCCTGACTGAGAGTGAGTGCCCCTCTCCCAGGACAGAGCCGGTGGCTCTGCTTAAAGGGCGCGCCCGGGTGGGTGGTGCTCCCAGACACGCCGGGAACTAACCAGCCTCCCTGCCTCCTTCTCAGCCGTGGTCCTCCACCGAGGCCAGCTCCTGGGGCTCCGAGGTAAGTCCTCCAGCGCGCCTCCGCGCCGTCCTTCCCCCCTCGCTAGAAATGAGGTGGCTCTGCCCTCCTCCTCCTCTGTCTCTAGCCAACAAGACGTCCCCCACATCTGGGGAGGGGGCCCGCCCAGGGGGCGTCATCCACGTGTATGGGGACGACGGTGGCGACAGGTCCGCCAGCAGCTTCATCCCGTACTGCTCCATGGCCCAAGCCCAGCTCTGCTTCCACGGGCACCGGGACGCCGTCAAGTTCTTCGTCTCGGTACCAGGTGAGTGAGGGGCAGCGCGCGTCTGCCCGGCCCACGGCCCCTCAGCGAGGGCCACGGCCCCTTCAGAGCCCCCTGCCCACCACAGGGAACGTGCTGGCCACGCTCAACGGCAGCGTGCTCGACAGCCCGACCGAGGGCCCGGGGCCCTCCGTGCCTGCCGTGGAGGCCGAGGGCCAGAAGCTGCGGAACGCACTGGTGCTCAGCGGCGGGGAAGGCTACATCGACTTCCGCATTGGTGAGTGGGTGCTGGCGGGGCGGGCCTGGCTGGCAGTGGCGGTGGAGAGCTGCGCTCACAGCTGCCATCGCTCCGCTCCAGGGGACGGAGAGGACGACGAGACGGAGGAAGGCACTGGGGACGTGAGCCAGGCGAAGCCCGGGCTCTCCAAGGCTGAGCGCAGCCACATCATTGTGTGGCAGGTGTCCTACACCCCCGAGTGAGGCCCTGCCCTGCCTGATGCCAACCTGTACATAGGCCCCCTGCCCGCCTGCTCCCGCCTGTCCCCCTGGGGCAGCCAGACATCCATCCACCCCCTCTAACCTCTCAACGTGCAGCTTTCACCTGAGCCCTGGGCCCCGCGGGCAGGGAGGTGATGCGGTTGCTGGAGGGCGGGTGTGGGTGCCACTCCTGGTGAGGAGGGGCAGGCCCTCTGCACCTCCTCCCCCGCAGCTCCCAACCACTGCCCCGCCCAGCTCCCTGGAGCCCAGGGGCACCCTGGAGCCAGCCCTGCGGAGGCCCGGCCCCTCACCACTGAGGAGCAGGCCCTTCCTCCCGCGTCCCAGTGCTCTGCATGCTGTCCCTGGGCTGGGGCCGTGGCTCTCAGACCCTTGTTCCACAGAGGAGCCAGGCCCAGCCACCATCCTCTGCCCAGAGAGAGGGGGCTTGGACTGCTCAGGTACCTGGACCCCAGCCCATCTTCTCTGGCCTTCCCACCCCAAGCCCATTCCCTTCACCCCAACCCGGGCTGCGCCCGCACTCTGGCATGGAAGCTCGGGCAGGGGCAGCTGCTTCAGAAGATGAACCGGACACTCCACACCCTACTGGAGCCTGAGGCTGTCGGCCCTTCATTCCCCACGTCCCCAGGCTCTCCCTGGGCACAAGCCCCACCGCCAAGGAGCAAACCCCTGCTGCACTGCCCCTCCCAGAAGCCCCTTGGGTGGAATTCTCAGGCTGCCGTGGCAGGCGCAGGCCTCAGGAAGAAGGGAAGGCCCGGCCTCCCCTGGGTCAGGCCTAGGATGCAGGCTCAGCCTCAGGTTGGTGGGGGATGGAGTGCTCCTGGGGCCTGCCTCCTGCACAGGGCTCCATGGCGTCCAGCTCCCAGACACGTACTAAGTGCCTAGGGTTGCCCTCTGTGGCCTGCTCCCCCGGAGAGCAACTGAGGAGAGGCTGCCAGGCAGAGGCCAGGGCCGAGGGTGGGGCCGGGCAGCCCCGCTGACGGGGTGTCATGGGTTGCTGGGCGCCTCCACCTTCCGGCCCAGGCCTTATTCCTGCTCTAGAGCCCCGCCACCCCCCTCCCACCCAGAGAAGCACAGATCTCGGGGAGCTGTCCCTTGAGCCCAGCTGGCCACGGCAGGCTGCAGGCTTCTCCCCACTGCCCTGCCACCTCTCCACTGTGATGTATGTCCTTTGTCTGTTCCTACAGGAGCATGAAGTGACTGGGGTTAGCTGGGTGGGTGCGGCTGGAGGAAGGGGCCGGGCGCAATTCTCCTCAGGCTTTGGCCCTGCAAGTGAGCCCACATATCTGCCCTGTATGTAATAAACGTCTGCACACCGCACCTCTGCGTCCCGAGCCCGGCCCGCGAGCCTGACACAGGTTTTCGGCTGTTTATTATGAAAGGAGACAGGGAGAGGGGCCGGGTGGCAGGTGGGCGCTCCGGGCCTGGCCGGCACCTCGGCTACTCGTGCAGCCAGCGCGCGGCGCCGTCCTCCCCGCACAGCAGTTCGTCCGCGCCGAACCACAGCGCGATCTCCCGGCGGGCGCTCTCCGGAGAGTCGCTGCCGTGGACCAGGTTCCTGCGGGAGGGGGAGAGGGGGCGCGG
>NW_012267230.1:15432945-15433384 GCF_000151885.1 Dipodomys ordii | reverse complement strand
CCCGGACTCACCATGGCCACCACGGGGCCCGAGCGCATGTAGTCCAGCAGGCGGCCGAAGAAGGGGCGCCCGCGCAGCTCGGCGTAGTGCTCGCGCAGCAGCTCCTCGGAGGCCTGGGGGTGGAGGCCGCGTGCGCCAGCGCCCCGACCCGCACCCGGCCCCGACCCCATCACAGTCCCGACCCACACCCGGCCCCGGCCCCGATCACAGCCCAGACCCGCACCCGGCCCCGATCACAGCCCAGACCCGCACCCGGCCCCGGCCCCGATCACAGCCCCGACCCCGATCACAGCCCCGACCCCGATCACAGCCCAGACCCGCACCCGGCCCCGATCACGGCCCCGACCCCGATCACAGCCCAGACCCGCACCCGGCCCCGATCACGGCCCCGACCCCGATCACAGTCCATACCCGCACCCGCACCCGGCCCCGATCACAG
>NW_012267230.1:15428029-15430744 GCF_000151885.1 Dipodomys ordii | reverse complement strand
CGAGCGGCGGACCCAGCGCCCCGTGTCCCCCAGGTGCCTGCCGAGCTGCCCGCCGAGGACGGGCCGGACCTGCTGCTGCTGCTGCTGCTGGAGCCCCGCGAGTTCCTGCGGGGCGCTGCCCAGCTGACACAGGTACTGGAGAGAACACAGCTCTCCCTTGCCCTGGGCTGGGCTCCCCGGCCCGTCTGGTGCTGGCTCAGGCACAGAGCTCCTCACCGGCCCTGGAGAGCTGAGCCCCGAAGAGAGGTCTGGGGCTTGGGCTGGGGGGCGGGTCGTTGCTCACTGCTCAGTAGACTTGAGCAGCGGAGAGAGCACACCCCGGGTCTGCAGGCCAGCATCGTTGACCGTCTACTTAGGAATCGGTCAAGGATCAGGCCCAGGGACAGCAGCCTAGGAACAAGGGAGCACACCCCTTTCTTCCGGATCTGGGGTGTGGTTGGCACTATTAAAGCCCCCTTGGCCTAGTGGGGAGGGGGAGCAAAGACTTTTTTTCAGAGAGCTAGCTGGGAGAGGGAAGACAAGTCATCTGGCGGCTGGGCAGAGCGGTGGCACGCTGCCAGGGCCCTGGGGCAGACACCATGCTCTCCCCCCACCCCCCAGGCCTCAGGCCTCCCTTCCTCTGTACCCTGGATTTCTCCTGAGAGCCCCAGCCGCCCCCACCTGGCTGTCATCGGCCTGGACGCCTACCTGTGGTACCAGGGACCCTAACACACCTGGCAGGGGCAAGGGCACCCCAGGGCCTGCGCCACCGCAGCCCATCCCCCACACACACACCACAGCTGGGCACGGGGGCTCTCGGGCGGCTCCTGACCCCGGGCTTGGGGGTGTGGGGGTCTGGAAGGTCACTTTCACCTAGGTCTCAGCATCCAAGCACCCAGCCGGAGGATCCACCGGAGGAGGCCCAGCAGGAAGCAGCCACCAGCTGGCCCAAGGTGGAAGAGGTGAGCGCCAGCCTGACCCGGGAGAGCTGGCTGGCCTTGGTCTTGGCAGGGACAGGTAAGGCTTGGAGAACAGTTAGGTAGAACTAGGGCTCCCGCCTCCAGCCCCCCTTCTACCTACCCTCCCCAGGCCCTCGTGCTCCTCCAACTCCTGGCCGACATGGACGTGCTGCTGGTGGACTCGTGGCAGGAGCTGAGTCAGCACGTGTGCGCGTTCACGAAGGCCCTGGCCCAGCGCCCCTGCAAGTAAGGGGCTGGACGGGGGCGGGGGGGGGGGCTCTGCCCCGCTGGCTGCAGGGGAGGTTCTAAAGGCCCTGCTCACCTCGTTTTAGGCAGCACCGGGACACCCACGCCTTTGCCTTCTGCACAGCAGGGCGCTGGGCCTCTGGCCAACGAGTGGCCAGAGATGGCTCGGGACTCCGGGGAGTGTGGTGGAGGCAAATCAAGCAGTTTAATCGCGTCAGCCCGGCTGTGGCCCAGGCCGTAGTTGCTGCCTTCCCCTCCCCCCGCCTTCTGCAGGAGGTGAGTCCTCGCTCCCCAGCCCTCCCCTCCCCTCCCCGGGAGAGACCGAGGCCTACCCCGTTCTCTTCTGTGCCTGCCACAGGCCCTCTCTGCCTGCAGCACGGAGCAAGAGCGCCGAGGCCTCTTGGCCGACCTCCCTGTGAATGTCCAGGGCAGGCGACCCCGCAGGGTGGGCCCGGACCTCTCCCGCCGCATCTGCCTCTTCCTCAGCACCACCAACCCCGACCTCCTGTTGGACCTGGGATCCTGACCTTGCCTGCAGGTCCCTGCAGCATGCAGAACACGGCACACGTACACGCATGCACCACACAACACACATGTTCTTACACACCCCAGCCTCTGGGATGGACCAGCGAGACTGAGCAGAGAGCAGACCCTGTCAGGCAGGTGGGCATGAGGCCCCGCACGCTTCCGTAGGCTGCCGTGAACTGTCCCTGGTGGTCAGATGGGAGCTGCAGAGGTGGTGAGGGATGGCGGGAGCCCCGGGGTGCACAGAAGCATGTGCTCCCCTCATGGGGGGGTAGACAGTCAGAGGTCCTGCCGCTGGCCGTGGAAGCCTGATGAAGGGCTGCGTGCCCGGATGGGCAGTCAGACTCAGGGCAGTACCCAAATGCACAACCCCTCCGAGGCGTGGGGCGGGGCGGCCTGGGAAGCAGTAGGAACCTTGAGGGAGAAGCCTGCCCCTCCCAGGCTGAACCCCAGAGGAAAGCACGGGTGCTGGGAGGTCCGGCTTCGCAGGGCTCTTTAATCTTACAGTGTCAGAGGTGGCAGCCCGAGGCTGACCGCAGTTGTTGGGAGCCTCCGCTGAGGGCAGCGGCGGCAACATGCAAGGCAAGTCAGAGAAACCGAGGCCCAAGGGGCAGGAGGCCTGTGAGGCAGTAAGAGCTGTGCCCACGGCCCTCCCGGGCCGCCCACCCCCCTGCTCACAGGCGGGGTCCCGCAGCAGCCCAGGCAAAGGACAGGTGCGGCTCCCCACCACATGGCAGGAGGCCGCCGGGGACCCTGGCATTGTGCCTCTGGAGGTCCTGGAGAAAGAACTGTCCTGCTTCAGCCCAAGAGGGGACAAGCCCAGGGAGCCCTCAGCCCCGCTCTCCCACCTCCTGCTGCCCTGGGAGCCTGGAGGAAAGGAGGGCAGTCCACGCCCGAGGGCAGCGTGCGCCGGGCCGGGTCTGCCAGTCAGGTCCGTCGGCAGCGCTTCCTCTGACAGGGCCTGGTGTCCGGACAGGGGCTGGGCGCGTCGGCGGGGGGTGCGGGG
>NW_012267230.1:15423982-15427309 GCF_000151885.1 Dipodomys ordii | reverse complement strand
CCCAGCCCCGCCCAGCCCGGCCGGCCCGCCCACACCCAGCCCCGCCCACACCCAGCCCCGCCTACCAGTGTAGGAGAGGCCCCAGCTGTCCTCATCCCTGCCCAGCAGGCTGCAGAACGTGTGGTGGTATTTGTCCAGGTCCACGTCCGATGTCCCGATGCCCACCATCTGGGAACAGCGGGGCTGGCAGAGGGGCCTGGCCCCGGGCCCCTCCACGCCCGCCCTCTGCCGGCCCCGCTTACCATGTCAGTGCCGTAGACGGGCGAGGTCATCTTGATCTCCCAGAAGTGCTGGCCTTCGCCCAGCTCCTTGGCGCCTCGGATGGCGGCGGTCCCGCAGCTGTACTCCATGTGGAAGCTCACCTTGCGTTTGTCACAGCTCAGCAAGGTGGCTGAGGACCTGCTCGCGTCATCCCAGACCCAGTCGAAATCTGCTGAGCGAAGGGAGGGCCGTGCTGAGTGCCGGTCCGGTCCGTGGGCGGCCCGCCCGCCCGCCCGCAGCGTCCCGTCCCCTCCCCCGCTCACACTCGTCTTCCTCCCCGCAGCGGCAGTCCTTGCCGCGGTGGGCCGGGCGCAGGCTGCCGCACAGGGAGGCCTCGCGCTGGCCCTGGCAGTCACAGAAGGACTCTCCGGTCACCGGCACGGCGCTGGGGATGGACGCTGGCAGGGACGAGCACTCAGGGTCAGAATCCGAGTCACTGTGCTGGAGGGAAGATGTGCCCGGCTGTGAGCTGCCCCTTCCTCTACACAGAGCCCGAGGGCCCCTGGCCTGCCCAGACATTCCAGAGTCTCAGGTGCACCCGCTCCCCTCAAAGCCCAAAGTCTCTGCAGCCAGACTGCCCACAGCCTTGGTGGAGCCTTCAGCTCCGCCCTCCAGCCTTTTCCAGCAGCTTCTGAATCTCAGATCATCTACAGGCCTGGCTCCGCCGACCAAGTCTGATGTGACACTAATAAAGACAGCGGTGCATGCTCCAGCTGCCTCCTCTTGGAGAGCGTCTCCACCACCCAGGATGTGTGAACGCTCTGCATCCTGGACCAGCCCTGGGGATGTGCGAACGCTCTGCGTCCTGGACCAGCCCTGGGGATGTGCGGACGCTCTGCGTCCTGGACCAGCCCTGGGGATGTGCGGACGCTCTGCGTCCTGGACCAGCCCTGGGGATGTGTGAACGCTCTGCATCCTGGACCAGCCCTGGGGATGTGTGAATGCTCTGCGTCCTGGACCAGCCTGCCCAGGGCCAGGAAGACACAACCGACCTCAGCAGCCTAGAAGGATCTGGTCCCTGCCCTGTCGCTACAAAATGACCCAAAGACTTTTGACCTTACCAGACCTGCTTCCTCTGCCGCCTGGCAGGGCAACTGGTGTCCACCGCTCGTGTCCCCCCCCCCGCCCCTCTGTGCCGCCAGCCCTGACCGTGTCCAGCCGTCCGCCCTCGGGGTGGCACCGTGGCACCCCCTTCACCTTCCTGGGTGGAGGTGCTGGGCTACAAGGTACATTTCCTCAATTTCACCACTTCTCTGGGGTCTCTCTTGCCTGGTTCTCTGCCCTCCCTCTCGGCTGGAAGCCCCTTTGGGTGGGGGGGTAGGGAGGGAGGACACAGGTAAAGGGGCCAGGAGGTGGCTGGCAGCAGGTTGTAGAAGGGAGCCTGGTCTTCCTGTCTGCTGCCCAGGGTGCAGCTGTCCCCAGGGGGCACCCCCAAGGGAACATGGGCTCCCGTCCTGCCCCACCATGACTGCATAGAAGGGCTACCCCAAAGCTAGAAGAGACAGCACAGGGCCACGCAAGACCATACTACCCACGGAAAAGGCAAGCTGGCCTTGCTCCTGGCCGAGTTTGGGGACAGAAGAGGGTATTGTTCAGTCCAACAGTGCCCAGGTGCCCACTCACCACCTGTGCACACTGCACCACAGGGTCAGCTCACCACCTGTGCACACTGCACCACAGCGTCAGCTCACCACCTGTGCACACTGCACCACAGGGAACCGCTCGCCACCTGTGCACACTGCACCACAGGGTCAGCTCACCACCTGTGCACACTGCACCACAGGGTCAGCTCACCACCTGTGCACACTGCACCACAGGGTCAGCTCACCACCTGTGCACACTGCACCACAGAGTCAGCTCACCACCTGTGCACACTGCACCACAGGGTCAGCTCACCACCTGTCCACACGGGGTGATTGCTCACCACCTGTGCACACAGGACATCACAGGCCCATTAGGTGACAGCGTGCAAGCAGCATGTGTGTGTCACCGCCCAACCCAGACACACCGCATCGCACAGCTGTGAGCCTGTGAGGCAGGGACACAGGTAAACAGGCTGCTCTGGGCCAGGCAGTCTGGACAGGAAGGACAGGTGGCATGTCAGGAATGCAGGCCACTCTCCGGCTCCAGAGGCTCCGGGGAGGCCCGGGACGCTGCCCACCAGCTCAGTGAACCAACTGCTCCCAGCTGTCCCCTCTGGCTTGGTGGTCCACAAAGCTCTCTGAGAGACCACTTCTACCGAGATGCCTGACCGGGTGAGAGTACAGGGCAGAGCCAGACTCGGCCTGAGACGCCTCGGGAAGCCAGTGGAGAAGCAGCATCCCGAGAGAACACACGACCTAACCCACAGACATCAGCACAGAACTGCTCACTCCCCAGCGGTCTCAGAGCCGGGGGTCTGGCGGGAATCGGGTCCTCAGGGGTCACAAGCTCTTATACACAGCTACTGAGAGTGAGGCGACCGACACTTTGCTATGGTACAAGCATCTCCGAGGGCAGACCACGTGTACAACAGGACCTCCGGAAACGCAAAGACCAGGGGGATCTGCGGCGCATCTGAGCAGCGGCCGCCTCTCCACACTGTACTTGCCACGGGCCAGGCTGGGTGGAAGGCCTGTCCTGCGTCCCTCTGTCCTACGTGCCCGGGCTCTTCTACCAGACCGAAGACGCCTCTGCGCGGGGAGGCAGCCCCTTCCCCGGTTCCCTGACCCCCGGTCCGCACGCCGGCCGGGCTCACCTCCGCCGCGGACCTACCTGGCCATCAGAGTCATAGCCCCAGTTGGTGGTGCCTGTCAGAGCCAGGGCGCGCGCGTCGGCCTCGCGGCGGGCTGCGCTCAGGACCAGACGCCAGGCTCGGCCGCTGCGGGGCCGTCGGGCCATGGTGAGGAGGACCTGGGAAAAGACGAGCTCTGAGCCTCCCGCGGCCCTGCGGCCAGGCCCGCGCCGGCCGGGGGCTCTTCGGCGGCCCATACCTGGCTCCAGCGCCGGAGCCCCTGCGCCAGCCCCAGGGAGACGGTGCAGACGCGCCCCCAGACGCCCATGGCTGCGGGCCCCACGCCAGACTGG
>NW_012267230.1:15406620-15422570 GCF_000151885.1 Dipodomys ordii | reverse complement strand
GGCCGGGGGGGAGGCCGGGCCTCGCGTCCGGCCGGGACCCCCTGCAGCCTCGCCCGCCCGCGTCCCTCCCGCAGAGCTGGGGAACCTGGCAGGCGTCCGGCACATCATCCTGGTCCTCTCCGGAAAAGGGGGCGTCGGGAAAAGCACCATCGCCACCGAGCTGGCCCTGGCGCTACGCCACAGGGGCAAGAAGGTGAGGCCTGTGCCCGGGCGGGGCTCAGCCCAGGGTCGAGCCAAGCGATGGCCGCCGGGTCCCCCCCACCCCACGCGAGGGCCGCTGAGCCTCACCCGCTTGGCAGGTGGGGATCCTCGACGTGGATCTGTGCGGCCCCAGCATCCCGCGCATGCTGCACGCCCAGGGGCGGGCCGTGCACCAGTGCAGTGGTGGCTGGGTGCCCGTGTTTGTGGATCAGGAGCAGAGCATCTCTCTCATGTCTGTGGGCTTCTTGCTGGAGAAGCCTGATGAGGCTGTAGTCTGGCGAGGCCCCAAGAAGAACGGTAATGACCCTGTTTGGGGGCCAGAGCTAGTGGCCTGCCTGAGGGGGTGGGGTTGGGGGGCCAGAGCTAGTGGCCTGCCTGGGGGGGTGGGGTTGGGGGGCCAGAGCTAGTGGCCTGCCTGGGGGGGGCTCCCGCAGGTGGGGGCCAGCAAGCACAGGAGACAGTTGCTCCTGGGTGTGAAGAGCTCCGGGGTTCCCTGCAGGGCTTCTTCCTGGGACTTGGGCAACAAGCCCTGCTACAAATGCCAAGGCTCCCTTCTGGAGCTGCCAGTCCCCACAGGTTGGGGATGCTGAGTTTGAAAGCACTGGGGAGCAGGGGGTGCTGGGGGGAAGGACGGATGCTCCTGCATGAGACGAAGCTCCCGCTTGACCAGCCCAGCCCCCTGCTCATGAGCAATGGGCATCTTGGGCCTTTGCAGCCCTGATAAAGCAGTTTGTGTCTGATGTGGCCTGGGGGGAGCTGGACTACCTGGTTGTGGACACCCCGCCGGGGACCTCTGATGAGCACATGGCTGCAGTGGAGGCCCTGCGCCCCTGCAGGCCGCTGGGGGCCCTGCTGGTCACCACGCCTCAGGTAGGCCCCTTACACCTGTGGCCTGCTTGTTGGGCTGTCCCCACCGTCCTCCCCGCCTGTTACTCCTTTCTTGGCTAAGCGCACAGCGGCCCAGCCTGTCTGGACTCTCCCTGTCTAGGCCGTGTCTGTGGGGGACGTGAGGCGGGAGCTGACCTTCTGCAGGAAGACGGGGCTGCAGGTGCTAGGGGTCGTGGAGAACATGAGCGGCTTTGCCTGCCCGCACTGTGCTGTGAGTCCCGGGTGGGCGTGACGTGGGGTGGGCAGGTAGGGGCACCAGGCTGGAGGTTATGGAGGGGCAGGGCTCTGAGGAGCCGGGTGACCCCAGCAGGGCAGGGTAGTAACTGCACAGTGCCAGAGGATACTGGCACCACGTGGAGGGCAAGTCTGCAAGCTTGCCTTTCACGGCCCATCTCCTAGGAGTGCACCAACGTCTTCTCCAGGGGCGGCGGGGAGGAGCTGGCCCTGCTCACCGGAGTCCCTTTCTTAGGTAAACATGGAGCCAGGCTGGCCAGGGTCCCAGCTCCCCACTCCTAGTCCCTGGACTAGACAGGTGTGAGTTCCGGGAAGGGAGGGGCCCGCGGGTGCCTGGCCGCTCACTGTGTCCCTGATGGCGGATACCGAGGGTCCCGGGTGACCATGAGAGGCAGGACTCAGCCCGGACGCAGCAGCCCGGGCTCTTGGCAGCACGCGGTGCCCAGATGCCGCCCCTCTGTCTCGCAGGCTCTGTGCCCCTGGACCCTGAACTCACCAGGAGTCTGGAGGAGGGCCGGGACTTCATCCAGGAATTCCCCAAGAGTCCTGCATTTTCTGCACTTATCTCCATAACCCAGAAAATTCTGGATAGGACGTCCACTCTGCTCTCCTGACATGACCCCATGGCCACCCCCGGTACATCTGAGTGCTGGGCTTGCAGCTTCCAAAAACCTACGGGACAGAGTCCTCAGTGTGGCTCCCGGGACCTGCAGAGGCTGGTCCGAAGCCTCCCCGGCCTGCCCAGCTGGCAGGAGCTCCGTTCTGATGGCCTGCGGCTAAGGACAGCTTGAGTCCGGGTACCTTAAGATGATTCCAGGCTCGCCAGCAGCCCCTGTGAGCCTTGCCCTGTGAGCCATGGCCAAGACAAGACAGGTTGCTCCTGAAAGCCAGTGTCCCCGCTGTCCACAAGTTACAAGACCCTGGGGCAAATGTGGAGGGCTCTGCTGGTGGAGCAGAGTGTGGTAAGCAGTCCAGACTGTTGTAACCACCCAGGACCTGCCATTAAAGCTATCACACCGTGGCAGTGGCAGTGGCATCCCCAGACCAGTGTCCTGCGTACCGTGGCTTTTGCTTCCTGCTGCCCTGGGGCTGCACCAGACTCTGGTGTTCAGGTCCCTGAGGCTCCGGGCAGCTGCCGTGGTCTCAGCGCATTGGTGCGGTTCTGTGCGTCAGACACTTCAGTGTCTGTCCCTCATGCCACACGGGAGGCCTGAAGCACAGCCAGCCCACAGGGCACCTCGGAGCGCGGCAGCAGGTCCCAGGCCTTCCCCAGACCTGCCTGCGTCGGGCTGGGAAGCTGGCGGCTCCGTGGTAGGGTGCTTGTTTCGCATGCATGAGGCCCTGGGTTCAATTCCTCAGCACCACATAAGCAGAAAAAAACCGGAAGTAGCGCTGTGGTTCAAGTGGTAGAGCGCTAACCTTGAGCTGAAGAGCTGAGGGACAGAGTTCAGGCCCCACAACCAGGCCCCCCAAAAAAAACACCTGCCTGCAGCCACATGCCACCCTCTCCCGTCCCTTGAGGGACAGCTGGCGGGTCTCTGGACAGGCCTTGTGGCCTGTGGCTCTTCCAGCGCCTGTGCCGGCTGGCCGGCCGCATGGGCCCCGGTTGTGCTCGGTTGTGCTCCGTGGAAGCCGGCCCCTCCCCCACCATCATGGCTGTGCCCTCGAGCCCCGGCCAGACCTGTGAGGACACTGCCCTTCCCAGCACTGGCTCTGAAGAGGGCGCGAAGCTGGGGTTTCGGGTGAGTGCCAGCGGTGCGGGCGGGGAAGGGGGTGTGGCAGCACAAGGACCTCACGGTGTTGGGGCGCAGGGTGTGCCAGGACGGGGGAGCACTCCCGGGACCATCGAGGCTCAGGCTCCACGCTGAGGCAGAGCCAAGACGAGAAGGGGGATGGACGGGGCAGGTGACCCCTCAGTGTGGCTGGCCGTCACATGCCGTGGTTCTTATACACTTTAATGTTTCCCCGCGGAGCCCCCACCCTCCGGCCACGCTCTGGGCACCCCTGTGCCCACGCCCAGTGTCCCCTGCCCACTGCTGAGCCCAGCTGCCACGCTGCCAGGACCGTCTGTCCCCTGTGAGTGAAGAGCTCGTCCCTCTGAGGACGGGTCGGGCCGTGCAGGGAGCCCGGTCAGCAGTGTGCGAAGTGCTCCTGGGGGACGTCCCGCAGGTCCAGGCCCGCCACGCCCGTGGGGCGGGCGCAGGTGATGTTGTTGTGTGTATAGGCGGGCTGGCAGTCGTCCCCCTCGCACCTGGCCTGCACGGAGCGGGGCACCACGCCCGGCTTGCTCAGGGCGAAGTCTCGCAGCGCCCTGAGGGGGCAGCCGCAGTCCCAGGGGTTACCCTCCAGCCACAGGCGCTCCAGGGCGCGCGGCTGCGGCACGAACGTGTGCAGGGAGTTGTTCCTCAGGCTGAGGTAGCTCAGGCGCCCCAGCGGGGAGAGGGCGCCCTCGGCCAGGGCCTCCAGGCGGTTGTGCGAGAGATCCAGCCAGAAGGCCCGCTGCAGGGGGCTCAGGAGGCCCGGGGCCAGCGAGGCCAGCCGGTTGTGGGAGAGCAGCAGGTACTCCAGCTGGCCGAGGCCCTGGAAGAGGCGAGGGGGCAGGTGCGTGAGCTGGTTGGACGTGAGGTCCAGCTCCAGGAGCTCTGGCAGCGCGGCCAGGCTCTGCTCGTGGATGCTGGAGATGCCGTTGTCCCTGAGGAAGAGCCGGCGCAGCCCGCCCAGGCCTGCGAAGGTGTGCTGGCGGACGCGGCCCAGGCAGCTGCTCTCCAGGTGCAGGCTGTGCAGCCGGCCCAGGCCCCGGAACACCTGCTCCGGGAGGCCACGCAGACAGTTGCCCGAGAGGTTCATGACGGCCACGTTGACGAGGCCCAGGAACGCGCCCACCTTCACCTCCTGGATCTGGTTGTCGTTGAGCGCCAGCACCTCCAGCTGCCCCAGGCCCTCGAACGTCTTCTCCGCCAGGTGGCGGATGCGGTTGTGGCCGAGCCGCAGCTCCTCCAGGAAGTGCAGGTCCTGGAAGGTGCGGGGACGGAGGCTGCCGATGGCGTTGTGCGCCAGGCGCAGGACGTGCAGGCCCAGCAGGCCCGGGAAGGTGTCCTCCAGCGGGCCGGCCAGGCGGTTGTGGGAGAGGTCCAGCCAGCGCAGGGCCTTCAGGCCCAGGAAGGCCCCGGGGGCCACGGCGGCGATGAGGTTGCGGTCCAGGTAGAGCTTCTGGAGCCGGGGGAGCTGCACGAAGACGTTGGCCTTGACGCTGCGCAGCGCGTTCCTGCTCAGGTCCAGCTCGCGCAGCTCGGCCAGGCCGCAGAAGAGCGCCGGCTGCAGGTAGGCCAGCCTGTTACCCGCCAGCACCAGCTCGTGCAGGTTGCCCAGGCCCTGGAACACGGCGTCGGGCAGCACCACCAGGCTGTTCCAGCCCAGGTGCAGGTCCCAGAGCTGAGCCAGGCCCTGGAAGAGGCCCTCGTCCAGCCGGGCCAGGAGGTTGTTGCCGAGGCTGAGGGAGGCCAGGCTGGGCGTGTGTGCGAACACCCCGGCGGCCAGGGTCCGCAGCCGGTTCCTCTCCAGGTGCAGGTGGTACAGGCTGCGCAGGCCCAGCAGCGCCTGCGGCTCCAGGCGGCTCAGCTGGCTGCCCTGCAGGTTGAGGAAGTCCAGGCCGGACAGGTTCTGGAAGGCCGCGGGGGGGATGGAGGAGAGGTTGTTGCCGTCCAGCCACAGGGCCTTGGCGTTCTCCGGGATGCCGTCGGGCAGCCGGGTGAGGTTCCTGGCGCTGCAGAAGACGCTGAGCTCGCCCGTGTAGTCGTCCAGGCCGCAGGCGCAGGCGGCCGGGCACCGCGGGCCCTCCGGGTCCTCCGGGGCGCCCGGCTCTGCCCCGTCCAGGCCACAGGGACCCAGTGCCGCCCAGGAGAGCAGCAGTGCCAGGAGGGCCTCCAGTCCTGTGGGGAGAGGCTCGGTGAGGGGTGCCGTGGCATTCGGGGTGCTCGCAGGACCCTCCCCGGGAAGCCGAGCCCTGGCGCCCTAATTAGGTTGCAGGCGGTGGCCGAGAACGCCGGGCCTGTGAGGCTCCGGGGCTGAGTGTCGCCAGCCTTGCCAGGCTGCCACAGCAGCCTGGGAAACCGAGGGACCAAGCCGCCAGCCAAGATCTAGTCATTTCTAGAACATTCTAGCATTGACCCAGCATTGCTTATGGCAGCCAGACAGTGAGCCAGATACCCCGTCCCTTAGGCTGTAGGTTACTGGGAAGTGGGACACAGGCCTCCCTCAGCAGGCATCGGCCCAGCGACCCAGCCAGCAGCACCCTACACCTGTGCTGGGTGCGGTGCAGCCAGACGCCAGCCGCCATGCTTCACTGGCGACTCAGCTAGCAGTGGTCTCGAGCCTGACACGGTGGGCTTGTCCCCGGTGCCCAGTGCAGCCCGCAGTGCCCCCTTGCAGTGTGGTCCTGAGGAACATCTAAGTCCTGCCCAGTGCCCGCCACCCACGGCCACCCAGCGCCCTCACCTCTCCGCAGCGCCATCTCCCGTGCAGCGCGGACCGCAGCCAGCCGTGGGTGCTGGCGTCTGCAGGCCAGTGGCTCCTGCCCTCTGCATTCCCCCGCGGGCCAGCCCCTTAACCCCTTCCTGCTGGGTGGCCACAAGTCCCTTCGGTGGTGATTGTGCAGGGAAGGTGGGAGGGCCCAGGCTGGGCGGGGCGCAGCTCGGGGCGCTCAGCCCTCCCCAGCACCCGGGCAGACAGGCTGGGGTGGGAGGTGGGGGCAGGGGTCCCCTGCAGTGTCTGGTGAGGGGGTCCTAGTGGCCACAGGCAGCCTGGGGGTGGGGAGATCTCCCCACCGAACCCCACATGTCAAAAAGCAGTGTCGGGCTAACTGGCCCTGCGTTGCCAATGCCGCCCACCTGTCTGCCCGCTGCCACGCTGATTCCCACTGCCCCTCCCATCTGCCAGTGACCCCGTACCCCCAAAGCCCTGCCCATCTGCCTGGCAGGCTGCCCAAGCTGGGGTTCCCAGCAGCCTGCCTGGGCCCCGGGGCCGCGAGGTCGCCGCCGGCTGCTGCTCCCCCAGCCTCTTCTAGGAACACCTGGCAGCGCCTCTGCACCTCGTATTTGCCTTTCCTGGGACTGGCCCAGGAGAGGCGGGAAGGCCGCGGGTCTGTGCCCCGCAGCTGGCCCCCCACGGTGGCGCAGGCCTGGCACTGGCCGGAGGGCCGGAAAAGGGGGCCCTGGCGCCCCTCGGCCTTCGCCGAACCACACCTCTGCCTGCTGCAGGGCTGAGTGGGTGCAGTGTGGGCCTCGCCCATCGCCCTGGAGCCTTCTCTGGCCCTGCCCTTTGGTCCTGGCCGGGTCTGTGGGGACGTGCGCAGGCCGGCATCGGAGGGACACAGGGAAGAATCGTGTCTGAAGACGGGCAGTCTCTAGGGTCCGGTGGACTCGAGCCCAATGCAGGGGAGGCAGAGGAGGAGGTAGGTCGGGGGATATTTTCCAGGTCACTCCTCAGCCTCTTCTGAGAAATTATAGATCTGAAGGGAGAAAGTCCATGCCCGGAGCCCACAGAGCAGTTTACACAGCGGAAAGTGCCGCCTCAGCAGGCTGCGGGCCAGCAGCCCGGCCTCTTCTTGGAAGGGGGGGGGGCAGCTCTGCCGCTCACCTGGCAGGAGGGCAGGGCTGGCCCAAAGCTTGCCCAGCGCCCTCCCGCCCCTCGGTTCCCCGGCAGTGCCTCCCTGCTGGGCTAGGTTGGCCTGCACTGGGCTGGGCCGCAGTCTGGGCACCCACAACAGAGGGTGCACCAGCCCAGATCCGGCCTTCATCCTCACCCCACCTGTGGCTGGGCGCGTGGCTCTTCCCACAGCCTTTTCCATCCGTGCCACCGTGGGCCGGGACCGCGGTGTGGCCTGTGTGTGCACCCACACTCCTGCGTTACGGCTGTGTTTTGCCTGTTGGGGCCTCCTTGTTTCTTGTTCCATCTCTGGGGACGCAGCCCGTCACAGGCTTGTTGTGTACGGATCTGATTTCCTTTTTTTTGGGTCAGTCATGGGGCCTGAACTCTGGGCCTTGAGCTCTTCAGCTCAAGGCAAGCACTCTACCACTTGAGCCACAGCGCCACTTCCGGCTTTTTCTGCTTATGTGGCGCTAAGGAATCAAACCGAGGGCCCCATGCATACGAGGCAAACGCTCTACCACTGAGCCACCTTCCTAGCCTCTGATTCCTCCTTTTAAAGGGCTGGGTACTGTGGCTCGTACCTGAAGTCCCTAGTGAAGAGCAGGAGGTATGAGACCAGCCTGGGCAACAGTAAGAATGCACCCCCAGAGAACACGGTGGCTGTAACGGGAGCCATGAGAGCACAGCGAGGGGCCCCGCACCCCAGGCAGAAAGCAGAGGCTGACGGAGGGGTGGGCCTCGAGCTGCAGTGGGCTCTGTGCAGACGTGTGTGCCAGTACCCAGCCTTGAACTCAGGGCTTTGCGTGCACTCGGCTTTTTTTCTCATAGCTGGTCAGGGCCAGCTGCTTGGTTCGTAGGGTGGTCATGGGTTCTGGACCACGGTCCTCACATGCTAGCTACGGGGCTAGGATATACGAGCACGAGCCTCCAGCACCCTGTTTACTGGCTCTTTTAAGACTTTTGCTAAACCTCTACCAAGGCAGCTGTGCTGCTTCGCTCCTGGCCTGTGTGTCTGTCCGGGCTGGGGTGGGTTTGTGTGAGGGGGCAGAGGCTGGCTTACCCGAGGGTCCACACAGCCCTCCTGTGGTGCGCAAGCCAGGGTCCCAGCAGATGCTGGGCCTGGCGCAAGGCTCTTTCACACTGCGTCCAGAGCAAAGCTTCCCCTCGGGGTGGCCTCGTCCTGGAGGGGCCACCGCAGCCGTGACTGTCCCAGCCACGGCCCGTGCGTCTCTGCCCGCTGGCACACCTGCCAGTGTGCACATGGGCCTGGAGGGAACGCGAGGCCCCTTTGTGCCTAGGGCCAATTCTCCCAATTGGAATTGCTGTTTGCCACTGTTACTGCTGGGTTGTAAACCTCTTCTACGCCGAGTTCAAGCCCCACAACCGACCAAAAAAGCCCTCTTCTACAGTGGCTCTCATTCTAATGTGAACATGGCCCTGCTCCTCCACGCACGCACACGCGCACGGCGGGGTTTCTACTTTGTAGCATGGTGCTTATCTATTCTGAGGGGCAGACATCTGTCATTGCTGAAGCAGTGTGTACAAGTCTGCCAACTTCGTCCATATTCTTTTTGTTGTTGTTGTTGGTTGTGGGGCCTGAACTCGGCCTGGGCGCTGTCCCTCAGCTCTTCAGCTCAAGGCTAGCGCTCTACCACTTGAGCCACAGCGCCACTTCCGGCTTTTTCTGCTTATGTGGTGCTGAGGGATTGAACCCAGGGCCTCATGCATGCAAGGCAAGCGCTCTACCACTGAGCCACCTTCCCAGCCCTGTCCATATTCTTATAAGTGACTTAGGAAGCTGTAATGCACTGGAGACTGTGTTACAGATGACTAGGTGTAGGGTTTGCAGATGCTTTCCCAAGTCCGTGGCTTGCTTGTTTGGGGTTTTGTCTGGCAGTGCCTTCTTCGGGGGGAGGCTGGTGCTCTACCACTCGAGCCAGCCCCCAGCCCTAAATAGTGTCTTTGAAAGTGACTGTCTCTCAGGAGTGAAGCCAGTGTACGGCTTTCTCCTGTGAGGCCTGTGATTCGGGTGACATGTGTGAGCCCAGGGGAGGGGGTGCCCTGGGCAGACAGATGGTGTGGGGGAGCTCACCCACCCCGGGGAGACGACGCAGTCTGGAAGCGGAGGTTATGGGAATAAATACTTTAAATTTTTTCTCTGATAAATACGCATTAGAGTGCGTGTGATCACACACGCTCCGGCTCTGAAGTTAATTTCAATTTAAAATGAATACTGGGTTTCGGGGGATCGGCGGGACAGTGGGTGCCCCGCCCCCGCCGGGCGGCCCTCAGTCCCGGGGCACCTTGAACTGGTCCTTCTCCCTGCGGAGGGCCTGCATGGTGGTCACGGGGTCCGTCTCCCCCACGTGCTGCTGCACCGTCTTCTCCCTGCCGGCGTGGGAGAGGGACGGCTCGGCTCTACACACAGGCTCGCTCGCACCCTGCGGGCGCCCGGGAAGGAGGGAGCCCGGCCAGGCGGCCAAGCCGGACGCTGGCCGCGGGGAGGAGCGTGAGCTGCCGGCAGCCCGGGAGCAGCGGCCCGAGCGTGGGGTGCGGCCCTCCCCAGGGCCCCGCACACCTGACTCTCATGAAGGGGTTGTAGGTGAACTCCTCCGCGAGGGTGGACGGCACGGTGGGCTCCCCGATTGCATACTTCTCCTGCAGGGGAGGACAGCGTCACCCGGCCGCGCCCGCCCATCCTAACTGGGGGCTGTGTGGAGGGCGGGACGGCCGGGGACCCAGCATTGAGACCGCACAGCCACGCACACCGGCGGGGTGGAGGGAGCCGCCCAGATGCTGGCTCGGAGCAAGGAAAGTGGTCACACGGGGGACTGTGCGTGTGCGTGTGCGTGTGCGCAATGCCGCACGGGCCCCTCTGACACACCGCACCCTGTCGGGGGCAGGGCCAGAGCCTGCAGCTGTGTTAGAAACGTGGAGTCGGAACAGGCAGGCGCCGCGCCTGGCCCCACTCACCTTGGCCCAGGCCAGCTTCTCCTGGACGGCCGCGTTGCTGGGCTCCACGTGGCGCGCGAACTTGAGGTTGTTGATGGTGTACTCGTGGCCACAGTAGACTTTCTAAGGAAAACGGGCAGAGCGCTCTCCTCCCCGCCGGGCCCCAGCGGATGCGTGGCTCATGGACACCAGCGGCCACCCTGGGCTGGCCACCCGCACACGCCAAGTGCCAAGGAAGGGCTTCCAGGGCTGGAGTCCAGGAATGGAGTCCACCAGACTCCATTCCCCAGCAGCGGCCCGGGGCGGGGAGGCGGCGGGGCTGGGCGGAGGGGGGCGGGCGGAGGCGGGGCCTGGTGGAGGGGGCGGGGCCGGGCGGAAGCGAGGCTGGGCGGAGACGGGGCCGGGTGGAGGGGGCGTGGCCAGGAGGGGGCGGGGCCTGGCGGAGGGGCGGGGCCGGGCGGAGGCGGGGCCTACCGTGTCTGGAGGCAGCCGGCCCAGGACTTCCAGCAGGGCCTTACACATCTCGTCGGCCGTCCCTTCGTAGAACTTCCCGCAGCCAGCCACAAACAGGGTGTCGCCTGGAGCACGGGTGGCCGTGAGGCAGGGGCGCCAGCCCGCAAGGCCTCGGAGGAGCCCCACTGGCCTCCTGCCCCTGGGGTGCAGCTGCAGCTCACCCGCGCCCCAGCCTGTGCTGCCCCCTCCCTGCCTGTTACCCGGATGCCGTGGCCTCCCCACCCCGCCCTCCCAGCCCCCCCCTTGTGCCCCAGACTCAAGTGGCAGCAAGGCCACCGAAGTGGCTCAGGCGCGCCCACTCCACGGCCCCTGGGCCCCACGCATCCTCACTGCCAGAGCACATCTCCAGGACTTCGCTGCCTGGCCCAGCCTTGAACCTCAGATCTCACCAGAGACCCTCGCCTCTCAGTCACCAACAAAAAGCCAGACGTGGAGACGTGGCTCACATGGTAGATACCAGCCATGAGTGAAAAGGCCAGGGGAGAACCTGCAAGGCCCTAAGTTCGAGCCCCAGTACTTGCTCTAAAATAGTAATGGCATAGTGGGGTGCCTGCTCCCGTGCCCTGCCCTGCAGGCCTGGCCACCTCTCCCGCACCGCTGGTCTCCTCTGCCCGGCCTCCCACAGGCACCCCATCTCGGAGTCCGCAGGCGTTACCCCCTCTGCAGCTGCCAAAGACACCCGGCCCCCCACCCCCCGCCGCAGCCTCCCTAAGCAAGCGCCCCCCGCCTCTCAGCACCCGAGCGGCACGGCTCGTCACTGGGGGCTTCACGCAGCCCCGACACCCCTCACGGAGCCGGCCCCGAGCCGGGAGCTGCCGCAGCCGCGCCTCGTCACCCAGGGCCACACAGGTGACCAGCGCCAGCCATGTGGGACACCCTGAGGCGCCAGGGCGGGCCAGAGGCCTGGCCCAGCCAGAGTTGAAGAAGTGGGAACTCCTAGGTGGAGATGTTCAAAATAAATACAGGAGCACGCACTGGCGCTCACGCCTGTGGGCCTAGCTCCTTAGCAGGCTGAGATCCCAGAATCACAGTTTAAAGCCCATCAGGAAAAAAGAAAGTCTGGGGTGCGCTGATCTCCAGTTGTCTACCAAAGAAAGCACAAGTGGAAGTCTGGCTCAAGTGGTAGAGCGCCAGCTTGAGGAGAAACACTAAGCAAGCACCCCGGGACGGGCAAGCGGGGCGCTCACTCACCAGTGAACACCGCGGGGGGCCCCGCCGCCCCCGGCTTGCTCACGAAGTAACAGATGTGCCCCGAGGTGTGACACGGCGTGGCCAGGCATTTGACGTGGAGAGACCCCACCTGGGACAAACAGGTGTGAGTGCCCGGCGGGCCACGGTGCCCGCCCTGCCGGCTCCGCGCCAGCCCACCACACCCCACCCAGCCCTGGGCACCCCAGGCCCCGCCCCCGCCCCAGACAGGGCCGCCCCAGGCCACTCTGCTTGCTTTCAGCCAAAGCTCAGGAGCTCGTGTTTTCTCCTTCAAAATTGGGCCAAATGAGGCATCTTGCCAGAAAATGATGGCCAGCACCCAGCAGCTCTTACCAGAATTCACCCCACGTTCTCACACCTTCCACCTCGCAGGCAGCCACCCCGCCCCCTCCCCTGGGCTGTGTGCTGCAAAGGCAGCCCCCACTGCACCCCAAGACATCTGCCCCATCCCCGGCGCCCACCCCTCGGAGTCGTCATGTTAGTCGGCTTTCTTGGGCCTCTCCCCAGAGGATTGTTGGGGTTACCCTGAGAACCCCCTCCCTTGAGTAGAAGCTGGGGGGCTGTGGTTCTCCGGGCCCCGTTCCAGGCAGGGCCGGCGGGGCGCCCTGCAGCCCTCACCTGCAGCGTGGTCAGGTGTGTGACTTTGTGCGTCAGAGCTCCGATCCGGTCGTCGCCGCCATACACCTTCAACCCGGGCTCCAGCTTCACCAGCTTCTCGTTCCCGCCAGCATGGTCCCTGCAAGTCAGATGGGTAAAGGGGCCGACCGCTGCGTTCATCCTCCGGTACTAGCGGGGTTTCTGCTGTGTCCTTCAGCCCCACGCCTGGTGCCACAGCCAGGTACCCATGCCCGCCATGCCCACCGCGCCCGCCGCTGCTCTGTCTCCACTCAGCCCAGGCAGGCTTTTTTTTTTCAGTCCTGGGGCTTGAACTCAGAGCCTGGGCACTGTCCCTGAGCTTTTGCTCGAAGCCAGCACTCTACCACTTGAGCCATAGCGCCATTTTTGGCTTTTTCTGTGTATGTGGTGCTGAGAAATTGAACCCAGGGCTTCATGCACGCTAGGCAAGCACTTGACCACTGAGCCGCCTTCCCAGCCCCCAGGCTGGCTTTGAACTGTGGCAGGGCCGGGGAAGTTCCAGGTGGGTGGGGGCCCTCCCTCACTACCTCCGGCGGCCACTGCTCTGCTCCAGGCTGCGGCACCCGTCCTGGGAGCCCCACCAGGGCTCCAGGTTCCCCTAGGGACCCTGTGATCTGAGCCCCAGGGAAGGGTCGGGAGAGGCCTGGAGTGCAGCAAAGGCCTGTCCCAGCAAGAGATGACACAAGACAGAGGAATCATACGAAATGCTGACACTGATAAAGAACCCTGGAGCCTGCCCTGGTTTGTGACATAAACATGACAGGGTGCTGGAGAACCCGTGTGCGCGCACGCGGCCGTGTCGGCAGGAGCCTCAGCGGCCTCTGCGGGTGTGGCAGTGCCCACCGGTGCCCAGCGCTGAGCAGGCATCGGGGCAGGCGGGACCTGCGGCCACAACGGGCAGCCTCTAAGCCCCAACCCAGACCAAGCAGGGGATACCAGCCTCCCGCCCCGGTGCGGCTGTGGCTCGGAGTCTGGGCCTGGTACCCAAGTGGCTTTGCTAATGACAGCTGCGGCTCCAGGAGCTTCTGAGCAGAGATGCCTGGGGAGAATGGGGGGGCTGGGGGCCTCGTGTGGCCTAAAATGAAGAGGCAAACAGGTATTTCTACAGCACAAGAACTTCAGACGCGTCAAAAATCCAAAAAGAATCCTTTTGGGGCTGGGAAGGTGGCTCAGTGGTAGAGTGCTTGCCTAGCAGTAATGCAGCCCTGGGTTCCATTGCTCAGTACCACACACACAGAAACAGCCGGAAGTGGTGCTGTGGCTCAACTGAGTGCTCGCCTTGAGCACAGGAAGCTCAGGGACAGCGCCCGGGCCCTGAGTTCAAGCCCCAGGATTGGCAAAAAAAAAAAGAAAGCCCCTGAGCACTGTCCCTGGGCTTTTTGCTCAGGGCTAGAGGTCTGCCACAGTTCTGCTTCTGGCCTTTCAGTAGTTAACTGGAGAACAAAAATTAAAAATATCTCTTGAAACATAGCTACTTTGAAAAAAACTCATGGCGGCCGTTGTTCTGTTCATCAGCCCAAGATCTAGACAAAAGTCTCCAGGTCCTCTTGTGGCCAGAGAGGCGGCCCTGCCCTCTGCCACCAGCCCCCCCCGCGGGCAGTGCCAGGCACGGTGCCCCAGTGGCCCCAGGCAGGAGGACAGATTCCTGTGGGGGAGGGGAGGGCTGGCCTGTGTCCAGGGCACCGGCCCGGCCCGCACTTACCAGTGGTGGTGGGTAGTGAGCACTGTGGTCAGCTTCACCCCGTGCTTCCTCACCGTTTCTACAACCTGCAACCACATGGCGCGACAGGTGCGGTCATACCCCTCTCCCCCGCCAGAGGCCAGTGTCCAGCCCGGGTCCTGCCTCAGCGGGGGCAGCCCTCAGCTCCCCTCAGACCTCTCCAAGCCATTCTGGCTCCAAGGTTTGTCTGTCTGTCTGTCTCTCCCTCCCCCTCTCCCCACTCTCTCTCTTACACACGCATACACGCACACAGGCAGTGCTGAGAGACGAAAGCACTGGAGAGCCAGGCTCCACGGCCTCCACACTGCAAGGCTAACATGGCGCGTGCGCGGTGCCGCCTTGGGAGCCTGGTGGCCCCGCCCTCCCTACACTTCTCGGGGTGCTAGATGCTGAGTTCTTCCCAAGTCAAAAGGACTGATCCCCCCGGGCTTCTGCCAAGCTGTGGGGTCACGGTGCTGCGTCCCAGGGATGAGGGTGGGTAGGGTGTTGGGGCTCAGGCGCCATGCAGAGAGCCACGTACCTTCTGGGGCTGGACGGGGTCCACAATGGCAGCCTCCCGCGTGGCCTCGTCGATGAGCAGGTACATGTAGTTGTCGGTCAGGGCGGGCAGCAGCTCCACCTTCATGGCGCCCTGCTCCACAGTCAGACTCTTCCTCAAATCCGAGTGATAGCAGAAGACTCCCAGCAGGGCCGGGCCTGAGGGCGCGGGGTGCAGCCTCAGGTCGCAGACCTCAGACCAGCTCCCCGTGCACACTGAGGCTCGGCGCTCCGGTTTTCCTAATTTCCTCCGACAGAAGAACCACATCCATGAGAACAGTGCCGCAAACGACTCAAGCCGGCACCGTCTCAGAGGTGGGTTCTCGTCTCCCTGAGCTGGAGGCAGAGCCGGGGGCTTTGCGTGAGTCGGTGTGTGTTTCAGCAGAGCCACGCTCCCAGCTCAGAATGAGGATGCTTTCCTCTCAAGGCTCTGGAGGACAGACCTGCTGGCCGGGGGTGGGGGCCGGCCTGCCTGCCCCGCGGTGCGGCGGGTAGTGGGCAGTCTCTGTGCCCGGCCTGTTTCACAACGCCTCTGACAAAACGGCATTTGCTACTGAATGACAGACATCCGAGAGTGGATACCGCGCACCTCGCAGCCCCTGCAGGCTGCGCAGGCCAGCGGTGAGCCCCAGGCCTCCCCAGAGCCCACCGGCGGTGAGCACCAGTGCACAGACACCAGGGTACTCAGAGCCACGAGATGATTCCATCTAAAATGCTTGAGGCCCCAACAGCACAGGTCAGTGTTCCTGTCCAAGGGGTAGACGACCTCGCAGGGGACAGGAGAAATGCCTCGGGCCCACCTTCATCCGCCGTAGCCAGCAAAACCCTGCACTGCACGGGTGCAGACTGCAGGGGCAGCTCGAACCCAGGGCCTGGAAGCAGGCTACACAAACCTTACCACCTGAGTTCCCAGGTCTCTTTTTCAACACATCTCCTGTCCTGGGTTTTCCAGATCCTTCTAATGCTCAACAAAACCTCTTGGTGGAATGGAGTTTCTGCCATACTCTGCATCCCCTCTGGCCCCCCGCACCCGCGGGTGATGAAGGACCTGGGGGGGGGGCCCTTCATGAAGTGTCCTTGGACGCCAGGCACCCCTGGGAGGACCGAGGCTGGAGACCAGACAACGTAAATAACGTCCACGAGACCCCATCGCAACCGGCCGCCGGGCTCACAGGTGCACACCGAGGCATAAACGGGGCGCTTCCGGGGCCCAGCACCGGCTCCAGCCCGCGGAGCCCCCGCCTGGCGCCCCTGAAGCCCAAGTTCGAGTCCCAGCACCGACTTAACGTGTATTTCCTAGAAACGCCGCTTCCTCGCCGCGGTGACCCCTCCGGTGACCGCCCCCCGTGCCCGGGAGGGCGGAGGGCCCCGAGGAGGGGACTCGCCCGCTGCCCCGTCCGCGCAGCCCGGGGCG
>NW_012267230.1:15400996-15402474 GCF_000151885.1 Dipodomys ordii | reverse complement strand
CTCAGATCTCAGCCTCCTGAGTAGCTAGGATGACAGGTGTGGCCACCTGCGCCCAGCTGGAGTTTCTTTTTCTTGATAGTAAGGATTGTTCATTAGCTCTCATCAGATTGGCTAGCCATAATATAGTCCCCCAAAGTTTTAAATTAGTTTTCTAAAAGTAGAAATATAGTAGCCACAGAATAGGAAAACTGTATCTTTTACAATGTCAAACCAAAACTTTAGTCTTAAGGCACTTTTTAAAAATCCAAAGAGCCAGGTGTGGATGTTCAAGCCTGTGGTCACGCTGCCTACTTGGGAGATGCACATCAGGGGCCCTTGGCTCACCACCAGTCCAGCAGCAATGAGGGAACAGGTGCTGTGACATGTGCCTGCTATCCCACGCTACTGGGAGGGCAATGGCTGGGTGAAGTGACCCTGCCTGCTACCCCAGCTGCAAAGGGAAGCACAAATAGGAGGACCACAGTGGAGGCAACCCCAGGTATGAAACATGATCTATTTAAAAAATAACCACCATAGGGCTGGGAAGGTGGCTCAGTGGTAGAGCGCTTGTCTTGCATGCATGAGGCCCTGGGTTCAATTCCCCTGCACCATATAAGCAAAAAGAAAAAAGCTGGAAGTGGCACTGTGGCTGAAGTGGTAGAGCGCTAGCCTTGAGCTGAAGAGCTGAGGGACAGCGCCCAGGCCCAGAGTTCAGGCCCCACGACCAGACCCAAAAAAAATAAATAAAAATAACCAACATAAAATGGAACTGGAAGAATGGCTCCAGTGGCAAAATGCCTGCTTAGCAAGCATGAGGCCCTGAATTCAAAACCTAGTAGCACCAAAAAAAAGAATAAAAGAAAAATTACAATAGAGGTCTATGCCAACACATAGAATTTGGCACCCAATGTCATGTTCATGGGGCTGGGAACAATCCTCAGAACCAAGAAAAAGAACCCTCCAGATGTTCCAGAGGGGTATTAGCTCAATGGCATGATTTTTTTTTTAATTGGTCATGGGCTTGAATCAGGGCCTGGGCTCCGTCCCTCAGCTCTTTTTTGCTCAATCACAGTTTTACTTCCTGTTTTTGAGTGGTCATAAGAGTCTCACCAGGACTTTTCTGCCTTAGCTGGCTTTGAACAGTGATCCTCAGTTCTCAGCTTCTTGAGTAGATGGATTACAGGGGTGAGCCCCAGTGTCTGACAGTACAGTTCTTTCCTACCATACATGAGGCCAGGATTTGATCCCAGCATTGCAATTTTTTTTTTAATCAGAAGATATTTAAATGCTGGGCACCGGTGGCTCAGGTCTGTAATCCTAGCTACTCTCAGGAGGCTAAGATCTGAGGCTCATAGTTCAAAGCCAGCCCAGGCAGGAAAGTCCTTGAGACTCTAATCTCCAATAAATCATTGAAAAACGGAAGTGGCACTGTGACTCAAGCAGTAGAGCACTCACCTTAAGCTGAAGAGCTGGGCTGGGAAGGTGGCTCAGTGGTAGAG
>NW_012267230.1:15393261-15400946 GCF_000151885.1 Dipodomys ordii | reverse complement strand
GAAGGTGGCTCAGTGGTAGAGCGCTTGCCTTGCATGCCTGAGGCCCTGGGTTCGATTCCTCAGCACCACATAAGCAAAAAGAAAAAAGCCGGAGGTGGCGCTGTGGCTTAAGTGGTAGAGCGCTCGCCTTGAGCTGAAGAGCTGAGGGACAGCGCCCAGGCCCAGAGTTCAGGCCCCATGACCAGACCCCAAAAAAAAAAAATACCTCTCCCTAGCCAGGCACTAGTGATTCATTCCTGTAATCCTAGCTAATCAGGAGGCTGAGATCTGAGGATCGTGGTTCAAAGCCAGCCAGCCCGGGCAGGAAAGTCCGTGAGACTCTTCTCTCCAATGAGCCACCAGAAAACCGGAAGTGGTGCAGTGCCTCAAGCGGTAAAGAGCTCCCCTTGATCTGAAGAGTTGAGGGACAGCGCCCAAGCCCAGAGTTCAAGCCCTAGAACCAACCAAAAAAAATCAACCTCTCCCTAAACAAATTAGGTAGTCTATGATCTCCATGTTTAAGCTGTACTTTATTATTATTTATGTATATGCCAGTAACGGGCCTTGAACTCAGGCCTTGTGCTCTCTGCTGGCTTTTTCCACTCAGGATTGGCACTGTCCTACTTGAGCCACAGCTGCATTCCTGGCTTCTTGGAGGTTAACTGGAGCTAAGAGTCTCACGGACTTTCCTGCTGGGGCTGAGTTTGGACCATGGTCCTGAGGTCTCAGCCTCTTGAGGAGCTGGGAGAACAGCTGTTTGCCATGAGTGTCCAGATGCCATACAGCTCCTAACCTGCTTTTTACGCTGTCATGACTGTCCTTCCACTCCGTCAACACAGTCCACAGCACGTCCCCACACCCGAGCCCATGCCTCCACTCGTGGACAGTGGGCTTGTACGATTGCTTGCTGGTGGAATCAGCACATTTGTGAATTCCTTTGGCTCTGTTTCCACAAGTGGAAGGGATGGATGAAGGGGCGTGCTCCCATTGAACGTGTACTATTAGTCTAGCTAGCAAGTACAAGGTTCAGCTGAGATCTAGCCACCAAGACCATAGACCAATAAAATAAGCTGAAGGCTGAAGCTGAAACTGCTCACGTGTAGCTCCAGGGATGGCACAAACCAGCACCCAGGGCAGACAGTGCCCTGGGTCAACGTCCACCAGCAATGGAATGAGCTTGCCCCAAACATACAGCATTCCAGCTGCAGCACACAGAGTCCTTGCAGGCAAGAATCAAAAGCTGAGAAGCCAATTCCCACAATTCCTGAAGTTATGAAGTTCCTAGCACTCAAAAGGTTCCTTCTCATGTATCTATGAAAAGAGTGAAAAATCCATCCCAGGATCTCCAGGTACCTATCAGTGAATTCAATAACTGCCATTGCTAATCACTCCTAAAAATTAGTTCTGTAATATGTTAAGTTTGTGTAGAATATATATGGCTTGGCATCTGATTTTTTTTTTCAATATGGCCAGGTCCTGGTGGCTCATGCCTGTAATCCTAGCTACTCAGGAAGGCTGAGATCTAAGGATTGCAGTTCAAAACCAGTCTGGGAAGGAAGCTAGCCTGAGAAGGAAAGCCCATGAGACTTTTATCTCAAATTATATTAACTGCCCTTTCCCCCCCCCAGCCAAAAAAATAAAGGAAGCAGAGATGTGGCTCTAGAGCCACTGACCTTGAGCACAAAAAGCTCAGTCCCTGAGCACTGTCCCAGTGACTAAGCACTCAGTCCAAGCCCTAGAACTGGCACACATACACACACAAAAAGAATGAAAGAAAGCAAAAGCAACCCCAGGATTCCTTAAGATAAGTAATAGACAAATATACTGTTTCTGTCACGTGCAGATTACTGAATCAATGAACCCACCAAGAAAGAATTTGGAAAGGAGAAGCTTATTGAATGAACCATTAGAAGACTCAGCAAAATCATATAATCACTCAGCTATTAACCAAAAAGATCAGGAAAGCTCTGAACCAGCAGGTGATAATACTAAGAGAGTAGCTCCTGGAGGGTATAGGGTGATACTATTTATGTTTTAGGGAAGCTTTCCTGTGTCTGCCTTAGACCTGCTTCAGACAGTGATTCTCCTGCCCACAGCCTCCTGTGTATACAGTAAAACACTCTAGTCAGATAATGGCATAGTAAAATACACTACCGGGTGTGTATTTCGTGCTAATGTAGAGGATGCATATTTGCTTCCTTGACAGCCTGGATTGAGGCTAATCTGCAACTGAATTTCAGGTATTTTGTAACTTCATAACTGTGACATTAACCCGTAATACAGCTTTGATTCGGTGTGGCCTGACACCTGGCTGTCACCAGATGGACCCAGCAAAGGGCTTTCCCCTATGTGATGGTTCAGGCAGGTGAGAATGAGGTCATCTTGCACCCTCTGCTGGCCATACTGGGGCTCAGCGGTGGCTGGGAAAGGCGACTGCTCCCAGCTGGAGAAGCAAACCCCTCAGGCATGGTGGTGTTTCATTGTTGTTTTGCTTTCTTTTGTTTTGGTCAGTCGTGAGGCTTGAACTCTGGGCCTGGGCACTGTCCCTCAGCTCAAAGCTAGCGCTTGACTGCTTGAGCCACAGCGACAATTCTGGCTTTTTCTGCATATGTGGTGCTGAGGAATCGAACCCAGGGCCTCATGCATATGAGGCAAGCACTCTACTATGGAGCCACTTTGCAGTCTAGGACTGGTGGTTTTGAACCTGCTGCTGGAGGTCAGGACAGTAGGCCCTGGCAGAGCAGCCCAACACACCTGGGCAGCCCCGGTCCCTCTCTCCTGAGCTCTGGATGTGGGGCCCAATTTGGGGCAGACATCTGTTACATTTGGATTTAAGATGTTACCGAGTCTGCGTGCTAGCTTGGCAGCTAGCTGATGGGTTTCTGGAAGTGGTTGGACCAGTAAGGCTGTGATCACACCAATGGATTAATCCAATACTAGGCTCATCCTATGATAGATTGCTAGCCGTTAACAGAAATTTAGGAGGTGGACACTGGGAAGATGGAGGTTCAACACTAGCCTGTGGAAAAGATCACCAAGACTCTACTGCAATGAAACAGCCAAGTGCACACGAGGGTCCCAGCTACTCCTGAGGCTTAGGCAGGAGAACCACTATCTGAAGCGGGTCCTAGGCAAAGACAGGGCCTACCTGAAAACTAAAGCAAAGCAGGGCTGAGTAGACTCAAGTGATAGAGCACCCGCTTGGCAAGACTGAGCTCTGAGTTCAAAAGCCAGCACCACCACAACCAACCAACCAACCAACCAAGACCAAAAATTAATTAATTAATTAAGGAGATGGAGTGGGCATGCTAGCACATGACTGTAATTGTGGTCTTGGCAGGCTGAGGCAGGGGAGGGGAGGAGAGTCCTAGCGGAAGCCTGGACCGTGAGGACTGGACCATGTCCCCAGCCCCAGCCTCGCACCCTCTCCCAGGCACTGTGAGGTGGGCAGCATTGCTTGGCCACATGCTTCCATGGACGCCCGGGCCTCTCCTCAGGCCCAGGGGACTGGGACCATCAGCCAAATAACTCCTTCCTCCTCATGTTGATTTTTTTTTGGGGGGGGGATTCGGTTGTGGGGCCTGAACTCTGGGCCTGGGCGCTGTCCCTCAGTTCTTCAGCTCAAGGCTAGCGCTCTACCACTTGAGCCACAGCACCACTTCTGGCTTTTTTTTCTGCTTATGTGGTGCTGAGGAATTGAACCCAGGGCCTCATGCATGCAAGGCAAGCACTCTACCACTGAGCCACCTCCCCCGCCCCCTTATGTTGATTTTTTTTTTTTTTGGTATTTTGTTATAAAACACCACCTAACTCAGGCACCTTGGCTGCTCTTGTGTAACCAATGGTGCTGGCAAAAGGCGCTCAGCCCCTCCCTCCCCTCCCTCTCTTTGTCCCTCCATTCTGGTCCCTTCCTGACTCATTTTGCTTCACTCCCGTGTCTCAATTAGCGCACTTTGGATGCACCCAGGGTCACATGACCCCTCCTCCCACATGCAGACAAGAAAAGCTAGAGAAAACATGATGGCCAACCTAGGCCATACTCACGTCTGCTTTCTTCATTTAGTGCCAACTGGATCATATGTCACTGTCTGACCGGCCAAACCAACCCCAAGCTTCTCTGTCTTTTGCTGATCTCACCATGGATCTCCAGAGGGACCGTGCCAGAAGCAGCTCCCAAAGGAGCGGAGCTGTGCAGTGAGCTGGAGTCACTATGGAGGAGACCAAGATGGATGAAAGGTGGTTGCTGGCTCAGAGCAGGCTTGGAGTCCTGCGGCTCAGGGATCACTCACGCAGCCTCAGCAGCTCATAAACACCAGCTGTGAATGGTGCGCCTTCCCATGCCCTGGCAGCTTGAGTGGCACTGCAGAAGGCAAAGTAAGGTGGCTTAAGAAAGAAGTCATTCAATCCAAATGCTCGGCACTCACCTGTAACTCTAGCTGCTCAGGAGGCTGAGATCTGAGAAACGTGATTGGAAGCAACCTGGGCAAGAAAGTCCCAGTGAGACTCCAAGGAACCACTCAAAAACTGGAATGGTGTTGTGGCTCAAAGTGGTAGAGCACTAGCCTTGAGCACAAAGAGCTAAAGGACAGTATCCAGGCCCTGAGTTCAAGCCCCACCACCAGAAAGAAGAAAAGAAGGAGAAAGGAAGAAAGAAAGCACTCATTTACTCTTGTAAGGAAGATTAATCTTATTTATTCTTGAGTGCAAACATCTCCCACCTGTAAGGAGACAGAACAACACGAGAAGAAATCCTCTGCCCCACAAGGAGTGAGATAAGCAAGTGTGCAGAGGAGTCCAGGCCCCGAGAAGGAAGGAGCACGCAGCTGGAACAGCTCCGTCTAGCACTCTGTCTGCAGGCCAGCCTTGTGTGGTCAAATGGGGTCAAGGCTGTGCTTCCTGAGGCATGCTCCTGCTCGCCTCCACGGGGTCCGAGCGCTTACAGGATAGAACGCTGACTCTCAGCCCACCCCTGGCTCTGCTCGATAGAACAAACTGAGGGAGAGAAAGGAAGACAGAGGCCGGCTTTAGCTGGGCACTGGTGGCTCACACCTGTAATCCTAGCTACTCAGGAGGCTGAGATCTGAGGATTGCAGTTCAAAGGCAGCTTGAGCAGAAAAATCTGTGAGACTCTTATCTCCAATTAACCACTAGAAAACCAAAAGTGGTGCACTGCTCAAAGTGGTAGAGCGCTATCGTTGAGCAAAAAAGCTCCAGGACAGTGCCCAGGCCGCAATTCAAGCCTCCACGCTGACAAAAAAGAAAAAAGTAAACATAAATGTCATCGATGCACAGGAGAGGAGCTTGACTATGTGCTTCCAGGAGCCGTCTGGAGCAGACATCGCCCTGAAGGCTTGAACCTGGTTGTGGTCTTGAACCACAACCTCCCCAGTTGGTGCCTCCCAGATAGCTAGGATTCCAGGCACATCTGATTTCTCTCTTAGAGAGCGGGTCTTGTTATATTGCTAGGGTGTAGTCAAACTCCAGGACTCAAGCAATCCTCAGTCCTTGAAGTAGCGCAAGTCACGCTGGCTGAGTGGTAGAACTGAGATGCAGACCCATTCCATCTCACTCCAAAAGCAAGGTGCTTGGCTACGTCCTCCCCCCCCCCCCCCCGGCTCTGAGGAAGGCACAGCGCCATGTGGGCAGGCAGGTCTGGGAACAGCCCAGTTTCCTCTCCTGCTTTGTCTTGCAGTTAGCATTTAAGGTTTTCTCCATTGGTCTATTTGCTGTCACTTGTGACTCCCTTTATACTACATGGACAGAAAACCCTGACTATTTCCATAGTTTTTAATATAGCCAGGTCCTTCTGCACATTGCTCATTATTTTCAAAATGGATTCCTGCTGGATGAGGTGTTGCACACCTGTAATCTCAGTACTCAGGAGGCAGAGACAAGGCTTTACAAGCTCCAGACCAGCCTCTGTTACACAGCAAGACCTTGTGTCAAACACCAAAATTAATTCCTGGGCTGGGGGGTGGAACCCTTGTTTAGTATGCATAAGGCCCTGGTTTGAATCTCAGCACTGCCAAAAACTTCCTTAAATTTATTTCTTCTTTGTGCCAGTCCTGGCACTTGAACTCAGGGCCGGGGTGCTGTCCTTGAGATTATTTTGCTCAAGGCTAGCCACAGAACCACTTCTGGCTTTTTTGGGAGAGGCAGGGAGCAGTTTATTGGAATGAGGGCCTCACAGACTTTCCTGCCCTGGGTTGGCTCCAAACCTCCATCCCCAGATCTCAGCCTCTTGCATAGCTAGGATTACAGGTGCAAGCCACTGGCACCCAGCAAAAATTTCCTTAATTATACATTTATAATATTATTTGAATATGTAGAATAGTGAGTACTATAAAATATACTAACTTTTACATAAATTTTGCTTCTTTCCAAAAGAAATTGCCACTTCAGTGCTGTTTTCTGTTCATCCGTCATTGCAAGAAATTGATGTGCCTAGTTTTAAAAAAATCAAATATTTTTGAAACAGACATGGATAACTAATTTTGACTAAATTGTAAAACAAACTTGCTCACTAAACACAGAATTTTACTCAGAATAATTGTAGCTCGATTCTCTTGATGGCAGACATAGCAATTTTAAGACAGAATATTCAGTTTGAAAATATTTCTAGCCCTTTTATTTTCCATTTACCGTGCAGCCCAAAGTATCCTCAGCAACACTTCCGGAGAGACTACAGGAAGGGAGGGTTCCCGTGTGGTCAGTGATATCAACCAGCATGTCAAAGCTGAGAGAAACAGGCCTTAACTGAAAAGAATCTTTGTTGCAAGTTAAGCAAGTGTTGGATGTTTCATTTACAATATAACCGCAGCTGGAACTGAAAAGAAACAAAGAAAAATGGGATGATCCCAAGTGACAACTGTGATCTCCAGTAAATATCAAAGTGAGGCATGGCTGAGATAGAAGAGTCTGAGGCCGTGCTACAGAACAAGGCCCTCTCAGAAAAAAACAAAAATCTAAGCATGTAGAATGCCGGCTCGGGGAGTGTTCCGTGTGAAGCGGAGCACGCGGCAAGCAGCCCACGGGCTCTGCGCACAGCGGCCTCACCCCAGCATCTGTGACCTCTCTGGAGAAAGGCCGTCCTTTCTCAGAGCGCCCTGCTTCCCTGGGCATGGTCGCTGCCTAGTCCCTAAGGTCCAGTGGCCTTCCTTTCTCTGTAGACCCCCTTTCCTACACCCCTGCCACGGCCCCTTCTTTCCTGGAACAGCTGCAGAGCTTAGGCTGCAGTGATGTTTATGGCCACATCTACTCTCCAGGTGGGCAGGACCATCTCCCGACTGGGAGCTGGGAGGGCGGGAACTGTGCTGACCTGGGCCCGGTAATCAGTCTCCTGTACCCATACAGAAAACCCCTGGCTGCAAAGATTCCTATCTTGGGGTTTGACCTTGGGGCCTAGGCACTGTCCTTAAGCGTTTTTTTACTCAAGCCTCGTGCTCCACTACTTGGGTCACACCTCTACATCCAGCTTTTTTTTTTTTGGTGCTTCATTGGAGATAAGAATGTCACTACAAAGTATGAGCTGAGTGCTGATGGCTCACGCCTGTAATCCTATAATCCTAGCTACTCAGCAGGCTGAGATCTGAGGATCTCGGTTCAAAGCAGGCCTGGGCAGGAAAGACCATGAGACTCCTATCTCCAATAAACCACCAGAAAACCGGAAGTGGCGCTGTAGCTCAAGTGGTAGAGCGCTCGCCTTG
>NW_012267230.1:15382808-15387044 GCF_000151885.1 Dipodomys ordii | reverse complement strand
GATTCCTCAGCACCACATAAGCAAAAAGAAAAAAGCCGAAAGTGGCGCTGTGGCTCAAGCAGTAGAGTGCTAGCCTTGAGCTGAAGAGCTGAGGGACAGCACCCAGGCCCAGAGTTCAGGCTCCACAACCGGACCCAAAAAAAAAAAAAGCTGAAGAGCTTGGGACAGTGCCTAAGTCCAGAGTTCAAGCCCTAGGACTGACCAAAAAAAAAAAAAAAAAGATATTTAAAGGGTTACTTACAATTTACAGGTTCTTTAAAAACACTGTCAATTTCATCAGCCAGAACATTCGTTTCTTTATTTTCTCTTATATAATTCAGTAGGATGTTAGCTTCTGGAGTATCTTAAATTGCAAGAAGGCAAAGGCTCCAAAATTACTTTAACAGTAAAATGTGAAGTCATACATACTCTTCAACTGCTAATAACGTGATGAGAACTCTAGAAAAACTCTACAATCAACCACTAACAGGATGAGAACTCTAGAATAACTCTAGAATTAACCAATAACAAGGAAGAGATTTTCTATCATTGAAAGATAAAATAAGCCAGAAATAATCCTAATTACTTAGGAAACTGAGACCTGTAGAAGTTCAAGACCAGGACTGAGACTCTGTCTCCAAATTAACCAGCAAAATGCCAGATTGGAGGCATGGCTCATGTAGAAGAGCACCAGCCATGAACAAGCAAGCTGAGCAAGAGTATGAGACCCTGAATTTGAACCGAGGTACAAAAGAGATAATTAAAATAATAAACCATTGTAACCCCCTCTACCAATGGAAAGGGAAACAAAGGTAGCATTGCTATCCTAAGTGTTGGTTGAGAAGAGACCATGTCTATGCCTCCGCCGAGTTTCAATACAGCAGTTGGCACGGAACTTAAGTAGGCATGGTGCTACATTTCTGTGATTCCAGCACTGTGGAGGCTGAGCTCAGCCTGGGCTACATATAATCACATGTTTGAGACCAGCCTGGAATGCATAGTGAGTCCCTGTCTTCAAAGGAGTAAACCTATAATCATTTTCTTAAAACGTAAACTTGCTTTATAATTCTTAGTCACTGGTAGAGCTGTTTTATAGACATGACCTTATGTTAAAATGACATAGTGCTGTATTTCTCCCTGCTTGAGCTTGCGTTATTCCACATCTGCACTCCTGGGCAGTGCTCAGCTGACCCTGCCTGAACCCAGAGCACCCTGACAGCTCGGGGCAGTAAGTCTCTGACTTCCCCAGGTCTGACTTAGAAAGCCCACTCCTTTAGCAAGCACTGCAGGAGGTCCTGGCTGATACAAACGTCAGTTCATAAGCTAGGATCAAATGACGGACTACATATATGTACATATTTTTCGACATTTTAGCAGTAAAAATTACTTTGATATGGTGAACTATATTTACTTTTTATATAGTCCACACGCTTTTTTACCTGGATTAGTCGTAATAATGGTTTTTGAGATTACAGTTGCTGTCATGCAGTCTCGAAATTTGTCAAAAGTTATTCTTACATCTGAGGCAAATATTACTGTTTGGGAAAAATCCTTTTAAAATTAATATACTGGTGATTAAAAATGACAAGCATTTGGGGAAGGTGGGGAGGGAAGGGATAGTAGAAAAAAATAAAGGAGGGGGTAACAATGCTCGACAAGAAATGTACTCATTACCTTACTCATGTAACTGTAACCCCTCTGTACAGCATCTTTACAATAAAATAAAATTTTAAAAAAACTGACAAGCATTGTAAACAGTCCCTGAACCGTGATACCTGTTTCTTGTGGCACCCAGCTCTGTGCAAGCAGAATGGATTCATTATCCCAACTGCATTTGTTTAAGAAGAAATGATACAAAGTGAGTACATTGGGAAAGTCCATCACAACACATTATTCACCAAAAAAGGAAAGAATAAAATGAAACCCTGCCTCAGTGTCTGTTATTTGCAATTTCCCACATGGTCAAAAACAGAAGTTAAAGAGCCAAGCACCTGTGCCCTCACGCCTGTGATCCTAGATACTAAGGAGACTGAGATCTGAGGATCACACGTCCAAGCCAGCCTAGGTAGGAAAGTCCGTGGGACTCATGTCTGCAATTAACCACCCAAAAGCTAGAGGTAGAGCTGTGGTTCAAGTGGTAAAATGCTAGCCTTGAGCAAAAAAAGCTCAGAGACAGTGACCAGGACCTGAGTTCAAGCACTAGGACTGGCATAAAACACCCCCCCCCAAAAAAAAAAACAGAAGACAGAGTATTTAACATCTACACAGTGCAATTCTTCTTTAAACACAGTCTTCTAACAACCTCTACTCTACTAATTGTTTATTTTTGCAGCACTTCATTACTCCAGGCTAGCTAGAAGTAAGTGAATGCAGTCTTAGAACTTCAAACTTCTGACCATTAAAGCAGGGCCCCCACAGTGGTTAAACTGCTTAGCGGCCTCAATAGGTAGAGGCCACTTTCCATGTGGAATCCAGCCTGAACAAGGGGTGGTGCTTTAGCTTAGCCCCACCTTGGTGAAAAACCTCCAACATTTTGGCTTGTTTCCTATAGGTTGGACCTAAAAAAACCCACTCTGTTAGGAAGCACATGTTCACTGTGCTAACAAGGACCTGATTTTAAGCACTCTACAGTTTTAAGGCAGTTTATCTCCTATGATTACCCAGTGATAACAGCAGATATTACAGCTTGGAAGAGATGTGGGAGATTACCAGATCATTGTAAAAGAAGGCTCTGTTTCATCATAGAGTTTAATTTCACACCTCTGGCCTCTTCTTCGGTCTGAAGTTGTAAAGTGTTTAGGCTCTCCAACCTTAGAAAGTGAAGAAAACCATTATCCCTCCGCTATAGACGCAGAGGCAAGTGCTGCTCATGGAACAATAACCAGACATAACTAGAAATGTCAATGGGAAGAACTGCACGTTTGTGTTTCATGATTTGAAAGTACCTTTTGTGTAAACTAAGTATATTTGGCTGAATACATACACTTTGAAGAGAACCACAGATATATGCCTTAAAGATAAAACTGAGTCTTTTTCACATGCCAGGACAAATGTGTTACCACAGGCCCCTGGTGGCATCGACATGGAATCCTTGGCAGCAGGACATGGTTATCTACATCTGTGTCCTGAGGCTGGCGTGGAGTTCATGTGATTGAATGCACTGGAGCTTTCTAGGCCTAGCCCCGAGCAGCAATGCCTTCACTGTGTCCTCCAGAAGGGAATGGTAGAGGGAAGTACTTCAACACAAAGCATTCTGCCCACAATGCAGGGAGAAAGGACAGAGGAGAGGAGGTAAGCCCAAGGCCCTTGTCTGACTAGAGGGTTCTCAGCAGGTGCATCTGCAGTCTTCACAGCAGAGATTCAGGACAGTGGCTGGCTGCCCTGCGCCACATTCACCAGGGCACCTATGGGCAGAACTGAGTCCCATGGGAATGGGCTAAAGAAAGATGCAAAGATATCAAAAGCCAGGCTCCATAAGAAAAAGTCAGAGGAAAGAAGAGCCAAAGGATGAGAGTGGTCAGCCATACTGTGTTGGGTGGGGGAAGAATGTTATGGTAAAAGGAGCTGAGAAGTAGAAACACAGTGGAGGTGAGGAGGGAGAAGAACAGGTTAAATAAAAATTGGAAGAAAAAAATGAAAAGGATTGAAACAAAAGGGAAGATGAAAGGCATGAAAAGCAGTGATGTGACTCATGGCAGAGGGCGTCAGGCTGGTGGGGGCGGAGCTGTTGCAGGATTTTACAAGCCTTAGAGACAGGTCTTATGACATTAATAATGTAATGGCATTAAGGACTATGGGGAAACAGCACAAGGGAGAAACGGTTAACAACAACAGAGGAGGAGGAGGAGAAGAAGGAGGAGGAGACTTAAAGTGATTTCTCCTATGCTTTAAGATTGCTATATAGCCTGTGATTCCTCTATCCTAACGAATTGTGCTCCACAGGGCCAGGCGGGGCTAGGATGGAAAACAAAACAGATGAGGCATGTGCATCCACTAACTTGCCATCTGCAGAGTGAACAACCCCCAGGCAGGATTCAATCTTGAAATGCAGCTAGTGTTTACTTACAACACTGGCTACAAGAGGGGCATAAGTCAGCGCGTCTCCTGATGAGCCTCCTTCCACATGTTTGAGAAATTGTGTCCCTTTAAATTTTCTGCCTATTGGGCTGGGAAGGTGGCTCAGTGGTAGAGCGCTTGCCTTGCATGCATGAGGCCCTGGATTCGATTTCTCAGCACCACATAAGCAAAAAGAAAAAA
>NW_012267230.1:15379786-15382217 GCF_000151885.1 Dipodomys ordii | reverse complement strand
AAAAAAAAAAAAAAAAAAATGTCTGCATACACTTTATTTTGTGAGGCTTTAGTCTTACTTGGGGGGTGGTAGGGATTCAACTCAGGGTCTTGCACATAGTCGGCAAGAGCTGTAGCACTGAGCTGCAGGACCTGTGAAGATTTCCTTTTGAGGTCCACCTCTAAATCTTTGTGCAGTGCCTTTGTCTGTTAGGCAGACAGTCCTTACTCGGCTCAGAACCTTCCTCAGGGGTCACTGAGATGGGTTCTGATGTTCTTGGGGCCCCTGCAGAGCTGTCCTTACCTGCTGCTCAGGGCCCTTCTCAGCAGCCCTACCCAGTACAATGAGTATTCTTCCTTCCTCCTCCCTCTCTGCACAGCTCTGAGAACACAGGTACCAAATGATTGCTTGACTCATTCAACCACATCCTTCCAAGGAGTGGCCTGGCTTTTCAAGTCAATAAGCTTATCCTTTCTATTTATATGTTTCTTTAACCCAAGTATGAATGCTGTCAAATACTGCATTATTTATTTATAAATGGTAAAATGCTGCATTTAGCAATATGATTTTTATTTTGCTGGCTATTCAACAGGAAAAATACTATCTTCCCTTTAATGAGAAAAGTTACTATTTTCATAATATGACTTACTACTGTGATAGGAAAAATTGCTCCTACAGGTCCTGACCATTGATTCCAAAATTAAGTTAGGCAACAGAGTAGTCTGTCACATTGCATTTGGATTTGCTAGGATTTGACTTACCCATCGCACAGCTGCAAGCACATTAATAATCCTCCCATCAAGGCTGTGTCCGTTTGCAATGACATCACCCAATGAATAATAATCACGAGACTCTTTAACAGGTAAGTGTATCAAAGAAAGTAACTTGGTGTCCACTTCATAACTGGAACAAACTCTCACCACGGAGTGATTCTCACTGAGTAATAGTTTATAGTTGCTAAATTCCAAAAACACATTTAAAAAGTTAATATCAAATGATGTTTAATAAAAAACTGCTTCCAGATTCAAAAGTCAATTCCTTTTTTTTAACTCTGGGCCTGGGCGCTGTCCCTCAGCTCTTCAGCTCAAGGCTAGCGCTCTACCACTTGAGCCACAGCGCCACTTCTGGCTTTTTTTTTCTGCTTATGTGGTGCTGAGGAATCGAACCCAGGGCCTCATGCATGCAAGGCAAGCCCTCTACCACTGAGCCACCTTCCCAGCCCCTATGAAAACTTTTATGCTTTATTTACTTATACATTACTTATACATATATATCACCATATGTCAAATAATAGCTGTAACTTACATAAAGCTTAAAATTTATTCATGACTATTTTTTATAAAATTAATTACCATCTATTTCGAACTACTCTTGTAGTTCCATCATCAATGCTGAGGGTAGAAATGAAAGCATAAAGGATGCCATAGGAAGGGTCTGCTTTCTCTTCATTCTTTGAAGCTTTTTCCTTTAGTTGTTTTACCGTATAGACATCCACTATTGAATTCACTAAATGTAAAAAGAAACATTACAGTTGCATATATATTCTAAGACCTACAGAGGATTATATCCAAATAGAAAAGGTATAAAGTTCAAAAAAAGAACACGTAGTATCTTAAGTAACAGAAAAAGAATGCTGCATTAAAACATTATACAACCAGGCGCCAGTGGTTCACCCTTGTAATCCTAGCTATTCAGGAGGCTGAGATCTGAGGATCTCAGTGCAAAACCAGTCTAGGCAGGAAAGTCCTTGAGACTTGTATCTTCAATAAACCACCAGAAAACCAGAAGTGCCGCTGTGGCTCAAGTGGTAGAGCACTCGCCTTGAGCTGAAGAGCGCAGGGACAACACCAGGCCCAGAGTTCAAGCCCCATGACCGACTAAATAAATAAATATAGATAGATAGATATAAAAGCCACAAAATAAGCTTTTAAAAAGGGGGAAATATAAGAAATTACTCTTCATTAAAGGAGGAATTTCTGTGTATCAAAAAACTCCATTAGCCAGGCACTGGTGGCTCACAGCTGTAATCCCAGCTACTCAGGAGGCTGAGATCTGAACATTGCAGTTCAAAGCCAACCCAGGCAGGAAAGTCCATGAGACTCTTATCTTTAATTAACCACCAGAAAACCACAAGTGGCATTGTGGCTTAAGTGGTAGAGTGCTCACCTTAAGCTGAAGAGCTGAGGGACAACGCCCAGGCCCAGAGTTCAAGCCCAGGACCCACCAAAAAAAGAAAAAAAAAAGACACCATTAAAAGGTAAGAAAGAGGGCTGGGAAGGTGGCTCAGTGGTAGAGTGCTTGCCTTGCATGCCTGAGGCCCTCAGTTCAATTCCTCAGCGCCAAATAAGCAAAAAGAAAAAAGCCGGAAGTGGCACTGTGGTTCAAGTGGTAGAGCACTAGCCTTGAACTGAAGAGCTAAGGGACAGTGCCCAGGCCCACAGTTCAGGCCCCA
>NW_012267230.1:15369267-15371806 GCF_000151885.1 Dipodomys ordii | reverse complement strand
GGAAGGAAGGAAGGAAGGAAGGAAGGAAGGAAGGAAGGAAGGAAGGAAGGAAGGAAGGAAGGGAAGGAGGGAAAAGGAAGGAAGGAAGGAAGGAGGGAGGGAGGGAAGGAGGAAAAAAGGGAAAAGGAAGGAAGGAAGGAGGGAAGGAGGGAGGGAGGGAAGGAGAGAAGGAGGACAAAAAGGAGGGAAGGAGGGAGGGAAGAAGGGAGGGAAGGAAGGAAGGAGGGAAAAGGAAGGAAGGAAGGAAGGAGGGAGGGAGGAAAGGAGGGAAAAAGGGAAAAGGAAGGAAGGAAGGAGGGAAGGAGGGTGGGCAAGCAAGCCAGGTGTCTGTGGCTCAAGCCTGTAATCCTGGGTACTCAGGAAGCTGAGATCTAAGGTTTCATAGTTCATTTGATCACTCTACTACCACTTAAGCCACAGCTACACTTCTGACTTTTGTGGTGCTTAATTGGAGAGCAGAGTCTCATGGACCTTCCTGCCTAATCTGGCTTCAGACTGGAATCCTCAGATCTCAGCCCTCAGCTCAGGTGTGAGCCATCAGTGCCCAGCCACCATTTCATATAAAGGATTTTTTTAGTCGCTTCAGGTAATTCTGGATGCAATCCTCCAGGTATATTAAGGGAAGACTACCAAAACAAGTCATTTTTTTCCATGTGACTTTGTATCAAAATAAATTATCTAGTTTATCTCAAAGATAAACATTGTAACAGAAAATTAGATTCATTTTCAAATTGAAGTTGAAGGGTGTGGCTCAGGTGGTGGAATACTAGCCTGGCAAGAGCAAGGCCCTGAGTTCAAACCCCAAAACTTTCAAAAAAGAAAAAGAAAAGGTGGATGCCTGTGGCTCATGCCTGCTATCCTAGCTACTCAGGAGGCTGAGATTTGAGGATCACAGTTCAAAGCCAGCCTGGGCAGCAAAGTCCCCATAAGACTCTTATTTCCGATTATCCACCCCAAAACCAGAAGTGGTGCTGTGGCTCAAGTGGTAGAGCACTAAGCCTTGAGCACAAAGAGGCTCAGGGACAGCACCTAGGTCCAGTCCCACAACTGACCAAAAAAAAAGAAAAAAGAAAGAGGGGAAGGAAGGAAGGAAGGGAAGGAGGGAGGGAGGGAGGGAGAGAGAGAGAGAAAGAAAGAAAGAAAGAGAGAAAGAAAGAAAGAGAGAAAGAAAGAAAGAAAGAGAGAAAGAAAGAAAGAGAGAAAGAAAGAAAGAAAGAGAGAAAGAAAGAGAGAAAGAAAGAAAGGGGCTTTATATTTACCTCGGAGTTCCTGGGCTGAACTTTTCTTCTCTTTCTAATTCCTTTCTTTGGATCAGGGGATTTTCTATTATCACTAAAAGAGAGGTCAAATTGTGGTGGCCTCACAAAACTGTAACAGGATTAAATGAAAACCGAGTGTGGCTAACAATGAACTGTGCTTTGATTCTAACTTCTGAGCTGGCAGGAGAGGCGTGCGTCCTCCAGGCTTCATCCCACATCACTATAATGAATGGAAACGTGGAGATGCAGCCATTAGTTTGAAGAGTTTTGCTTTGTGTTTTAGTCCCAGCAAGTGACTCATACTAATGTTACTCCACTGATTCAGTTTTACTTGACATTGATTGGGTTACAACATACCATTCAATAAAACACTACTTAGAGAGCAAAGCAAAACTCAGAAAAGCTCACTAAGATGTAACCTCAGCTACTCACAGGCTTTGTGAATTCAAAATGTTAGGACTTCAATTTCCCCATACCTGAAATTCTACCTTTTTTTTTGGTGCTGGTCTCAGGGCTTGAACTCAGGGCCCAGGCTCTGTCCCTGAGCTCTTTTGCACTAGGTGAGAGCTCTAGCCCCCCTTTTTTTTTGAGGGGGGGTGGGTGGGTCCGGTCGTGGGGTTGAACTCTGGGCCTGGGCGCTGTCCCTCAGCTCTTCAGTTTAAGGCTAGTGCTCTACCACTTGAGCCACAGCGCCACTTCTGGCTTTTTTTTTTCTTATGTGGTGCTGAGGAATCGAATCCAGGGCCTCATGCGTGTAAGGCAAGCTCTCTGCCACTGAGCCACCTTCCCAGCCCAAGAGAGAGCTCTAGCCCTTTGAAAAGCCAAGGGTTTACTTCTGCTTTTCTGGTGGTTAATTTGAGATAAGAGTCTCTTGGACTTTCCTACCCTGGCTGGCTTTGAAATGTTATCCTCAGATCTCAGCTTCCTGAGAAGCTAACATTTTCAGGTATGAGCCACTAGTGCCCAGCTTCTTGTTTCTTGTATAAGCTAGAGCTGTCATCTATAAAGTAACTAAGTTTACACTTTGTATGAGTCATTAAACATTACCCCAAACATAATCAGGTATCATTTCACAGCTGAGAACAATAAGATTAAGAAATGTTCTCAAGCCGGGCGCTGGTGGCTCACGCCTGTAATCCTAGCTACTCAGGAGGCTGAGATCTGAGGATCACGGTTCAAAGCCAGCCGGGGCAGGAGAGACCATGAGACTCCTATCTCCAATAAACCACCAGAAAACCAGAAGTGGCGCTGTAGCTCAAGTGGTAGAGCGCTCGCCTTGA
>NW_012267230.1:15362060-15369122 GCF_000151885.1 Dipodomys ordii | reverse complement strand
AAGTGGCACTGTGGCTCAAGTGGTAGAGCGCTAGCCTTGAGCTGAAGAGCTGAGGGACAGTGCCCAGGCCCAGAGTTCAGGTCCCACAACCAACAACAACAACAAAAAAGAGTCAATGCTAGTCTGAAGCAGAGTGATGTAATTAAACATTAATTCTAGAAGTGAGGAGAAAGCGATTGAAGGGCAGGTCAAAATAAAGAAGCTTAGTGTTGGGACTTGTTTTGAAAATAAAGTATCTTGAAATAAAAAAAAATAATCAACATTAACTTACCACAGTCACCCACCCTAAAACTGTCAGAAAGTGGCCTGATGTACTCTTCTTTACCCCAGCATGCTGCATTTACAAAACAGGCTGGTGAATCACGAATGGTGAAACTGAAAGTGTATCTTTCGGATCCAATATCTAAGGGAAGACCAATGCTTTTATTTTTTGGATGAGGTTTTATTTTAACTCTGAACAAATGATTTGTTTAATCACATGATTTTTGATGATCATTATGATTATAAAAATAGTTAAATGCATAGCAGAAAGTTCTATTTCTTTCCTTTTTTGGGGGGGTGTGGTCATGAGGCCTGAACTCTGGGCCTGGGCGCTGTCCCTCAGCTCTTCAGCTCAAGGATAGTGCTCTACCACTTGAGCCACAGTGCCACTTCCGCTTTTCTGCTTATGTGGTGCTAAAGAATGAAACCCAGGGTGTCATGCATCAAGGCAAACACTACCACTGAGCCACCTTCCCAGCCCCAGAAAGTGTTATTTCTTATGATCTCTTTCTCCTTCTTCTTCCCCCTTCTCTCTTTGTCACTAATTCTCTGTCTCAGCCATACTGGACAGGGCCCCCACCTTGCTAGGCAGGGGCTCTACCTCTGGAGGCAGACTCATAGCCCTTTCTGGCTTTAGTTATTTTTCAGATAGGTTTTTGCATGTTTGCCCAGGATTCAGTGGTAGAGTAACAGCTTAAGAAAAACACAAAAAAGCCCAAGTGAGAGCATGAGGCCCCAAGTTCAAGTCCCACTACTGGACAAAAAAGAAAACAAACTGGGTGCTGGTGGTTCACACCTGTAATCTTAGCTACTCAGGGGGCAGAGATCTGAGGATTGCAGTTTAAAGCCAGCCTAGGCAGGAAAGTCCATGAGACTGTTATCTCCAATAAACTACTCAGAAAAAAGTTGGAAGTAGTACTGTGGCTCAAGTGGTGAATGCTAGCTTTGAACACAAAGAGGCTCAGGGACAACACCTAGACCCTGAGTTCCAGCCCAGAACAGGAAAAAAAATTATAAAAATTAAAAAAGGGCTGGGAGTATGGCTTATTGGTAGAGTGCTTGCCTAGTATGCATGAAGTCCTGGGTTCAACTCCTCAGTACTATATAAACAGAAAAAGCTGGAAGTGACACTGTGGCTCAAGAGGTAGAGCACTAGCCTTGAGCACAAACAAACTCAGGGACAGATCTCAGGCCCTGCCTGAGTTCAAGCCCCCAGACTGGCAAAAAATAAACAATTTTAAAAAAGCAAAAGCAAAACCGGGCACTTGTGGCTCACACCTGCAATCCTAGCTATTCAGGAGGCTGAGATCTAAGGATCACAGTTCAAAGCCAGCCCAGGCAGAAAAGTATGTGAGACTCTTATCTCCAATAAACCACTAGAAAACTGGAAGTGGCACTGCGGCTCAAGTGGTAGAGTGCTCACCTTGAGCTGAAGAGCGCAGGGACAGCTCCCAAGCCCAGAGTTTAAGCCCCACAACCAACAAAAACAATAAAAATATGATCTATGATCTATCTTCATCCTCATGTATGCGTCTTACCATACACAATAACATGATCTTTGCTCTTAGGAGATTGAGCAGGCATGGGAAATGTAATCAGTTAAATACACTTTGCTACAGACATAAGCCACACTTGATGAAAAATGAGGCAAAGCGTTAAATAGAACTCAGCTTTTTCTGTCTGGAAAGCCTTTGACATCCGTTTTTCCAATAACTATACCGATTATTTTCTGAAAAACAAAAGAGTATAGAAGACCAATATTAAACACAGATGTAGATGGTAAATTTAATTTCATGGGATTGTTATATTTTACTGGTTCTAACAAACATTTTTTGTCTAGGAGCCATTTAAATGTTTTTAATCCAGACAAACATGTAAAAGAATTCCATAAATGCTCAACTCTACGAAGAATAGTACAAAATAACAAGACAGCTGTTATAACTATAGTTGTTTGATAGTTGGCATGTTTCTAGTTTATTTTCTTTTAAAAAAATTTTTTTACTGTAAAGATGATATACAGACGGGTTACACTGACATGAGTAAGGTAATGAGTACATTTCTTGTCAAGCATTGTTAACTCCCTCCTTTGTTTTTCTCCTACTATCCCTTCCTTCCCCCGTCTAGTTTATTTTCAGTCACTAGGTGGCGCACACTAACTGCCCTATGCTGTAGCTGTAGATCCTTACTGAATTTTTTTTTTTTGTCTGTTGTGGGACTTGAACTCTGGGCTTGAGCACTGTCCTTGCGCTCTTCAGTTCAAGGCAAGCACTCTACCGCTTGAGCCACAGTACCACTTCAAGTTTTCTAGTGGTTTATTGGAGATAAGAGTCTCATGGACTTTCCTGCCCGGGCTGGCTTTGAACCGAGATCCTCAGATCTTAGCCTCCTGAGTAGCTAGGATTACAGGTCTGAGCAACCGGCACCCAGCATTACTGAATTCTTCTAGAGCACATGTATAATGCAATTTCATTTGCTATGGTAGTCAAAGCTTTCCCTTGTATGGGTCTGCTAACATGAAATTGTTTAGCTTCTTAATCCAAACATGCTGGCATGCTGGACAGTAACATAAATTAGACTGTATATATATATATGTATATATATATATATATACATACATACACATAGAGAGAGAAAGAGAGAGAGAAGACTGTATATATATATAGAGAGAGAAAGAGACTGTATGTATGCATACATACATACACACACACAGACAGACAGAGCTGCTAATAAATTTAAATTCTAAAGTCTTGGATCTTCTGGGCTGGAAAGGTGGCTCAGTGGTAGAGTGCTTGCTTTGCATTAATGAGGCCCTGGGTTCGATTCCTCAGCACCACATAAGCAGAAAAAGAAGTGGCGCTGTGGCTCACGTGACAGAGCTCACTAGCCTTGAGCTACAGAGCTGAGAGACAGCACCCATGCTGAGAGTTCAGGCCCCACAACCGGCAAAAAAAAAAGTCTTGGATATTCCATTTCAACTTCCTTAAAAGTTGTCATGTTAGCTGGTGCCTGTAATCCTAGCTACTTAGGAGGCTGAGATCTGAAGATCATGGTTCAGAGCCAGTCCAGGTAGGAAAGTCCATAGACTCTTATCTCCAATAAACCACTAAGAAAACCAGAAGTGGCGCTGTGGCTCAAGTGGTAGAGTGCTTACCTTGAGAGTTCAGGCCCCATGACCTACCAAAAAAAAACAGTTGTAATGTCCCATTTAGTAACTATCAAAACAAAAACTGTAATTTTGAAATGTGTTTTAAGAAATAAAAATAAAGCTGGGTGCTGGTGGCTCACGCCTGTAATCCTAGCTACTCAGGAAGTTGAGATTTGAGGATCACAGTTCAAAGCCAGCCCGGGCAGGAAAAGTCCATGAGACTTTTTTTTTTGGGTCCGGTCATGGGGCCTGAACTCTGAGCCTGGGCGCTGTCCCTGAGCTCTTCAGCTCAAGGCTAGTGCTCTGTCCTGTGAGCCACAGCACAACTTCCGGCTTTTTTCTTTTATGCTTATGTGGTGCTGAAGAATCCAACCCAGGGCCTCAAGCATGCAAGGCAAGTCCTCTACCACTGAGCCACCTTCCCAGCCCCTCCATGAGACTCTTAGCTCCAATAAACCGCCAGAAAATGGGAATTGGTTCTGTAGCACAAGTGGTAGACCACCTGCCTTGAGCTGAAGAGCTGAGGGACAGCATTCAGGCCCAGAGTTAAAACCCCATGAAAGAGAGAGAGAGAAAGAAAGAAAGAGAGAAAGAGAAAGAAAGAAAAAGAGAGAAAAAGAGAAAGAAAGAAAGAGAAAGAGAGAAAGAAAGAAAGGAAGGAAGGAAGGAAGGAAGAAAAGAAGGGAGGGAGGGAGAGAGAGAAAGAGAGAGAGAGAGAGGGAGGGAGAGACAGAGGGAGGAAGGAAGGAAGGAAGGAAGGAAAGAAGGAAGGAAGGAAAGGAAGAGCCATGCACCAGTGGCTCATGCTATAATCCTAGTTACTCAGGAAGCTGAGATCTGAGGATCTCAGTTCAAAGCCAGCCCAGGCAGAAAAGTCCATAACATTCTTATCTCCAGTTGGTTAACCGGCAATAACTAGATAACTAGAAACCCAGAGTGGGGTTGTGGCTCAAAGTAATAGAGTGCTAGCCTTGAACAAAAATTGCTCAGATACTGCCCAGGCCCTGAGTTCAAGCCCCACAAGCAACAAAAAATGAAAAAATAAATAAAAATAGTTATCTTCTTTCAAAGGGAAAAACTAAAATGACTAACTCTAGACCTTGATTTTAACCTTGCAATAATCAGTGACATTAAAAATACAATGAAAAGCCGGGCGCTGGTGGCTCACACCTGTCATCCTAGCTACTCAGGAGGCTGAGATCTGAGGATCACAGTTCAAAGCCAGCCCGGGCAGGAAAGACCATGAGACTCCTATCTCCAATAAACCACCAGAAAACTGGAAGTGGCGCTGTAGCTCAAGTGGTAGAGCGCTCGCCTTGAGCTGAAGAGCTGAAGGACAGTGCCCAGGCCCAGAGTTCAAGCCCCACGACCGACAAAAAAAAAAAAAAATACAATGAAGTTTATTCTAGCTAAGTTCTTAGCTCCTCTTCCTGCATTGTGGACACATTGATACTATTTCTTTTTTTTTTTTTTTTGTCGGTTGTGGGCCTGAACTCAGGGTGTGGGCACTGTCTCTCAGCTCTTCAGCTCAAGGCTAGTGCTCTACTATCTGAGCCACAGCGGCACTTCCAGCTTTTTCTGCTTATGTGGTGCTGAGGAATTGAACCCAGGGCCTCATGCATGCAAGACAAGCGCTCTACCACTGAGCCACCTTCCCAGCTCCCATTGATACTATTTCTTACACACATTTACTAAAATGATCCCTTTGTTAAATATCAAAATAACACAAAAGTCTTTTGATTATTTTGAACCATTGCTAACCATATCTACAATGATGTCTTCTGCTCTATAGACAGAATATTAATTTTTATTTCAATAACATAATACAAACAGGTTTAGGGATGCTTAATATCTATAATTATATTAATGAATAATCTGCATGCTTATCAATTTTATAAGAATGTATCCAATAAATTTGCTACACTGAATGCTACCAGATTTCACTTTTCATGAGAATAATCAAACCAGTTTTGAAACCAGAATTGAAACTTACCAGATTAGCCATATTTTGCTGCAGATCTGCAAGTGCAGTAAAGGTCCTCAAAGCAAAGGAACTTGCCATATTCAATCTGCATGTTAGAAAATACAATTTAGACATATAAATTAAATATCTGAAATAATCATGAAAATTCCAAATATTAAAAATAATTTTAAAACCTATATGATTTAATCAGACCTACAATCCAAGTATTTTTATAAAAACAGAGGTGAGTGTGGCAGGAAGGTGTGACTAAGGTAGGTGTCTGTGTGGCTTACCAGTTAGGAATGAGACAATGTGAGGAGAAATACTGATCCATTGAAAGAAAGCATTGGATACTTGTACTTTGGGGAAAAAATTATTATAATGATGAAATAAATATTCATTCAGGTAGTCTTTTTTGGTGGTGCTGGTATCGGGTTTGAACTCAGGGCCTCATGCTTACTAGACAAGAGCTTGCCCCCTAGAGTTCCTCACATTTTTACCCTTAAGCATCTCTTGGTGATTTGGTCAGTAACTGACATATGACCTCTTTGAGATTTTTTTTTTTTTTTTTACTTTGTCTATCCTGGGACTTGAACTCTGGGCCTGGGCGCTGTCCCTCAGCTCTTCAGCTCAAGGTGAACGCTCTACTACTTGAACCACAGCACCACTTCCAGTTTTCTGGTGGTTTATTGGAGATCAGAGTCTCACAGACTTTTCTTCCCAGGCTGGCTTTGAACCGTGATGCTGAGATCTCAGCCTCCTGAGTAGCTAGGTTCACAGGCGTGAGCCACCTGCGTGCGGCTTCTTTGAGATTCTTTCACTTTCCACAATCATTTAAAGGATATGGCAGAGTGCAGGGACCTCACTCTCCGTGCTTGCCCAGGCCCGTTGAACGCTGTGACAGCCCCTCTTCCTTGATGCCCTCCACTCTCCGTGACACCTTCCACCTCTCCCGTTTGGGAGAGGGTCCTCCACACTCCTCAGGGGTCCAGGAGAGGCTTTTCCTGTGGCCCACCTCCACTATCCCCCACTCTCAGCAGTCTGCTGTGGTGGTGGTGGTGGAGGTGGTTATTGTTATCAGCTGCGGAGCTTGAACTCAGGACCCGCCCCTGAGCTCTTCCCCGGAGTTTTTGCCCTCAAGGCTAGCGCTCTACCATGGCTCCCCTCAGGTTTTTCCAGTGGTTAACAGGAGATCAGAGTATCAGGGTGGCCGGGAAGGTGGCTCCGTGGTAGAGCGCTGGCCTAGCACGCATGAGGCCCCGGGTTCGATTCCTCAGCACCAGCAAGAAGTGGCGCCGTGGCAGAGCGCTCGCCTTGAGCCACAGCAGCTCAGGGGCAGCGCCCGCCCGGGCCGCGAGTTCAAGCCCCAGGACTGGCCGAAGAAAGGAAGAAATGTCTCACGGGTTCTTCTGTCCCGGCTGGCTTCAAACCGCGATCCTCGGCTCTCAGCCTCCCGAGTATCTACAGAGAAGGACAGGCGTCAGCCGCGGACGCGGGGCTGTGGAAGATTCTAGAGCCGGGACCTAAGCCCAGACTTGTCTTTTCCATTCTGGCTCAGTTCACCCTTCTCGCGGGGTTTGGGTGATTCCGGGGGACGGGGTCACGGGCGGTACGGGTGTCGGCGACCTCGAGGCCCCGTCAGACCCCCCCATCCCGTGAGCGGGGCGGCCGCGTGGGGCCTGCGCACGCGCGG
>NW_012267230.1:15360239-15361715 GCF_000151885.1 Dipodomys ordii | reverse complement strand
CCGTTGGCTCCGCCCTACTAAGGCCCCGCCCCTTGCATAGTGCTGGCCGGGTCCCTCACACCGTACTGGCCTCGCCCACCAGGGCCCCACCCCTTTCACCTTACTGACCCCGCCCCTCCAATGCCCCGCCCCTTACATAGTGCTGGCTCTACTTGGTTCCCACCGAGGCCCCGCCCCCATCGTACTGACTCCGCCCCCCTCGTTCCCCTCCGGAAGCGGCGGGGGCTGGGCCGGTGGCTCAGGGGTAGCGCGCTCGCCTCGCATGCACGAGGCCTTGGGTTCGATTCCTCAGCACCACATAAAGCCAGAAGTGGCGCTGTGGTTCAAGTGGTAGAGCGCTCGCCTGGCGATGAAGAGCTGAGGGCAGCGCCCAGGCCCAGAGTTCAAGCCCCACGACCGACCAAAGAAACCTCACAAGTCGTTTCTGTATCCTCAAAACCTCCCCCCACCTTGAGTGGCGGCTCCATGACTCAAGGTCAGAGCACAGCAAAATGTCACCGTAGCTTGAGAAACTCCCCGAGTCAACTCCATATTGCCAAAATCTTTCATTCAGATGGATACCACCCGGCCTATCTTATTCTGTCAATAAAGCTCACTATAATCACACCAGGCTGTTGAAAAGTGGCATGCCAGAGACATGACAGGTATTTTTAGGTCCCAACTCATGTAACTCCAGCCACTTTGCGTGGTGGTGCAGAGCCTCTGGCCGCTGGTTAATTGATAGGGCATGTTTTCCGCAGGCCCTCAAAGGAGCAAAATACATTCATGACAGCGTTCTCCCTGCATGTGCAATCCAGTGGAGAAATTTGAGAATTAAAAATAAAAAGATTATAGGGAAAAGATCATCATAATGATTTCACACAAATTCACCTTTAAAGACATCATCACAGGGGCTGGGGAGGTGGCTCGGTGGTAGAACACTTGCCTTGCATGCATGAGGCCCTGGGTTCAATCCCTCAGCACCACATAAGCAGAAAAAGCTGGAAGTGGCGCTGTGGCTCAAGTGGAAGAGCGCTAGCCTTGAGCTCGAGGGACAGCGCCCAGGCCCAGAGTTGAGGCCTTAAGACTGACAAAAAGAAAAAGACATTATCACAATAGGTAATTCTGGAAAAGGGGCTTAGGCTGAATCTAGAAGTTTCAATCCCATTGCTATTTTATTAGACCACTGGACAAGACAATGAAATGTTATAAGGAGTGAGAAATCAGAAATAATCAACTCAAGATCCATTTCCAAGAATCCCCTGCCCTAGTTCATTAACCTGTGTCTGTCCATTGTTCTGTTTAAGTCTTATATTCTATAGCAGAGAAGAGTCAGGAGAAAGCAAATAGCAGTCAACAAATCTCCCTGAGTTTTCTTTTTTTTGGGGGGGGGGTCTGGTTGTGGGGCCTGAACTCTGGGCCTGGGCACTGTCCCTCAGCTGTTCAGCTCAAGGCTAGCGCTCTACCACTTGAGCCACAGTGCCACTTCCGGCTTTT
>NW_012267230.1:15350947-15359954 GCF_000151885.1 Dipodomys ordii | reverse complement strand
AAACCACCAGAAAACCGGAAGTGGCGCTGTAGCTCAAGTGGTAGAGCGCTCGCCTTGAACTGAAGAGCTGAGGGACAGCGCCCAGGCCCAGAGCTCAAGCCCCACGACCGACAAAAAAAAAAAAAGAATTTGAGGCTAGGCTGGGAAGGTGGCTCCATGGTAGAGTGCTTGCCTTGCATGCATGAGACCCTGGGTTTGATTCCTCAGCACCACATAAGCAGAAAAAGCCGGAAGTGGGGCTGCTCTGACTCAAGTGGTAGAGCGCTCACCTTGAGCTGAAGAGCTGAGGGACAGCGCCCACACCCAGAGTTCAGGCCCCACGACCGACACACACACACACACACACACAAAAAGAATTTGAGGCTAAAGATCAGAAAGACAGATGGCGCATGTTCTCTCTGACACGTGGAAGTTAGATCTACGACGCACTGGGATATGACAAATTATACAGGATTCCAGATACAGACAGTGACACCAGCGGAGGAATCTTAGGAGAGAATCACAAAGGCCCAGTGCCCACGCACCTCTTCAAGTGTATATAAAATAATATACATACTGAGATGAACTCCAAGATATGGAAACAAAAGACTTTTTGTAATTTTTCTTTCTGATGACTCTGTATTCTTCACTTCATATACGGTGTGTTCACGTGCACATCTGGGGGGTTGGGGGGGGCACGGAGTCCAAGGCAAAAGTGACCAAGTGCAGAAGCTGCACTGGACATTGATCAAAGTGGAGATGGGAGGGAGGGACTGGGGGAGGAGGGGAGCAGAGCCGTCCTCATTGCCTGAAACACACAAATGTACATCACCTCTATAATAACAACAAAGTCAACTGGAAAGAAAAAAAGAATTTGAGGCTGGCCAACAAAGTTACCAAGACTCATCTCCAAACCAACATAAAAACAAAAGGGTGAGGTGTGGCTCTGTGTGGGACTGAGCCTGGCCTGGCATCGGGTGTGTGGGGGGAACCACTGGACTGGGGGGGGCACACTGCCACATGTCACCATTCAGAGAAGGAAGCCGTGGTGAGGGTCTGCAGGAACTCCACCAGCCATCTTTGCAACGCTCTGCTCTAAGATGCCTTCACAATGCAGTTAACGAAATGTAAAGCCAAGTCAGGGCGCCGGTGGCTCACGCCTGAAATCCTAGCTACTCAGGAGACTGAGATCTGAGGATTGCAGTTCAAAGCCAGCCTGGGCAGGAAAGACCGGGAGACTCTGATCTTCCACTAACCACCTAAGAAACCTTTAGTGGAAGCTGTGGGCCAAGTGATAGCGAGCTAGCCTTGCGCAAAAGAGCTCCATCCAGAGTTGCCTCTTCCTCGGAAGTAATTGTGCCTGTGGCCTTTAACGCTCCCCTGCATCCTAGTTGTCAGGAATGTGTTTTGTCAACAGAGCAAAACCATCGATTTTCTGCCCATCTATCCAGGGCACAAAGGGACAAGTTGCCCAGGGCCTGGTATCAGGGATTGAGGCTGGAGAGGCCACCCTGGCTGGCGTGGAGTCCTCCCCAGGCCTCTGTTTCCCTGTCCACCCGCCTTCCCGCTGCAAATTTGCTTCCGTGAGGAGAAAGGGCAAGAACACCCCCATTGTGAAGACAGCTTGGGAGCCGCCAGCCGGAAGCTTCCAGGACTCAGGGGCGTGGTCAGCAGGTGGACGGGGCGTGGTCACAGACAAAGCCCAAGGCTGCTGCGGACAAGAACACCAATGGTGCCCGTCCCTGGGGGAGGGAGACTTCCACGAGTTGGAGCTGGTGGGACACGCTGTCTTCCAAAACACAGGTCCAGTCCCCCTGGGGCCACTGAAGACGTGGCTGTGCCCCCTGCAAACATTTGCACAAGTAAACAACCCAGGAGAGGCAGTGAGCACTCACTCCAGAGAGAAGAGGGACCCCTCACCCCTGCCCTCACCCCTGCCCGCAGCTGTGCCCCCCCTCGATACCGCCCCCACCCCGCGGCTCTTGTCAGACCCCAGTGGGCTTGCCTCACCCCAGCCTCACCCCCACACACACCCATCCTCTAGAAGGGGGGTGTCTCACAGGCCTCTGAGTCTTGGCCCCTCATCTAGCACATTCTTCCTTGGTTGGCTTAGTTCAATATTATTTTTCGGTGCTGCATTTAAAAAGACAACAATAACTTGGTCTGCGGGAGTGGCTGGCATGGCAGAGTCCCCTGAGAAAGCCCAGCGCTGCAAAAATAAAACAAAAACAGCAAAAATGAAGAAGGAAATGCTGTGTAACGCAGCATTCATCCATCAGCTCAGGTTCCCTCGGATTTGGAACCTGAGAGGCTGAGCGGGGCCTCCACCCAGCACACCCAGAGAGCTGGGAGTGGAGGCTCACTCCTGCCGCCCCAGCTACTCGGGAGGATCCAAGTTTAAAGCCAGCCTGGGCAAGAAGTAAGCAAGACCCTCCCTCCATCGCTCAGCCCGGTGTGGTGGTGTCCCACCAGGAATGCCAGCCCCACCCGAGCTGGGAGGCCCGAGGCCCGGAGCTCAGTAGTGCCAGGCAAAAGCAGGAAATCCTACCTCTATGCTGATTAAAAGCAGAAACAGAAAGGGGGAGACACGGGTCCGGTGGTGGAGCACCTGCCTAGCAAGCACAAATCCCCGGTACCACCAAATCATAAAGAGTTAACGTGTTGGCCAGGGCTCATATTCCGTGCCGGCCGTGGGCACTAGCCACTTCCTTGTGGGCCGCTCACCGGGTGCTGCTGGCGGCTGGCTGGTGTCAGGGGCATTCAACTCCCTTAAGCTGCGTAAAGCTCCTTCCCAGGCCCCCACGGACGGGGCTCTTCCAGCCGGGATGCCAGGACCCCCCTCCACCGCCCTTTTGTCCTTTTGTCCCTCATCTTTGTATGTTATGCATACTCTTGTGTTTTTTACCCTGGGGCCGGCCTCAGATTGCAATCCTCCTACGAACAGCCTCCCACGAAGCTGGGATCACAGGCATACACCACCCCCATACTACAGGAGACCCCTTTTTTTCTTTGCTTTGTTTTGTTTTGTCAGTCGTGGGGCTTGAACTCTGGGCCTGGGCGCTGTCCCTCAGCTCTTCAGCTCAAGGCGAGCGCTCTACCGCTTGAGCCACAGCGCCACTTCCAGTTTTCTAGTGGTTTCTTGGAGATAAGAGTCTCATAGACTTTCCTGCCCGGGCTGGCTTTGAACCAAGATCCTCAGATCTCAGCCTCCTGAGTAGCTAGGATGACAGGTGTGAGCCACCAGCGCCCAGCCAGGAGACCCCCTTTAAAGAGCACCTCCCTCCCCCCAGAAGCCCTCCTCCCTTGCTGAGCTCCACTATGAGCCACCTCTGTCAGGCAGCATGCATGGGCTCCCCTCACCCCGCACCGGGATCACCCAGGATGCACACCCTTGGGTGGAAGCACCCCTACACCCTGCCCATCACGGACTTCCCCAAGGGTGTTCCCCACTCCCTCCCACATGGGCCCATTCTTGGTAAAACACGGCCTCTCCCTGCCTCAGTTTATCATCTGTAAAGGAGGATAAAAGCCCAGTTGATTGTTACACAAGGGTTGATGGCCAGAGAGGGTGCTCAGACGAGGAGCCTCCACCAAGATCAGCACCTCTGTGGTCACCCTGGTTAGATCTGCCTCCTCACCGGCTCCTTTCTGATGTCCAGGGCTTTTGTACAAGCCATGGGGGGCAGGGGGAGGACAGTGAACTCTCGAGAGACCAGGGAGTCTGCCTTTGTTTCCCCAGCCCAAGCCTGCCACAGCTTCTGAGCCACAAATCCGTCTCCTCCCCACAGGACTGGCCAGCGCAGAAACAAGAGAACCGTACCCCGTCACCCTTGCGCCACCCCCCCTTCCCAGCCCCGCAGTCCAGACAGTGCAACCAAGGGCCAGACAGTCTCCGGATGCTTCTCCCCCAGAATTGGCGTGGTTGGCACGTTCCCCCTGGCCGCCCAGCCTCCCAGCTCTTCAGTGTGTGTGTGGGGATGGGCGGGGGGGGTGGGGGGGGATGGCAGGCCTTCCTCTGGGCGGTGATGGCATGTGTCTCTGGATCAGTTTCCCATCAGATATCCTGTCCTCCATCCCCTCCTGCAAGAAGGAAGTGAGCTGATAGGATCTGACCGTGGGTGGCCGTCTAGCCAGCTCTGCCCCCCCCCACACACACACCGCAAGGAGCACGGGAGAAGACACCGGGAACAAGATCTCTGATTGTTCTCTATTGCCCCTACGGCAGGCCTCGGTTCCCACTCAATCGGAAAGCTGGTGTATGAAATGCTTCTGGCAACAGCCTCGCAGCCCCTGCTTGAGTTGACTGACAGCTTTGCAGACGGCTCTTCTGGCCAAACACACAGCCCCGATGCGGTTCAGATGAAGCAGCAGGAAAGGCATCAGAGCAGGAAGCCCGGCTCCGAGCTGCGCGGGAGATCTCAGCTCAACGTCACTGTGCGGGGACTCACGGGCAGGGAGGTTGTCTGAGGTTTGGTGGTTTATGGGTGACACCTGCACCCGAGGTTCTGTGTGGGGTTTATCAACCCCCCCCCCACAGCCAGTCCCTGAGACTCGGCCCTCTGGCTATGTTCCCGGCCGAGGGTCATCACACAGCCCGTCTGGAGTCACAGCGCGGCCCGCTCACCAAGGGGAGAGGCCCCGCCCCAGGACCCCGCAGCCTGGCCAGCCCAAGACCAGCCCCATCCGGCCTTTCCACGCTCACCCCACCCAGATTTTGCCCAGGCCAGCTTGCCCAGCGCACTGCACCCCTTGGCCCTGACTGACACTGCTCCACCTCTAAGGCTGAGAAGAGAGGATCCGGCAGCCCTCAAACTCACCAAAACCGAGCTGTGTGTCAGGAGGCAGGCCACGAGCCTCAGCCTCACAGGTGACATGGGACAGAGGCCCTGCCCCCACCCCCAGTGTGTAAGAAACAGCGTGGGAGAGGACGCCTGACCATCAGTGCTACACCGGATCTGGGGACACAATATCCCATCCATCGGAGAGCCAAAGGCGTGACTCAAGCAGGAGAATGTCCCCGAGTTCAATCCCCAGAGCCACCCCTAGAAAAAGAGATTCACGAAACAAGAGGACAAAGACGTTTGAGATAACAGGCCCACTCAAATTGAGAGGTCAACTGGGAAAATGGAAATCCAACGTGTATTTTTTGTTGTTGGTGGTGGTTGTGGGGCTTGAACTCTGGGCCTGGGCACTGTCCCTGCGCTCGTCAGCTCAAGGTGAGCGCTCTACCACTTGAGCCACCACTTCCAGTTTTCTGGTGGTTTATTGGAGATGAGTCTCATGGACTTTCCTGCCCGGGCTGGCTTTGAACCTCGATGCTCAGATCTCAGCCTCCTGAGTAGCTGGGATGACAGGCATGAGCCACCGGCGCCCAGGCAAAGTGTAGTTCTTAAACATTCTGTCTCCACAGGGTGCGCAGCCAGCGGGCTGTGACTGTGTGCGGCTACCGGCCGCACTGTGTCAGGAAGGCTGCCCGGGCTCAGTCCCAGCCAAAGTCCTGGCCAGTCATCTGGTAGAACTTGCGGTTGAAGGGCCGGTAGAAGTCACGCAGCCGCTGAAGCAGGGCCGGGGCCACGCGGGGGTGGGAGCGGCCCTTGGATCTGCCCAGGCAGCGAGGCCGGCCGCTCCCAGGGGCCCTCGTGAGGCACGGGAAGCCCTTGGTGGCGTTAAAGTAGAAGTGCTTGCCGGTGACCACACGTGTAAGGCCCAGGAAGTCCTGCACGCGTCCCACCTCCCTGGCCGGGTCGCTGACCAGGCGCTCGCCGCTGACGAACAGGAAGCGGGACAGCGGGAAGTAGCGCAGCCAGCGGCCCAGGTGCAGGGCGTAGAGGCCGATGCGCACCGCACTCCAGGCGGTGTCCACGGGACCCAGGCCGTGGCGGAAGGCCAGCGCTCGGAAGCTGGGCAGGCCTGGGGTCTTGGACAGGGTCTGGGCATAGTCGGAGATGGCTCGGGTCACAGGGTTTCGCACCACCACAATCAGCTTGGTGTCGGGGGACATGCTGTGGATGCGGCGCGGGGCCTCCCGGGTGACGAAGTAGCTGGGAGTCTTCTCCATGGTGATCTGTCCGTCCACCGTGCGGGGCATCAGGCTCCTGAGAGACCGCAGGAGGGGGAGCTGGCCATTGGCCACGCCCCCTCCCCTAGCCTGCTCCCCAGGGACCCAGGACCACCCCTCTTCCTCTGGTGACGTACCCCCCTCCCCCCCCCCCGTCCAGGCCCAACCCCTAAGGTGCAGCAATGGAGAGCCTGGTAGGTGCGGTGCGGGGTCCCGGCCAGCCCCGCACGGACCTGCAGTGGGGGCCACCCACCAGGGTGTCCATCACCCATCACCGGGCTCAGAGCTGGCGGAGCGTGTTTACTGGCAGTTTATTACCTCTCAACAAACTCTCTGGGCCCTCGTGTCAGGGCAACGCCCTCCCAGCGACCACCCCACCCAGAGCTGCTGTACCCCAACCATGGTGCTGCTTTCCCACCCAGACTGAGGAGCCCCAGGCCAGCCAGTGTGGACCTGGGACACCAGCCTCCACGCTGTAGTCATTGGCCCCGAGTGAGGTCATCAATAATGAGTGGCAGGCGGACTGCTCTCCCGCCCCCCCCCGAAATTAAATTACACCTCTCCCTGCCCTTAACCACAGCCCTGCCCACCCCTCCCCCTTCTGGCCCAGCTCTGAATGCCAAAGCACCAACCAAAAAAGCAGGGTGCACTTGTGTCCATTAGCAATGTGGTTGTGATTGCATCTTTCTGGGGCCCCGTCCTCAGGTCCTGGGCCCAGGATGCCAGGCCTGAAGCTCAGCATTTCTTTTCTCTGCTTTTTTTTTTGGTCATGTAGTGTGAACTCTGGGCCTGGCACTGTCCCTGCGCTCTTCAGCTCAAGATGAGCGCTCTACTGCTTGAGTCACAGCGCCACTTCCAGTTTTTAGTCATTTATCGGAGATGAGAGTCTCACGGACTTTCCTGCCTGGGCTGGCTTTGAACCTCGATCCTCAGATCTCAGCCTCCTGAGTAGCTAGGATTGCAGGCGTTAGCCACGGGCTCACATCATTCAGATGTGAGTGGGGAAGGCGCTGGCCCATTCCCAGGTCCAGAGGAGGAGAGCTGACCGCAGATCCCTGCCTTGGGAAAATGCAACTTGGGAAAATGCAAACAGGCCAGGCGCCTGTAGCCGGGTCCCAAGACAACAGCTGCCATCCAGGTAGCTCAGGGTGGGGGCCAAGTAAGTGAGGCTGGCCCTGGCAGGGCAGGGCAGGGCAGGGCAGGGTGCGGGGCTGGTGGGACAGATCAGCTGAGCAAACAGCTCCAAGGAAAGTCTGGGAACTAGGTCAACAGAGGCAGAGGCTTCAGGGCTGTGCTAGGGAGCAGACACCCCTGCCCAACCCCACCCAGTCTCACCCAGCCTGGCCTCCCCCCGCCTCAGAGTCCCCAGAGTCTGCCCTGGCCACGTGGACACCCCAAGATGAGTGAACAAGTGCATAGACCATGGGCTAGTGACAGGACAGGACCCCCCACACACACACACACGCACGCACGCGTACTCACACACAGGCGGAGACCCAGGGCTGGTTGTGGTGCTTCACACCCACAATCCCAGAACTTAAAGCATCTGACCAGAGGCTCTCCAGTGTGAGGCCAGCCTGGGCTACTTGGTGAGACCCAGAAGTACCAGGTTCCAGACGCTACTATGGCCACAGCAGGGCTGGGGAGACGGGAGAGAACAGAGAGCCTCTCCTCTCCGCTGAACCGTCTACAGAAGGCCCAAGACGTCAGCTTCTTCCATCCTGCGGCAGAGAGAGCCAGACCCCCCCCCCCCCGTCACAGCCACACTGGATAGGGGTGTACACACACACACACACACACAGCTCACAGGAGGCACAGGAAGGGGGGGGCTCACTCATGCCGCTCTGAGATCTGAGGTCTTTGGGATCAGTTCTGCAGCAGCCTGTCCCAGTGGGGCGCCAGTGGGGGGTGTAACGCAGAGACTGGCATGTTAGGGGCTGGGGGTGGGGGAGCAGAGCAGAACTCTGGATATGCATGGCAAACATCTGACAAGTTGTTCCATGGGCCGTTCCGTGGAGCCCACCCCATTTGGTCTGCATTTCCCGACAGCTTCCAGCCAGCGGCCACCAGATCCCTTCCCATCACAACCAGAAAGAACTGGGGCGCAGGAGCCCAGGCCCTGCTGCCACCCACTGCTCACTCCCCAGGAACTGAAGGATGGTTCCAGAGTATGAGGGCCAAACCACTGCTCCTACCTGTCCCCGGGAGGAGGGGGGAGGAAGGGGAGCCCCCCTGACCAGACAGGAGCTTTTCGAGACCCCAGCGCCTGGCATGCAGTGCCCGCCCCATGCACAGACAGAAGACAGACACAGAGGAGAGCCTGCGGCTGCTCCTTCAGCCCCTCCCCCACCCACACCGGGACAGTGGGGGGGGTGGGGGGAGGGCTCAGCTGGGCCTGCCGCTGGGACACTGAGGCAGGGGTGGGCATTTCCAGAGGCCCAGGGCACAGTCTCCTCTCACAGTCCCACGCTGTGTGGAACAGGCCACGGCTCCCCTGGGCAGGTCAGCATCCCCACCAGCCCCTCCTGGCTCAGGATGTGACCTCCCAGCCTGGGCCTGGGTCTTCTCTCTCTCCACAGCCTCCTCCCCAAACCCGATGGGTGCCCAGGGTGGTCCTGAACCTGCCTCTCCTCCAAGGAGCACAGTCCCTGGCCATGGGGGTCCCTGGGGTTCCACTCTGCAGTCTTGGACCCCAGCCTCCTTCCTCTCCTGCTTTCTCCCCGGCTGAGATCAAGTGGAGTGGGGAGCCCTCCGGTGGTCCCCTCACCCCTCTGCTCAGAGCCAGCCCCGCCCTGACCCCCATCCTAACAAGAGTCAACGTTCACAAATGGGGGTGAAGGAGAGTAAATCCAACCCCTACCCCTGGGCCCAAGGGCAGTGCCTGGCCCCCAAGTCCAGGAAGGGCTCCTCAGCAACCCGGGGAGGCAGAGGGGAGGGAAGGAAGGGGAGGGAGGGGAGGGGGGCAGGGGA
>NW_012267230.1:15342363-15349727 GCF_000151885.1 Dipodomys ordii | reverse complement strand
GAGGGGCGGGGCCGAAGGGGTGAAGCGGGATGGGGTGGGTCCGAGGCCTACGGGCGTGGTTTTGTGGGCGGGGCCTGATCTGGGGGCGGGGTTTGCATGGGCGGGGCTGGTCGGAGGGGCGGGCGGGGTCGGAGGGGCGAGGTCGGGGCAGGTGGGCGTGGCATAATGGGCGTGGCTTCTGGGCCGGAGGCGGGGTCTGGGCGCCCGTCCCCTCCGCCCGGCCGGCTCTGGCGCCCCCGGATGGGCCAGCCGGCCCGAGAAGGCGCCTTCCCGCCCCTCCTGGACAGGGAGGCCTCCACAAGTGGGAGCCTAGCGGGGCACCCAGGCGGCTGAGAACGGAAGGTGGCCGTCCGAGGCCCGCCCGGGCAGCCACGTCCGGGAGGCTCTGCTCACTGGTCACCAGGACGCCAAGCCTGGAGCCAAGGAGCTCAGAGACAGCGCCAGGCCCTGAGTTCAAGCCCGGGACTGGGGGCTGCGCATGCGCGCGCGCGCACACACACACGGTGGGAGCCTCACCTCCGGACCAAAGAAGCGCACGGACCCCGACGTCAAACGAGGCCACGTCCGCAGCCTAAAGTGGGGTCCCCACCCGTCCCCACAGTCTGTGGTCAGAATCCGCTTTGGGCCCCAGCTCGCAGGCTCCACCCAGGTCGGTGGGAGCCCTGCCCCCCAAGAGAGCCCGGCCTGGTTCAGGAGATCCGCCAGTGAGCTGAGTGCAGACCCAGTCTCCGGATTCGGGACCTGGTTTACCACACCCCAGCACTGCCCACAGAGGAGAGGGAGGGCCAGTGAAGCCCCAAGAGGACCAGCCACCTGCCCACTCCCAGCCCCACCCCAGGCCCAGCCTCTCCACCAGACCAGGCCTCTGTCCGTTCTGCTTGTTAGGGGTTGGCTCTGGGCCTAATGGCACCTGGACATGTCTCAGCTGTCTCTGAGGGACACCAGGCCTCCAGGACCCACCGAACTGCCACCCAGGGCACAGAGGGCCATGCAGGGCCACGCGGGGGTAGTGGGGTAAAGACCACTCACGGCCCCTTTAACACAGCCCCCAGGGCCAAACCTGCTTGTCAGGGCAAGCCTGAGCCCGAGGCCCTGTGGGCAGGTTGTTGGCATGGCACCATCTGGGAAGCATGCTGGCACATGCAGGGGCCAGGAAGTTCTTGGTCTAGTCTAGCTTAAAATGAGATTTGTTCCAGACTGGCTGGTTCTTCTCAGAGCCTTCCCACAGAAAGGCACCGGGCCTGCAGCACCCACCCAATCTGAGCAGGCGCCAATCAGGACTCCAAATCCCCTGGTGTGTGTTCCCCTGCTTATTCTCTGAGGGTAATTCTCTATCTCCGGGAGCCCTTTCTTATCCCTGAGGGATACTGTTTCCTCAGCCCCCCACCTGCTGAGGGAAGATGGTCTGAGAGGCTCTGCCTCCTTCCCTCCTCCTCCTCATATCTGGGCAGCTCCTCCCCCCTGCCAGGACCCAGCCTGGCATCCTGCCGACTCCCTGCTTGGTGACCTAGGGAGACGGGGTCCCTCTCTCTGGAAAGGTCACTCGAGTTCTGCTGTCTATTTTTTTCCTCTACCCAGAACACCTTTCTCTGTCTCTTTCCCAGCCTGCTCCGGCCCCGGAGGGAGTGCCCCCCAGCCAGTGGCGCCCCCTCTCCCCCTAGGTAGATTGCTTAGTCCCGGTGCAGCTCCTCCCTCAGCGGGGGACAGCTGAGGGGGGTTCGCACATGAACAACTCCAGGACCTCCCTCCCCTCGCACAGCCTGCCTTGCACCCCCACACCACACCACAGGAAGGAGTCTGGCTAGGGGAGCAGGGGAGGGCTGCGGCCCCAGGGCAGGCCCAGATGTCCTTGATTTGTGTGGGGGTTTTTCCACTCGGGATGCCGGATGTGCCCAAGAGAGAGGATGCAGCTGTCCTGGGCAGGGGCCGCTGCGAGAGGACGCTGCCGGCCACCCTCCCTGGCCTGGCCTGCTTCCCTTCCCCCGTGGGAGATGTGGCAGGGGGCCGGCAGCAGTGACTCCATGAAAGGATCTCCAGGTCTTCCCTGCCAGGGACCCAGCTCCTTGCCTCCCTTTCCATTTTGTGGGGGGTGGGGGTGGGGAGGCTTGAACTCAGGGCCTGGGTGCTGTCCCTGAGCTTTTGTGCTCAAGGCTTAGGGCTTTACCACCTGAGCCACAGCTCCACTTGTGACCTTTCAGTGAGTCATTGGAGATGAGTCTCAGACTTTCTTGCCCAGGCTAGCTTTGAACCTCAGCCTCCTGAGTAGCTAGGATTACAAGTATGAGCCACCAGTGGCTTCCTCTCCTGTGTTTATTAAAGATGACAAACCCCTCCTCTCCAAGGGCCTGGCTCCTGGTAAAGAGACTGAGAACATGTAATAGGGACCATGGCACAAGGGGCTGCGGGAACAGCTGCTCCCCCACCCAGCACCTGAGCACCTCCTATTGTCTGCCGTGGGGACAAGACCAGAGGAGAAAGGCGTCTGTGACTCCACTTTCCAAAACCTGGGGGTTTACTGGTGGAGATTGGTGGATACATGGCAGGGAAGGGTCATGGGCTGGCCAGGGCTGGCCAGGGCGGACAAGATTGACAGTGTCAGAACTGAATCATGAAAAAAAGTCCCGTTGGAAGGGAGAGGAGGCAGGCCCTCCCCGCTTAGCAGCCACACCAGGCCACACAGCCACCATGCACCACAGCAACCCGAGGCCAGCCTCTGATGGAGAGACTATGCTGTGGCCATGGGTTTGGGGAGCTCTTCAACTTGGACAAAGAAACCTCAGGGGGGACAGCTGGGACCACCCTGCCAAGATGGCTGGCTGGCGGAGGGGCAAGGGGGTGGGCTACAAGGAGCATCCTGCTCTGCAGCAGGGAGAGATGGGGGCAGAGGAACAGAGATCTGCAGGGCTGCAACTTCAGCATACAAGCCTAGGGCGGGCCAAGGCCCAAACTCTCAGAGGAGAGAACCAGGGAGGGGGCATCAGTGCAGATGGGACCCCACCAGGGACCTGGAGAGAGGACTGGCACTGGGCTGCGTTTGGGAGATCCTGCCTGTATCTGCGCCTCCAAACACGCCCAGCTTCCCCGTCCCGTCCCTTCCCTTATCCTCCACCTGTCCCCCATCTGTCCTCCTTTCTTGGCTCCAGAAAGGGGAGTGGGTCCAAAGGCGCCCCCTGCACAGGTCACCCGGGACACAGGGCCCGCTAGAGCCCTGGGGCACCTGGCTAATGGGTCCCAGATGAGGCTGGGCTGTGCGGTGCCCCCCAGTGGCAGCTCCAGGAAACTGCAGCCCACCATGCCCCAGGCCTGTGGGCCACGAGCGCCCCCTGCGGGCAGGCTCTGGGCCGGCACCTGGGCCTGGCCTCTCAGAAGCCACCTTGGGCCTCCCTGTAGGAAGGCTGGGGGCCATTCTTGTTTGGCAATTGCCGCACACCCCCGACTGAGAGGGACACTGGTGCCTCTGGGAATGTGGGTCTCGCTGCTTCCCTGCCCCGGTGCACAATCACCCGGGTACAAGGCCAGATTCACCGTATAGCTGAAGGCTGCCTGGCCTCCCTGGCCGCCAGGCTCTGGGGCCCCAAGGCCGCAGAACACTGCTGTTCTGGGGTTCATGTGAGTCTTCTGTTTCTTGGACCGATACTTGTTCAGTCCAGTCAGGGGTCCGCCCATTTCACGTCTAGAGAAGCCGTGGGCCACGTTAGGTCTGAGTGCAGCTGGGACTGCAGCTGTCCCTGGGAACCGTGAGCACCTCACTTGGTCCCTGCCGCTGTGTGTTCCAAGGACTTGCATGACTCCGCTCCCTCAAGCCAAGGGTGATGGCTGCACCTTCTTACTACTGCCTTCCAGGGTTCACACAGGCTTTCTGAGGGCGACCTCCATCTACCTCAGACCCCATCTTGCACACACAGCTGCATCCTCAATACAGAACCACAAATATTTTCAGAGCACGCCAGATGCTCACCCTCCCTCTGGATGGGAACCAAGACAGCAGGCCGGGGCTGGAGCAGCACTGCACGCACGTGCGCGCGCGGCCAGGGCTCACCTTTATTCATTTCCACCTGATTACTCCAAGACTCGAGCTGGGGGACAGGCTTCTGCCTCCCCCGTCCTCCCCTAGCAAGAGCACAGGGCTTGGGACATCTCTGCAGGTGTGGACCGAGGCCGGTGACCGCGGGGCAGCTGCACCGGCCAGGTCATGAAGCAACAGTAGTGGAGGCGAGCGGTACCCGCAGATGGTGAAACAGGGCTGGGCTGGCTCTACTCCTCCCGCAGGCCACAGGTTGTCACCACCCTGGCTGGCCTAGGAGGGTTTAGCCAGGGCAGATCATGCGGTGACCAGGGCTGGAGGGGGCGGCGGGGCGGCCGTGTTTGCGTTCCTCCTCCCCCCCCCCCCCCCCGCAACAGGCAAGGGAAGGCACAGGGCTTCGGTGGGGTCCAGGTTTGGGAACTGGTGTCCATCGCAAGAGATACAGAGAGCCAGGGAGGAAATGGGAAGAATACACGGGCACATGGGCATATGTATAAATCTCCTGGCAGTATGTAAGTCTCCTGAGACCGCGTGCGTCAGGAAAGGCCGAGGCTCAGCCCTGGCCTCTGGGGTGCTTTGTGCAAGGAGTCTGTCTTTTCCGATGTCTCAGCCACCCCCGCCCTGCCTTCTTGTAGGAATGCTGAGATGCCACAGCCAGGGCCCAGCCAGCCACCGCGAGTCCATGGGGGGGGAGGGCTGCCCACCTACTGCCCCTGGGCAGCAGAAGTTTCTTTGCCTGAAAAAAAGGAGGGAGAAGAGAGAAAGCAATCGAGCATTAACTCATTCTTCGGCCAGTAGGCAAGTTAGAGGGCGCACACATGGGTCCCCGAAACCGGCGGTCTCTTCCTCCTCCAAGACAATGAAGATGGAGCCAAACGTCACCTGGTGGAGCCCCACACCAGCCTGTGCTACTGACAGTCCCGCACTGCTGAGCGCGAAGCAGGGGTAAGGGACGGGGGTGGCCCTGGGGACCGCGAGAGAGGAAGTGGAGTCACGGAGCACGGGGAGGGGTGACCCTGTGTGCAGACAGGCTGGGGGGGGGGTGAGGACCCGGTGAGCCAAGAGCCGCAGGCCAGGCCATGGAGACGGAACTCAGCAGCTCCAACATGACACCAGAGGCCACGGCCGAACGTGGCCGGGGTGCGGGCCCACCATCCCTGCCAGGACTGGGCGGGACTCAGGTTGGAGCGGTGGACATTCACCCTGTTGTCCCTGACGTGCCGCACAGTTGGGATGCGCCCCGCTCCTGGCCCATCGCCTCCCCAGGGGACAGGGGCCCCCCCCCGTGCCCCTCCCCACTCACCTTTAGGGATGAACTTCAGCGAGCTGCTGAAGATTCAGAATCGGGACTGCCCACGCATGGGACCGTCGTTCAGGAACTCGTGGCCCAGCCCATTGCCACACTTGCCACAAGACACCTGCGAGGACCACACGCCGCGTGGGCTGCGGGCTCGCGAGAGGCTGGGCCTGAGGGGATCGTGTCCCGCTGCCCGCGCCCTGTGCCAGGCTCCGCAGCCCAGGCTGAAGGCCTGAACCGGCCTTGAAGGCCCAAGCGTGTGAGGGGAGCGGGGGAAGGGGGGTGACCTGCTCTCGGGCCTCCCCGGCCACCTACCTTCAGGGCTTCGGGGCGATGGGGCTCCGGGCGTTTGGCCACGCTGTCTGCGTGGATGGTCTCGGTGAAGGCCGGCCACGGGGACGAGTGTGCGTACTTGGAGCGGCTGGAGAAGAGCTCGTAGCCGCACTTGGCGCACACGTACACACCTGGGCCGGGGGAGTCAACGCAGAGACCTCAGCCCAGCGGGACGCCTGGCCCCTGGGCGCTCTGCCCACTCACGCATGGGTCACCGCGCAGAGACCCCGGTGGCTCGGGGGACACGTGGCACTGAGCTCACACTTCACACTTGTCTTATGCACACTCTCCACAGCCCATTTCCAGTTTACACGTGAGCAAGGAGAGGCGTGACGTCGCAGATGCCCAGAGAAGTGTAGCCCGATGGACGTGCACCTCCACCCCTGCAGGACCCACAGGGAAGCCCTGATGGGATCCCTGAACCCCGCGAACCCCCAAATGGCTACCCAGGAAGGCCCTGGACTGAGCCTCCAGTCAGTCAGGAGGAGCAAGAGAATGGTCCCAGAAACAGGCCTCCAAGCCGGGCGCCGTGGCTCACGCCTGTCATCCCAGCTACTCGCAGGCTGGGATCTGAGGATCACAGCGTAAAGACAGCCAGGCAGGAAAGTCTGAGACTCTCATCTCCAATTGGCCACCAAAAAGCCAGAAGCGGAGCAGTAGCTCAAATGATAGGGTTTCCAGCCTAACAAGCTTAAGTGCCTAGGCCCTAAGTTCAAGATGCCATATTGGCACACACACAAAAAGCATCCAGGTTGTCAGAGAGTCAGAGAGACAAGGGGGCTGGGGCTGGGTTTTCTCTTTCCCCAAAACATCAGTGTGGGGCACAGGGGCAAGGAAAGTTACAAAAGAGTTGCACCACTACTTGAAAGAATAAAAACAGGAAACTCCAGGGGCACGAAGTCACCCCCCAAAAAAAAAACCTGGGGACAGCCTTCCTGAAGTGTGTGGCTGCCCAGCCTTTACCCGGAACTTGAGAAGGAAGCAGAGGCCCAGGAGTGCCGTCCGCAGCTGGGCAGCACACCAGGACTCTAGAGACAGAGGGGGCAGCTTTGCCTGGGTGATCCCCGGTCACAGATAGCCCCAGAGAAGCCCAGTGTCGTAGCCTCGGTCCCTAAAGGAGAGACACCCCACAAGACTCTGCCCCAAAGACACTCAAGTCCCAGCCTTGCCTATGAATGTGGTTTGTTTTTAGTGCCTGTAGGAGGGGGGGAGGGGGGGCTTGCATTCAAGACCTTCTTACACTTGCTCAAGGGTTTCCCTTCAAGGCTGGCGCTGCAATACTAAAGCTCTGTCTCCAGTTCCTAAGGAGGTGTTTTTACCAAATAAGTCCGTTGTCAGCAGAGCTCCACTAAGAAGGGGCTGGCGGGCACCTTTCACAGCCTGGAGCGGGAGCTGAGAGCTAGCCTAAAGCATGCCAACCAGACCGCGCCACTTGGGCAGAACAAAGTTCACTGGACCTTGGCAGGGGCTGGCTGGATGGCACCCGTGGCTCCCGGGCAGACTGGAGAGGCCCTGGGCCGGCACATCCAGATCTGAAGGGGACAACGAGAACCTGTCCAGTCACTCCAGAGACCTCTGAAGGGGGAACGGCGGGGTAACACCTGGCACTGTCCTGGACCAGATGTTCTGTGGCTTCCCCCCTCAGTCGGAACCCCGACCCAGGTGACCCCCCCACCCCCACTATCCCCACCCCAGCCCCGATGACCCCCC
>NW_012267230.1:15340689-15341257 GCF_000151885.1 Dipodomys ordii | reverse complement strand
CCCGCCCCTGCCGGCGGCCAATCGCCTCGCGACCGCCCTCGCCCCGCCTCCTCAGGCCACGCCCTCCGCGAGGAGCAGGTTCCGGTTTCCGCCACCAGGAGGCCTCGCCCCCTCCCGGGGACCTGTCAGATTCCGCCTTCCCCGCAGACCCCGCCCATCGACGCAGAGCCCTTCCCTCGGAGCCCCGCCCCGAGCGCTAGGCCCCGCCCCCTCCGCCGGGGCGCCCCGGGCCGCCCCGCAGCTGAGCCCCTGCTGCCCCCCTCCGCCGGCCTTTCCGCGCCTCGCGACCCCGGGACACGGGGCAGTGCAGCCTCGGGACTTTATTTCGGGGCCGGGGCAGGGCAGGGAGGGCCGGGCCTAGAGGTCTCCCGCCTTCTCCGGCTTCTCCTTCTCCAGGTGCTTCTTCTGGGGGCCCTGCGTCGGAGGGCAGAGGAGCCTTAGTCACAGTCCGGCCCGGAATGCACCGCTGACCACAGCCACCCAGGGCCAGCCCGGCTGGACGCCCGACCCCCCCCCCGGGCCAGCCGGGGTGACCCCTGCCCAGCCCCCCCCGGCAGTCCAGCCGGGG